>NC_080849.1:15020064-15337981 GCF_030435755.1 Ochotona princeps | reverse complement strand
CAGAAGCACCCTCCATCCAACCCATGTTCCCAAGCTTGCTGCTGCTCTTCTGGGCCGGCACTGGGATCACGTGGGCCAACATTACATCACCTGTCTCCACCTTGATGCTAAGGACAATTGCTGCATTCACCAATCTTTTGAGGTGTGGGTGATTCTTATGTGGGCTTTGGACACAGCCTTACTGTACGTATACACAGCTTTTCTACCTCTCTGTGTGCCTGTGGTTCAGCCCACGTACTGAAATGCTGTGGTATATATTCAAGGAGGGATATGCCCAGGTTACTGGGTAGTTGTAGGCATAGTTTTGTGGGACAAGCCGGGACAGTAAGCATCTGACCAACTGGAAGTCGCCGAAGGCGGACCTGTTCGCTGAGGATCCTGGGAGCACGCACCTCTAGGAGTCAGCTTTGACTATCTTATGTACTTTTGCAGATCTCTTTCCTTTTGTCTGGATTCTTTGGGTGTATATTGTGGTCCTTTTCCCGTGGTTGTTACAGGTGGAGACCAGGGGAAACATAGCAGAAGCTGAGCTTTTCAAAGTATCTGAGGCATGTGACAAGAGCGTAGAAAGTGGCCTGGGGAGGGGAGGTGTTTTGGTTGCCTGGCTGTTTTCAGGACACTAGAGGTACAAACTGTAGCCTGGACAGTTGGATGAACATGAGAGACAAGATCTCTCCTGTCCGTGGAGACATGTTAGCAAAGGGTGGTTGCACTTGGAAAGTGGACTGAGGGCTGGTCATCAGACAGGTAGGGGAGTTGCTGAGATGCAGATGTAGCGGTGTTTTGATAAAGTTGTGATATTTGTACCTACAGGTTGATCAAGTTCAGAGGTATGCTGGGTTGAATCATGGACCCCAACATCTCACCCCTCCATCTAGACTTTGTCATGTAAACGTAACAGTCCATCTCACAAAAGGTACTGTGTGTTTCCACACCACTTGAATTTGGATTTGGTCCCATGACCTGTGTGTCCAATGAAGTGTTCACACGTGTGAAACAGCACAGGTTGGAATGTGCTTTGGCAATGAGCAAGGCTTGTCTATTTGCATTTTTGTCATCCTCATGAAAAGCACATGCCTGGGCTGGCTTGGTCCAAGTGTGAGAAAGAGACCAGTGGGGCAGAGGCTACCCAACTCACCAACTGAAAAAGTAATGAACACTTATTGCTGTAAGCCACGAAGATTTGGAGGTTGATGGTTAGGTGGCCATAGTCAGACTAGTACTGGAAGATGCCTGAGTTATAAATGGGAGGCTCCCTAGTTGCTTTGGGACAGCAGAAAGCAGGCAGCAATTAAGTCATCCTTAGCAGACAGAAGCGTAGAGAGCCCGTGGGAGGTCTTCAGTGGTGACAGAAAACGGGGCCGGAGGCAGGCAGGCTGTCTCCCTCTGAAGAATGAGGTGGAGATCAAAGGCTGCATAGAGAAAGCGTCTTCACATCCGCTTAAAGTGGATGAACACCAACAACAGTGCAGAATTGCAGGAGAAAACAAAAAAGACTGGTAAGAGTTGGACAACAGTTCTGTTGCCTGCTATAGCTTTAAGATGAAGAATAGAAGTTTCTAGAAAATTGCCACACCTGGACGAGGTCTTGCAAATGAACCCCGCTCTTCAAATCCTAAATTTTCTGTTATCTGATAACTCATCCAGCTGCAACCACATTTGCTGCCTTGCTGGGCTTTCCCCCGTCAACAATTATACATCCCTTTAGAAGAAGACAGGCATTCCCGTCTACCACACGGGCAGATTACACTGGGGGTGGTGAGAACAGGGGCAAGGCACATTTCTTCTCTGTCATGGTCCTGTTTGATTTTCTCATTATTGGAGACAAAGGCCATTGTTAACCCTGCAACTGAGGAATTAATGTGAAGATCACGACAGGTAGAAGGCTCAGGGGACCTCCCTTCTGTTCCCTGCCTAAAGTTAAAGCAGCTGAAACGAACAAAAGGCAAATGTGGATCCAGGAAATACAAGGAATTTGGACTTCTCTACAGGTTTTTCAAAGTTGGGGCTCTTGTGGAAAACAAATTAGTACTTTGCTTCTCCAAGGGAAATAGTCTCAAATAACATCATATATGAAGGTTGTGAATGAAAACACCAGGCAATGGAAACTTTGTATCTGGGAGGTATTTGTTTAAAGAGTTTTGGTGATATATTTATACTGAAGTATGATTCTTCAACAAAGTGAATATGTTATACAATCTTCCAAGTTACTTGAACAAGAAAAGGGCAATACGTATTTTAGATGACTAGTTTTTTTTTTTTTTAAGATTTCTATATTTCTATTGGAAAGTCAGATATACAGAGAGGAGGAGAAACAGAGTTCTTCCCCAAGTGGCTGCAATGGCTGGAGCTGAGCTGATCTGAGGCCAGGAGCCAGGAGCCTCTTCTTTCCGGGTCTCCCACACAGGTGCAGGGTCCCAAGACTGTGGGCCATCCTCTATTATTTTCCCAGGACACAAGCTGGGAGCTGGATGGGAAGTGGGGCCACCAGAACATAAACCTGTGGTCATATGAGAGTCCGGTGCATGCAAGGTGGGGAGTTTTGCCACTAGGTTATTGCGCCAGGTCCAAGATGCCTAGTTCTTTTTCTCTTTTTAGCATATTAAAATATACAATTTGGGGTCATTTCTCAAGCAACATTTGGAAAAGGCTACAGATTCATTCAAGTCATATAACTTTACTCAAAATAGTAATTATATCTTCCTTCTAGAAACACCTTCAGAGCTTGTGGCACACCAACGTGTCTATTCCATTGCTGCCTGTTTTCTTAAGGAGGATTTTGATTTTGTAAGATAGCTGACAAGTCATTTTGAGTCAAGTTTTTGTGTGACCCGAAGTAAAGGTTTATAGACTGATTTTCTCATATGTTTAAAATACTAGGTCAGCTGCATTTGTGAAATGAGGAGCCTCAGGGATACAAACTTCATATACTGATTTATTTGATAAAATAAAAACAGTTTCATTCTGGGGTCACATATTGTATTTGAATCAACAGAGGTCAATGATCATTTATGTTTGTTTTTGCTTTTGGACTTCCCTTTGATGTTAAATACAATATATTGTTTGAAGATCATTAGTATTACAATGGGGTAGGAAATGTCCAGCCCAGGGACCACATAAGGCCAACTATATAATTTGATATGGCTCTGCCATGGAAATTTCAGAAAGGACTTGACATTTAAATAAATTTAATAAATCTGCAGCAGGCAATATTTTTAAGGTTTATTTTTATTTGAAAGGCAGAATTACAGAGAGAAGGGGAGAGAGAGAGAGAGACTAGAATCTTCCATTGGTTGGTTCACTCCCCAAATGGCTGATCTGAAGCCAGGAGACATGAGCTTCTTCTGAGTTTCCCATGTGGACGTTGAGGCCTGAGGATCTGAGCCAACCTCTGCTGCTGTCCCAAGTCATGAGCAGGAAGCTGGATCAAAAGGGGAGCAGCTAGGACTCCCATATGCAATGCTGGCACCACTTGCAGAAGTCTGGCCTCCTATTCCATGGTGCTAGCCCCAGCAGGCTAATATTTTTAAGTTGATAACTTTGTGTGGCTTGAGAATGATTTTACAAATAGCTAAAAGGTTCCCCACCCCCGAGGATGGGAAGGGAGAAGGAGCTAGCAACGTTAGCAGGTTTGGAAGACTCAGGTTGGGAGACTCACCTGTCATCTTCCAAAAGAAACAGTTTGTTAAAGCTGGAGTTCAGTGAGAAGTGGTTTCCAAGCAGGGAATTTCAACGTGCTGGGAAAAGCCGAGAGGGAAGGAACAGATCATGGTAGAATCTCCAACTGGGAAGGAGGATTCATCACCCACAATGATGTGCCAGAATAGGGCCCAGACTGTGCCAGTCTGACATATTGAGTGGAGGGGAGGAGATGGAAGAGCTGTGCAGAATGCAGTAAGTTAGCTGCGACCAGCAAGGATGATCCTGAAGCCCAGGGCTTTTCTGAGACCCTTGGATTCTGCGTCTTTGGCAGTTGAAGTGTTTTCAGCTTCATCTATCAGAGTCATTTTTAAAAAAGATTTATTGATTTTTGGTTTTTTTAGGGGGGGATTTATTAGTTTTTATTGGAAAGGCAGATATACAGAGAGGAGGAAAGACAGAGAGGAAGATCTTCTGTCCGATGGTTCACTCCTCAAGTGAACACAACAGCTGGAGCTGAGCCAATACGAAGCCAGGAACCAGGAGCTCCTCCGGGTCTCCCACACGGGTGCAGGGTTCCAAGGATTTGGGCCATCCTCAGCTGCTTTCCCAGGCCACAAGCAGGGAGCTGGATGGGAAGCGGGGCTGCCAGGATTAGAACCGGCACCCATATGGGATCCTGGCATGTGAAAGACGAGGACTTTAACCACTATGCTATCGCACCAGGCCCTATCAGATACATTTTTAAGTTCTCCCTATGTGTTCCAGACTGTGCTTTTTTAGTGAGGACACAGAAATTTGTAAGACCTAGTTTAAAAAGGGGAAAGAATTAAACACTAACTACAAGTCAGTTTGTTATTACGGAAAAGAACTCCAGCAGAGGCCTTGTAGAGGGCGAGGGAAGAAGTCCCTGTAGGTGAATACCAAAACACCAAAAAAGTTAGGGAGAGGAATCTGAGACATAGAAAGAAGCAGGTGCCGAGAAGGGAAGATGTGATGGTGTGCTGTCCTTCAAGAATCGAAGACAAATAGTTCTGTGTAACTGAGGAGTGTAATGCAGTGGAGAGTGGCATGAAAACCCATCGTGGTCATGAATGTCTTTTGCTCCATGGGTTTTGAGAGTTTTCAAGTCTCTTTCTTCAAGGGGCAGGCTCCTAGCTGAGCTCACCGACTAAGATTGGCTCAAGTCTGAAGGAAGTGAACCCTTGCACACGGGGCGTAAGTGACTTCATTTGAGGGCGGCTGGATCAGTCTGGGGATGACATTTGGTTTTCATCTTGGTAACTACTATATTGAGAATAGCATAGCACTTGCTTATGTCCCTGAAGGTTTCTGTTTAAGCAAAAGAAATGAGTTGTCTTGATTTAGTGTCTTGGTTATCTAGAGTTTCAACACATTAACTTTAACTGAATGTCTGCCAAATTTATATGTTATGTCTTCATCTATGTTATGTTGATAGATTTGTAAAAGTCAGAGTATATCTGAAACTTGGACACTACTTAGTGAAATATCACAATTACTCTAATGGTTTGGTAGTAATTTTACCATTGTTTTTAAACATTAGGTCTATAAATAAACTTTAAGTTACGGTTTGGCCATATGGAAAGATTTTATTTCAGCCTTTTTAATGTAGACACAATTGGGCTAGTGTTAATAAAATATTCAAAGTGCATTTTGTAATTGGTTGTCCCTTTCCAAAATTTTAGCATTATAAGCAGGAGAAGCAAGTTTGAATGAGACTTGCCAAGGTCATTTCCAAGTTTATGTGCTCTGGGCTGGGAATTGAGACTAGATTTTTTTTTGAGGAAATGCCTTCTCTCTGGGACAGCAAGGCTATTGTTCTGTATATTAAGAAGGCTTATGTGTTCTGATAACATTTTAATAGCAAACCATTTGGAATATTTCTAGAAGATTGTTGTTCCAAAGAAATTTTCTAAATTATGTACTAACTTGTTTCTTTGCCAGCTTTTCAATTTTATGTCATTAAGGAAATAAATACAGACACAGTAGCAAATTACAGCAGCATAAAACCTCTTTGTGACACCACATTCTACAAAGTTGAATGGAGAATAAAATAGAATGAGATATACTGGATAAAGGATAGTAAATAATAAGTATATTGAATATGTTGAAGCTTGCTTGGAGAATTAAAGAGTGATTCCCAAATGGAAATATTTTAGCGTGCAAATTATCTAAATAGTAAAAAGCAAAACAAAACAACCACCACGCAGTACTAAAAGCATTCACTGCTAACACATTACTCAGAAACAGCTTAACAGGTTTTTTTATTTCAAGGTGGCATGATAGTTCTCCTCTTTCTCTTTGCACATCAGGATGCCTCGAGGGAGCAAGGTTGTACAAGAATGTGTTTTTCATTGACATACAACTCAATTGCTTGGGCACACCCAGCCAGAAGTTGGGGCAGGCCCTCAGAGGGTTATTTGCATGATGTTCTTAGCACTCTCTTAGGAGGAATACCATTCAAAGGGCAGAAATGAGCTATGCAATACACAATTGTCCCTCTGACAAAGACTTAGATGTTGGAATCTAGCCTCTGAATTTGCTTTGTGGCCTAGCCTTCCATGCCCTCTTGTATGATTCTTACTGGGAAAACATCAAGAGGCTAAAATGGAAAGCGTTAAACTCATTGCAGTGGTTGGGCAACAGGAACACTCCTTTTGAGTTCTCACTAGTGCCGATGAGTAAGAACAGCATGTCTTCCCTGTTTGACCACTACATAGTGATGTATGAGTCTAAACTTCTTTTCTGTAAATTTATTTCCTATTGTATCTCCAGAATCTAGTGTAGTGTCAGAAAAACAAATAAGTGTTGGCTGAGTGACTGCCTGGTTGTTGGAACTGGTAGCCTGAGGGTTTCTACCATCTGAAGAAGTGGACTTGATGGAAGAGACAGAGGAAGTGCCCAGGAGTATGACTAGGAAGGGAGTTGGTGGATACCCTGCGGGAGAATATCTCTACTTTTACATGGCTTCCCACAAATGTTTACATGCTTAGGAGAGAAATAAACCAGGAAACCATTAATGATAGTAGGTAGATCTTGTTTGTAAAAGGTCTCCTAGATCTCTTGGAATTAATCATGGGAATTGTCAGGAAGTTTTAGTCCCTGAAAAAGCAGGAGGGAATGAGAACTGTTGAAATAACGGTTGTCAAACTAAGTGACATGGTAGATGTTTGCTGGGAAGACATGAGTTGCACAGCTATTTAAATTAGTGTTATCATTCAGTTTGTGATAGCCATACTCCACAATAGGTACAATAATGTTGCTTCCTGGTATTCACGCCTTTGGGTAGCTTCTCCCAGTGTGATAGGGTCAACTTGTGTAACCACAAGGACATTGTGAAATCGTGGTCTGTGGCTTCTAAGGCTGGGTCATAAAAGATATATTGGCTTCCACCAGGCTTCTTTTCTTGGAACCATCACTACAGGGAAAATGAGCTCTCATGCGGTGAGGACACTCAAGCAGTTCAATGGAGATACCCCCAGTAAAGAGCCAGGGCCTCAAGCCAGAAACAAGTGAGTAACTGAATCCCTAGAGAGGATTCATCCTGCCTCTGTTGAATGTGGTCCCAGCTGAAGTGCTCACTATGTCCTCAGAGGAAACTGTGGGCCACAAACCGTATTGCTTTAAACACCAATGTTTCTGAGCAAGGTTTAATAGTCAGAGACGAATAATATATGGATAAATAAATAACTCTAAAGGTGATTGTGTCTCATGTGATAGAAATGTACCAGATAATACAAGACTCTAATATAGTCCAAAAAGGGCAATGATGAACACTCAAAACATGGACCTTGATGTTATTGTGTGTTTACTATATGTATAGCAGACAGATGCCCTAATGCATTGTAAAGGCTGAATTTTAATATGCTTGAATCCATGAAGCAAGTGATTGCTTTGCTTTTGCTTGAGCACTGTTGTTTAGGTGCTTTTCTGAGTGTAGAACACTCAGACATCCCTATGTGAATAATTACTCAGATGTGTTTCTGTGCTCTATGTACTTTGCTTTTTTTCTTGAATGTTTTTTTTTTTAGCTACTTGATGAAAATTAGAGGGAGATCTTCCGTCTGCTGGTTTACTCCCCAAATGACTGCATCAGGCAGGGCTGGGTCAGACCAAAGCTAGGAGCCAGGAATTCATCCAGGTCTCTTACATAGGTGGCAGGCACCCACATATTTGGCTCATCACCTGTTGCTTCCAAGATGATTATCAGGAAGCTGGATCAGAAGAAGCAGAGCAGCTTGAACTAGCACTCTTATATGGGATATGGGTACCCAAGGAGCAGCTTATCCTGTTATGCCATGGTGCCCACCTTCAGAGAACAATAAGTTTTAGGGATGCCAGGAAGTCTCCTAGCTGCCACAGGGTCTGGCACTCCAGCAGGAGACATAGCTGTTTTAGAGCTCTCAGCCTTTAAGTCTGGCCGTGCTGACACCTGAATCTCAATGTAGATTGTGTGTCTTACCTGATGTGTTTGGAGTTTGGAGTGTTCCATCTCCAGCAATAGACATGTTGGGGCTGTGGCCCAAGTCTGAACAAGAACCTCACTTGTTTTATTTACACTGTATTCGTAGATTACGAGGGTGACTGTGTGCAGTATTTTACATACTTGCATGCAGGCAGCCAATTTTCACAGTATGTTGCTTCTCACTTTTTCAAATTGTTTTTCATTATTTTCCATTATACTGCTTTGTATGTATAGGGCTTCCCCCATTTCCCTCCCTATGCCTTCGCCCCCAAATTCTTTCTCCACCCATTACAACAATAGCCTTTCAGCTGCAGTCATAACTCCAACATGCTATTCATGTGTAGCATGACACCTTAGCTGTAGGTAATGGAAAAAAAATCTAGCATCAAATTGTCAGGGTGTATTTAAGTTTCATTGGTGGTTCTTCATTTACTTGGGAGTCGAGATGCATGCTGCACTGCTTCTCCTTTTTCTGGTACCCTAGTCTCCATTATACTGTTTGTTTATGGGAATATATGTATGTACTTGTTTATCTATATTTCTTTGCATTTTGCATGAAAATTGCCTTTTATCAGAGAGAACATGTGGTATTTGTCCCTTCAACACTGGCTTATTTCACTAAACATAATTCTCTCCAGTTGGGACCACTTTGCTGCAAACAGTTGCATTTCATTCTTTTTAGTGGTTGAGTAGTATTCCACAGAGTAGATGTACCACAGTTTCTTTATGTGTTCCTCTTTCATTGGTTATCTGGGTTGTTTCCATGTTTTCATTATTGTCAATTGTGCTGCTAAGAATATAGGGACACAGATTGCTTTCTCATGTGTAGATTTCACTTCATTTGAATGTATTACCAGGGGTGGGATTGCTGGGTCCTATGATAGATCAATTTTCAGTTCTTTGAGCTCTTTCCTTACTGACTCCCATAGTGGTGTGCTAGCCTGCACTGCCTCCAACCGTGGAGCAGGTACCTTTTCCTCTGCATCCTCACCAGCATGTGTTATTAGTTCATTTCTGTATGTAGACCATTCTCACTAGAGTTAAGTGGAATCTCAATTTTTGTTTGGAACCTGAGCTTTTTTTCATATCTCTGTTAACCAATCGATTTATTCTTTTGGAAAATATCTGTTCATTTCCTTTACTCATTTCTTGACTGGCTGATCTGTTTTGCCGTTGTTGTGTTTCTGAAGCTCTTTGTAAACCCTGGATATTGGTCTTCTGTCTATGTAGCATGCAAAGATATGCCCCCATTCTGTTGGTTGCCTCTTTGCTTTGTTGACTGTTTCCTTTGCTTTACAAAAGCTGCTTAGTTTGATGTAGTCCCGTTTGTTTATTTTGCCTTTGACTATGCTTTTGGTGGCTCTTTAAAGAAGTCTTTGCCTATGCTTATATCTTGTAGAGTGCTTCCCCTGTTTCCGTCTAATACTGTGATGGTTTCTGTGTTCCATACACATTTGTATTTTTATACAAAAAATAAATAAATAAAACTTTTTTCAGTGTGATGCAACTTGCAGTGCTTTGTCACTTGATTCTTAAAAATTCTTTCCACCAATCTGTTAATTAAGCCGGGAAGAATGTTATCATCTCTATTTTAAATGGTGGAAAACAAGCTCAGGCAGTATCCTTGGCAATTCCACCTGCTGGCACTGAGCTTTTGGACAACCTTCCCTAGTGAGATTTTATAGTTACATCTTTACTGTTGGAGGTAGCCTTGACCCTAAGTCTCCCTTATGATTAATCATACTATGGCCCTGCCACCGGGTACCATCTACGTGTTGGTTTTTCTTTGTACTTTGTTGACAGCCCGGTATCCTCTCCTTATTTCACCACCCTTTCCTTACTCCCAACTTCTAGATGACTCCTCAGCCTCCATGATCTTCTGATTAGTCCCACATCCACCTACCTTTGTTTTTATCTATACCTCTCAATTTGTATAACACATTTGATTTTTTTTCCTGTGCAGCAGACTTCTTCCCTGTAGCCTTTAATGCAAAGGCAAACTGTTGGATCGCCCATGTAATGTATTTATTATGAGATTTCAGCCTCTTACTGAGAACCCAAATCTGTACTATGAGGCCTTTCTGTGAGGTGCTGAGAAGGGTGACACAGCACAGGTGAGATTTCTGTTGTCAAGCCGGAAAAGTTGCACAGGGAGACACAACGTGTGTAATGCTTACATGTTGAAGCTCAGAGTGATAAGAGGGCAAACTAGGCCATGTTGAAGCAGCACAGATGTGCTTCTAGATCAGAAGAGCAGAAAACGGAAACAGTCCCCTTTAAACCGGATGTTACAGAATGACAATGATTTTATCAAGTGAAGATATTAAGATGGACAGGAATTTCAAAGGGAACACAGCAATAGTAAAGCAAAGGCCATGGAGAACCTATTGCATGATTGGGGAAGAACTCCAAGATCAGATATGAGTTCAGCAAACACCGTGGAAAGAGTATGGGATTTGAAAGGAAAAGTTCTGGCTTCTACTTCAAATCTGGGCACTGTATGATTGTAGGAGCTTCGTGTCATCTCTGAGTTTTGAGGACAGAATGAGATGAAGGTAGATGAGTGTTTGGGAAATGTTGCTGCAGGATAACCACCCAATAAATGTTGGTACGATTCAGGAGAGAAAGGAGGAATCAGACAAAATGACAGAAGGAGGTCAGGTGGTAGACAGCCTTGGCTTGCCCATCAGGCTGGGGAACCACAGACGGTCGGGGAGCTATTGACACTCCAAGTGGGAACTTGTGAGGATTGCAGTATCAGTGGCATGCAAGATGGTCTGTGGGAGTAGAATTTGGAGGAAAGACTATTACCAAGGTGACTGTAAGAAAATACCTGGGAAGTTATAAATACCTAAACTATTTTGGTGAAAGTGGGAATGAAAAGAAGGGACAGCTGTAGAAACTGTAATGGATGAGTCAGGAAAACTTGGCAAAACCCCATCTTCTTTCTAGATTTGATTCTGTGTTTAGGGTAAGACAGACAAGTGGAGCAGGCCGGGTTGGATTCTTGTGATAAAGGCTGAAACAAAACAACCATTTGTTGAGCCATTGCTGTTTTCTGCATGCGGTCCTAAGCACAATAGGAGCACAAATCATCGAATTCCTTGCCTAAGGAGGTAGACACTAGTATTGGTTCCATTTCACTGATGAGGATTCCAAGACTTAACAGAGGTTGACGATGTTGCCCAATATCTCATACCCATTTTATCACTGCCTGACTTTAAAGCTTTGCTGTTAACCATTATGCTACCTCCAATAGCAAAGTCAAGGTAAGTACATCAATAATGATTCTTGCATTTACCTAATACTGACCTTGTCCTTTATGGTTTATCAAATGCTGGTGATTTAAAAATCATGCTTCCTCTACTTCTGGTGTTCAGGATCATTGTTTTCATTCAAAGGAAGGCAAAAATGTCAACTTTGTAATCAGATGACGACTGCTGACTCATCTCCAGGATATGCTATTCTGTTAAGTGGAGGCCTCCAATCTGGTACCAAATCTAAGCTTAAAGCTGCCTTGGGAGATTGCCCTTAGAGAAAATGACTTGGTCAAGAAAATGCTGTTCCAGTGACTCCACTTTGTCTGGCTTAGCCAGGCAGGAAATGCAAGGACAGTGGCTTCATGTGCGTGGTAGGGTCCAGCACAGGGGTTCGAGAGAGCAAGCTCCTCTTGTGTAGTAAACCATGAGGCAGGCAGGGAATGAGGAGCCCTCGGGTTTGCTTCCCCAAGGCTTCAACAGCAAGAGCCCAGGACACAAACCCAGGCTTCCATGTGGATGTCAGGGACTCAGCTGTTTTAGCCATCAGCTGTTGAGTCCCACGATGCTCCCTAGCAGGAAGCTAGAATCTAAAGCAGAACTGGGATTTGAACCCAGCACTGCCGTAAGAGATCTGAGCATCTTAACTGTTGCTCTAAAGTCTCCCAGCCTGACCTGGCTATGTGTGGGAGTGTGCATAGGAAGCACATTGAAAACCTCTGTGAGTAGGTTTGGACAGAAATCACGGAGCCTCTTTTGAGGGAGCTCACCAGTGCAGGCAGGAAGAGAAGGACAGATTCAGTGTTTACACCTCCTTCAGCAGCTCGGGGTCCACCCACCTGCAGTATCGGAAGGCTTCTCCCTAGGAACACCACAGGCATTTATTCTTCCACCACGCCTCACTCATGTTCCTTACTTCCTTCTCCCTGAAGACTTGACAAGCAGCCTCCTCGCACATATATTGTGTCTATTACTTGAAAAGCCCTGCCAGGAAGGTATTTTTATAATCATCTCCATGACTTCAGAGGGAAACTAAAGCTCCGAATGCTTATGGGATTTTTCAAAAAGATTTTTCTATTTAATTGAAAGGCAGATTTATGGAAGAAGTGGTGGTGGGGAGAAGTATAAGCAGATCTTTTATTCTGTGGTTCACTCCCGTAAGTGGCCATGAGTGAGCACAGCTGAAGTCAGGAGCTTCTCCTAGCTCTCCTACATGGGTGGCAGAGTATCGGCCGTTTTAGGGCTGTCTTTCACTGCTTTCTCAGGCTGTTAGCAGAGAGCTGGATCAGAAATGAAGCAGCTGGAACAGCCATAGGGGATGCAGAGGCAGCTTCACTCACTATACTACTGTTCCAGCTGTAGTGCTTGTGTGATTGCTCATGACACAGAGGTAGCAGGTGGGACAGCTGCATTCCAGCCTGGGTCTGTATGGCTTTGAGCCCTCACTCTATCCCCTTCCCCAAGGGGTTCCCCCATAGTAGCTGCTGTGCATGGACCTGGCCATGTACTCGCTTTGCCAGTACTCACTTCAATCCTCACACAAGACCTAAAAGACGATGTCACTCCCATTTTATAGATTAGCAAAAATTGTTCATTAAGGGTAAGTAATGAAGGATATAACGAGGGTTTGGATTGGGGTCTGTTTACTTTGGGCCGATAGCTTTCCCACATTTTAATTTTTTGATTGTCTTTTATTACCATTATAGTGACAATAAAGACATATTTGAAATATGCCTGATAGTTTATATTTGTGTATCTATATATAGACTATCTTCCACCTCTTAATGTTATTAACCTTTATTATGTGACTATATTTGTGGTTGTTTGAGCAAAATATATACATTCTTATATTGAAGAAAATGTTTAGAAAAGTCTGTAGCTTTCTACTTTAGATTTTTAGGCTCAGCATGATAGTCTAGTGGCTAAATACTTGCCTTGAATCCACTGGGATTCCATATGGCTGCTCCATTTCCCATCCAGCTCTCTGCTTGTGGCCTGGGAAAGCAGTAGGGGATGGCCCAAGCCTTGGGAATTCTGCACCTGCATAAGATACCCAGAAGAAGCTCCTGGCTCCTGGCTTCGGATTGGCTCAGCTCTGACCGTCATGGCCACTTGGGGGAATTAACCAGCAGTTGGAAGATATTTCTCTCCGTATCTTCTTCTGTCTGTACTTCTACTTTTCCATCAAAAAATAAAATAAAATCTTTAAAAAATGTATTCTCCTTTAGATGTTACAGTTCTACTGCCCTAGAATCATTCAATAACTAGTGTCCTGGATTGACCCTTGGTGTGTTCCCTTGCTTGTGAGTAGGATGTGCCTAATAAGTGCATATAATTGCCTTTCTTACTGCAATAGGACACATTGTTTATAGGTGAAAATCTGGTCATTGAGACAGTATTGCTTTTATATAGTTTGTTGTTTCTCACCATAGGGGAGACCCTTGCTGCCTAAGGTCTGTACTGGTATTCAATTTCAGCAATAAATCCATTCCCAGGTCCCAGCTAGGGCAATGGTAAATCCCTTCCTCTTCAAGCCTTTGTGGCATCACAGCCTTGTTGTAAATATAGCTGCTTGGTCCTTTTTCCTTTTTCTTTAAAAAAAATTCTTATCATTTTATGATACATTTGCTTAGGTCCTGGGATTTCCCCTACTCCCTCCCCAAGTCCCTTACCCCCCACCATTGAGTTCCGCTATATTATTAATATAGTATAATTCTTCGTAAACAGTCATATGTCCATCATAGCAGGCATGGACAATGGCAGAGAGTTCAGCATCCTATTGTGAAGATATAGTAAACAGTTTCTTTGGGAGTCCATCTTTGATCTGGAAATAGAGATGCATACTGCATTGTATCCTCACATGTGGATATGATAGTCTCCATTACACAGTTATTATACATCCCCTTAAATGAAAAGCCACAAAACAAAATCAACAACAGGAAGAAAAAAAGAAATCAAAAGCGCTATAAATATAAATAATATGCTACTGAATAACTAATGTGTCTCTGAATCAATGAAAAAGAAAATCAAGAATCTTGGTGAAAAAAAATGATGCTAGTGTATGATCTATAATCAGTGAAGAATTTAATGAGAAGTGTTTTGAAGAGATGGAACTAAAAACAAAAAAAATGAAAATCCATGAGATATAGTTTCCACTGATCTTTCTTGTTGAGATATGTCTCCTGTAGGCAACAAATAGATGGGTTTTGTTTTTTTATCCAGTCTACTAATCTGTTTGATTGGTAAGTTTAATCCATTTACATACAGGGTTAATATGAATGGGTGGTGATTTGGTCCTGTCATTTTAGCAATGGGTTGTTCATTGATTCAGTCTTCTGTTGTTATTTTACTGGGATGTTCCTTACATTTGCCTTTGGTGTTTTGGTGGGGGCTTTTCCACTATCTGTCAAGAGAACATCTTGAAGTATCCTCTGTAGGGCAGGATTGGAAGAGGCATATTCTTCTAAGTTTTCTTTACTGTGGAAGAATTTTCTTTCATTTTCAAAGACAAGGGAAAGCATTGCTGGGTACATTATCCTGGGTCAACAATTTTTTTCTTTTACAATCTGGAATGTGTTGCTCCATTCTTTTGCCTGTGGAGTTTCCTGTGAGAGGTCTCCTGTGAGTCTGAATGCCATTCCTCTTTGTCAATTGATTTTTTTCATGTGCACATTTAAGAATCTTTTCCTTATGTTTGAAGAGAGCTTGGTTCTCATGTGTCATGGTGAAGATCACCTTTGGTCAACCCTGCTGGGAGTTCTGTGCCCCTCCTGGATGTTGTTTCCCAGTTCTTTCTCTATATTAGGGAAATTTTCTTTTATTATTTTATTAAATAAATTTGCAAACCCAGCTTATCTGTACCTTCTGGGACTCCCATAACTCTTAAATTGGCCTTTTAATAGTGTCTTTCAATTCTTGAATACTTTTCTTAGCTTGACCCAGCTTTGCTTCCAGCTTTTTGTTTGTTTCCCCCTGGTGACAGGAAATATCTTCCAAAATTCTTAGATTGTTTCCTCTACTTCACTCATTCTGCTTTGGAGACTATCTATTGTACTTTTAATTTGCTCCACTGTATTCTTCATTTCTGAGATATCAGCTTTCATTTGGTTCATTTCCAATGTGACATATTCCTTAAATTCCTTGAACTCCTGTATTACATGTTTTTCATTGTTGATAAGTTTTATAACAGTGTTTTGAATTCTGTACCCCCCATTTTCTTGATGTCTTCCTCAGTGAACTCTGAGGTTAGCAAAGGGTTTTGCTCCTTTGCAGGGGAGTCTTCAGTAATATTCATTGTGCCTTTGTCTCTTCTTTTGCTCTTGGTCATTATACTTCTGGTTATCAGAGTCTTCTCCTTGGGACAGGTTTCTAAGCTTTGTCACTATAGGTCTACAGTTCGATTTTTCTGATTGTGTTTCGTACACAGCTCTGTTTGCAGTCACTTGTGCCACTCCCTCTAGCAAGTTCCAGATCTGGGTTCTTATGTTAGACTTCTACCATGGTCTATATAGCCCCAGCTCCTGGCTCACCACTCTACCTCCTGTGATTCCATGCTAATGCTGCACCATTGTCTGTACAACCTTTCTCCCACTTCCAGTTTGAACAGGTCTATTGGGTCTGGGGGCCACATGGACCTATTTTGACCCATATGATGCTGAAGTTGGTATTATTTTCCCTGTGGGACCAGTGCAATGCACTGAGCTCAGTGAATTTGTTCCCAGCTCAGTGCATGCACAGTCCGCTCTTGCCCTTGAAGTCTTAAAGCTTTTGCCACACTTTACAAAATGGTGCCTAATGTGCCACTACTAGAGTTCTTGATCTGTTGGCCATCATGTCTGAAGGCTACTTGTACCTATCTTGGATGGAACCTGCAAGATGCCACGTTGTTGCAGTTCGCTGAGCCAGAAATAAGTTTACTTCCATCTTAATACAGGTGCAGTCCTGTCCCACAGCCTTTGTCTCCCTATACAAAATGGTGCCCAATTCGACTCTAAGGGTCAGATTGGGCTGTGAAATCCACCCTGTTCCTGCACTGCCTGTCTGTGATCTGCTTTCCTGTCTCTGCTCCTGGTCAAATCAAACAGACCAGCAGGATGGACAATTCTTTGTCTGGGTTCACCTCCCGAGCTCCCAGTGAAAGTCCCTTCCCACCTTGTTGCTAGTGGAGTCTGTGTCTGTCAGTCTCCAGGTGCCCCTCTGCTGTCCTTCTCTCCTCTCTTATTTCCTGGACTGTTCCTTCTCTGCTTCACATTGGCTAATGTTTCTCCATCTGTTTAAATGTGTCCTTACCCTATTCTGCCATCTTCATTCTCCCAGCTGTTTGGTTCTTTTTCTTTTTTTAAAGATTTATTTATTTTATTACAAAGTCAGATATACAGAGAGGAGGAGAGTCAGAGAGGAAGATCTTCCGTCTGATGATTCACTCCCCAAGTGAGCTGCAATGGCCGGTGCGCCAGTCCGAAGCTGGGAACCTGGAACCTCTTCCAGGTCTCCCACATGGGTGCAGGGTCCCAATGCATTGGGCTGTCCTCGACTGCTTTCCCAGGCCACAGGCAGGGAGCTGGATGGGAAGTGGAGCTGCTGGGATTAGAACCAGCACCCATATGGGATCCCGGGGCGTTCAAGGTGAGGACTTTAGCCACTAGGCCACGCCGCCGGGCCCCCAGCTGTTTGGTTCTTAAGACTTTGAGCAAGAGGGAGTCACCTTTTACTGAAGCATCAGCTAACTGTAAATTAAATTAACTTTCTGAGGATAAAATAACCTGTTTAAAATAATGTAGAATCAGCATGAGAAATCAAATCTTTCTCAGCACATCAGGAGATAAGAAGCTCTTCCTGGTAGATATTATCTTACATGGAATTTATGCTAAAGGGTCTGTATTAACCTGGAGTAAGTGCATATTGCATGAGGCAAACATCAGCTACTATGAACTGGTATGTCCTACAGGAAATATGACAGTTAAAGGACTCTACAGCACTTGCTGTAAATAAATCCTGCATATTTAAATTCCAGAGGACAGATTGAATATTTTAATTAGGAAGATGGGAATTATAATCATAGATCAAATCAGACTTTTTGGGATAAAACCATGATGTCTGAAATGAAAATTCACCTACTGCCAATGGCAGCAGTTGACTCTAGAGGAAAATGTACATGGATTTAAAGACAGAGTATGCACACCATCCCGAAAAGAAACACAGAGGAGAAAGGACCAGAGAAATGAGACGTGCATCACTGTGCTATGGGAAAACATCAAGCAGTAAGATTTATGTTAAATTTATGGAGGAAAAGAAAAGTCAACAAGAAACATTGATTATAAATTCTCCTGATTTTATGAAAATTGTAAACTTACAGATTCTAGATATACAATGAAATCCAGTCATAAGGCACATATAAACATTACACCAACAGAGTAGAATCAAATAGCTTTCAGCCAGTATAAAGCAAAGCACTTTAAAAGCAGTATGAGGTTTTCTACAGAGGAACAGATACAAGAATATTATGGTTAATTTCTCATTGGAAACAATGCATGGCAGGAGATAGTGGCGCACATCTTTCCTGTACGAGTAAAGCAAAACCAAACTTAGCCTAAATTCCTTATTCACCAAAAATTGTTTCCAGAATGAAAACAAGAGCAGGCATGGAGAACTATGCCTTGTGGTAGTAAGATGATGCCTATGTGATACAGGGTCTTACCACATAGGCTTTGACTCAGGCTTTCAAATTGATGCAATAGTCTACTTAATGACACCTAGGACCACGTTCATTTAATTCAGAGTTTTGGGTTCAAATTGGAATTCAGGGTCCTGATGCAGTAGCCTACTGGCTAAATCCTTGCCTTACACACTGGGATCCCAAATGAGCCATGGTTCATGTTCTGGCTGCTCCACTTCTCATCCAGCTCCCTGTCTGTGGTCTGAGAAAGCAGTAGAGGATAGCCCGAAGCCTTGGGACCCGGTAGAAGCTCCTGGCTCCTGTCTTCAGATTGGCTCAGCCCAGGGTTGCAGCCACTTGGGGAGTGAACCAGGGGATGGAAGATCCCTCTTTCTGTCTTTCCTCTCTGTAAATCTTTCCAATTAAAATAAATCAATAAGTATTAAATTTTGGAATACAGTAAAACATTGGTGTAAGTCAGAATTCCATTGCAAACAGTTATCTTACGTGGAACAGGAATCAGCTGCTTCAGAAACTGTTGGGAAGCCTGGTGAGACTGCCTGCTGGCCCAGGGGTCAGCCCTACAGCTGGGGCAGTTTTACTGTATGGTGGAAAAGGAGCTCTAGGCTTTTGGATGCTACTATCTGCCCAGGAATAACACACATCAGGTTCCTCCACCTCTCTCCCCCAACCCAATGTTGAATAAACAAAAGAACCTATGTGAAGGTCAAGATTCCATTCATTCTTGAATCACCCAAGAGCCTTGCATAACGAGGTACACATAGTAAAAAGCTCATGAATATTTATTAAATGAATTTCAGAAGAAATCTGGCATTTATTATTCTGGTGATTCTAAATAAACTAGATTGTTTTTTGTTGCTCTTTAGAATGACTGAAGTCTACATAACCTTGCATGGTGTGTCAAATGCATTTGGTGAGAGGATGCCTCTCCTAGCTTTTTAAATCCAACAGTGATGTCAAGGAAAAAGACAGAAGTCATTCAATGCTGATGTTTGCTGGTTTAAGGAATGTGCCTGAACACATTTGATCTTTTTCAGGTTGGGTGGCTGTCTTAACACATACCCAGAAATGGAGGAAAACACTTGGCTAATAACATCCTAACTCCCCTTAATGTTTTTGTTTACTCCAGCCTTGCATGACCAGCAGCAGGGTAATTGTGTTAAGTTTGGGTAAAATTGTTCTCATCACACAGACCCCCAGCAGGGCACAGGAAGTTACTTCAGCTAAACTGTATCTGTTTTGGAACAGAAATACACATGCTAAAATAAAAAGACAGCATCACTTTTCCCATTAATTGGGAGAGTGGACCAGCTGATGGAAGATTTTTATGTCTGTCTCTATGTTACCCTTTCAAACAAACAAAAAAACAAAACAACAAATAAAAAAAAATGTCAAAATAAACCAAAGGGATTTGGCTGGTGGTTCAGTTTATATAAGATAATCTTAAGACTGTTTATTATTTAGGAATTCTGAGAGTCCTCTTTATACAATATGAAATATGTATATATTCAAGTGTATAATATGATATTCAAGTATATGCTTGAATTTGAATATCATATTATATATTACATATAAAGCCAAAGGTCAAATATTGGCTTTTTAATGTGCTTTGTGCTATCTGGAAAAAGATCTTAGAGTCTATTTAGTATTATTTCTTAATGGCTCAGTACTTGTCAGAAACAGTCTTTGAACTTGGAGTCAAAACCAAATGATGTACTCTCACTTCTTTCCGCTTCCCTGAGTGATCTCATCTCCTCTACTAAAAATAGGATAACATGGAGACTGCTTCACGTGCTTCTTCCTCCCACATATGTCCCAGTCTCCTTCATCATTCAGTTCAAAAAACCTATTTGCAAATGACTCATTACTTCTGGAAGGAGTCCCTGTTTTCCTCAGACAGGTAACATTTTGCTTTGCGTGGAATAGAGTCACTTAGTACTTCAAGCTTGCCTTTTCTTATAGCAATCCACATTGCTCATAGATATAAAGCAACACCTTTTGGTTGTTTGTTCCACATTGTTTTTCTTTTTTGAATCAGCCACTTCACTCTTGGCTTCAGCTTACACCTGACACACTAGACCAATCTGGTACCCCGAAGGTGTAACCTTTGATACCTGCTGCTGAGTGTATGTGTATTTAGCATCTCATAAGCCAGGGAACATAACTACTCTATGACTCTTAAAATCCAGTGAGTCAGGATCAGATGGTGTGTATAAAAGTGAGTTTCCAATAAGGGCATTTGTAAATACTACCTGTCTCTCTCCACCCTGCATGCTCAGAAACCTCAGGAACAGAACTGACCAATGAGCAGCTTTCTCAAGCAAGTCCGAGTCCCTCCTAGGGTCCCCAGGGGAAAGGGGCCGTTCTGTGGGCGCTCTGTTCCTTAGGAATACAGTGGGAACGTCTCTATTAGAAACGGTGTGGCTCATGTGCTCTGCTGAGATAATGAGGGGAAGGGTGTGAAGGAGAAGATAAGAGACCCACGTGTTTAACTGGAAGCTTTCCACCTGGCTTCGACTTCATTGTATTTAATTGGATGAGGAACATTTTCTGCCTGTGAAAACAGCCAAATGTCCCAGACTGGGAGCCCGAAAGGCGGGATTGGAGGACATCACTGACTTGGTGCTTTGTATCCGTCTCACCTCACTCTCTGAAAGATCGCACGGGCTTGTAGGTAGGATACTTGGAGATACAAGAAAGAGGCAGCATGGGTGGGAAATCCAACCGGAGTCTTTTCATTGCCAGTCTTGAACAAAACTGTGCACTAGATAGACTCTGTGTTCGAGCTTTGGAAGGTTCCCGTCTTGTGTGCCTGCTCCTCTTCCTTCACCCCTAGACTTTACACCTATGTGATGTCTACATCTGTCGCAGTCACAAAGCCAACGCTTCTGTGCCGTACGCTGTAACTGGTCTGGAATTACCGGAGTAGCTCAATAAAAGTAAACAGATGCCTAGTTGAATTTTCATATCAGAAATATAACAAATGCAAATTTAGGTGAAGTATATCAGTACAATATGGTTTATTAGGGTGTCTGTGATTCAAATCTAACCAATTGATGGCCTGAATTTTATCTGATAGTCCTACAGCTGGCACGTGCATGTTTATCTTTCACGCCTTCCTGGAGCTCAGCAGCGATGGGGAAATTGAGAAATTGGGGGTTGGCTGCCGCTGGGGTGATAGGGAGGCCGGGAGCGGCGGTGCTCAGGCTTTCCTCCAGCGTTCACCTGTGCAAGCTCTACGGTATTGGCGTCCGGTGCTGGACTTTGACCGTCATCAGGGCTTTGCTGATGGGAGAACAGCTGTGAATACTATGGGCTGGCTTGAATCTTCTGCCTGCCCTTCTAGACTTGCTTCCATCTTTCTTCACCCTGGCTGGGTCCCCTGGAAACTGATCATCCATAGCTGCCTCTCCAGTCCTCCGGCTTCTGGAGAGCTGAGGTTTGCAGAGTCCCTTTGCAGCCTGGTCTGCCTGCCTTCGCTAACCCTCCTCCCATCCCCTTTACCCTCCTCCCATCCCCTTTACCCTCCTCCCGCAGCTCTGCAAGGGGAAGCCATAGCTGCTACTGTTTAGCTGCTTGTGACTGGTGTTGTCTAAAAGTAAACAAAATGGCAGCCAACATCCGAGCAATGACCTTTAGATCACCGTAAGCTCGTTATCATAGAACTGCTGTGGCTGATATTCCTACTTCCACTTTTGTACCTGAAGCCATATTTCAGCGTTTTTCAAATAGGGCAAGGAAATGAATGACATTCAAGCCCTGCTCAAACCCCACCCTCTTTTCTGTCCAATTAAGACCTGCCCTGGACACTCCACCCTGTGCCTCCAGGTCCTCGGGATGGCCTGAGCCCTCATGGAGTACCTGCACTCCTTCCTAAGTGTGCCCGTTCACTTTGTGGATAAGTAAACCTTGCTTTCTGCTGGCTTACTCTCCCAAGTGGCTGGAGTGGCAGGGGCTGCGTCACGTTGAATCCAGGAGCCAGGGGCTTTATCCATGTCTCCCATATGCAATAAGGGGCCCAAAGAGTTTAGCCACTCTCTGCTGCTTTTCTGTGTTGGAGAGGAATTGGAGCAGCTGGGACTTGAACCAGCTAAGCCAATGTGGGATGCTGCATTCACTGCAGCGAAGAGCTTAACATACTATGCCACAGTGCTGGTCCTGAGAGTTCACTCTTCATATCTCTGGTTTCAATTTTCAGCAATTATATTTAATACTAAGATAAAGTGATACATACTTCACTCTCATATGCATCATAGGAGATTCCCCTGTCCCTCACCACCACTGGCCCCTGCCGCCCCAGCTTGGCCTAGTGGCAGTGTTATTTTAGTGAGATATTGTTTTGGATGTTGTGTTACCCCTTGCTGCTTGCTAAATAAGCTAATACATGCATTATTTTGTTCACCTTTATTCTATCCCTTCTGTCTCCGTGTTCATCCATTTACTAAGCACTGACTGAATGCCAAGGCTTCATGTCAGAACATTGAAGGTGTTTGCGAGGAAAGCTCATTCAGGGCAACTGATCTACCCAATAGAAGAAAGATTTGCAGAAAGGAATACCTTTGTCCTAGGGGATGTTAGAAAATGCACACCCCATTCTCTTCCTCGTATTCCTGGGGCTGGGAGGAGCTAGAATTCTGCTATCATCCAGATGGTGTTGGCTGCGGAGTGTTGGGTTAATGCCGCAGAATAGTGGATCTGAGATCTTGAGATTGAGACTGGATCGACTGTAATGAACACCAAGACCAGTCCCTTTTAAGTTTTCTGTGCTTTTAAACCAGGGTTAACATACCTCTTCTCTCTTCCTTCCCTGATTTCCTTCTCTCCTTGTCTAGATGTTGTATTACACATGCTTTCAAGCACCAGCAGGGCAAAGATGAATGATATGGAGTCACTGATATAAAACAAAGTGAGATGTTTCCAAAAATAGGTAAATTACAACCCAGCCCCTGAGTGTCGTTGGAGAGGGATGCCCATCTCACGAGGTTCCTGGAAATCCTTGTCAAAATATATTTGAGGGAACAGGAAACAAGGGGTACAGGCAACGTGCTGGGAAAAGAGGAATGGGATGAAAAGGTGGAGGCAAAGGCCAGAAGACCAACATCCCGAGACGTGAGAGAGTTTCAGAGATCCTCTTTAGGGACTGTGGGGACAACCACCTTCTCTGTGAGGTCATTTTAACACTCAAAATGGAATTCTAAAGTTGTCAACTTTTGTGCTGAAGTTTAAGTTGACACAGAGGAATATAGCTTTGAAGTCCTTCTATTTCATTTGTTAGAATCCAACCCAAGACAGCTCAACCAGAGGGAACATTCATAGCAATGTCCACACTGTTCCCTGAAAAATTATTCTTCCTTTAGTTTTCAAAGATGAAATGTGGTCGTGGCTGTGTTTCATCTTCTACATGTTGACTTTGGCTGGAGCATGAGTTTAAACAAAAAGTGTGCCTGGTGGCCTGGAATCCTCTGTAAGATCTGTTACCAGTCACCATGAAAGCAACACTGTGTAGGTTTGGTAGTATTTCTGCTAACACCCATGGGAAGGCCCAGTCCTATGAAGTAGAAAGTCTTGGGTGAAAAGCTTTTGGGCAGAGCTGGGAAGCAGAGTTGGAAGCAGACGAGCATGGTACAGCAGAACTTGTGTTCTCCCCTGGGGGACTATTTCTTCACACCTTTTAGTTCTTGACACACCTGAGAACTTGCTGGAACACATCAAGATACTCTGCCTTCCCCAGGGTTCTTACCTCTTTTTGGTCAACCAGCAATCTGATCTTTCACCAGTCCTCTCAGACTCTGTTCTCAGCCTCATTAAGAGGGCTGAGGAAATGTCTGGACAGAGAGAGAGTCATGAAGCCTTGTGTGGAGTCGGCCTTACCATCTCATCTTCTGTTTTAACCCAGGCAAATCTTTGAACTCTCCGTATTTCATTTTCTTTAGTCATCAGCAGTCATATTATGACACGTCTTGTGTATTCACAGCCTGTTACAAAGATCAAAATGAAATGATTTGTGGGGCAACATGCTTGAAAAACACATAAAACACATTATAAGCCCTCACATATAGACAGAGAGCTTAGTCACAGGACTTCATGGTTCTGTGCCATAACACAGATGCATACAGGGACCTACAGATACTTGCCATGCCTACCTCTCTCAGCATGAAATGGTAATATACATGGAGAATACAGGAGTGCTTTCATAATGCAAAAAGATGTGGATTCTATGCTCAGTGCTCCATGATCTCTCCACAAAAGAAAAATGGACCAATTCTTGGTTTGGTCTCCCACTGTCATCGCCGGTGGCTGGTCAAAGTGTTACTTGGAACTTCTTGATCTAATTTAGCCAAAGAGGGCATGGTGGTCAGAACAGAGGGCAGAGAAGTCTCCCTTTCTTTGGTGAAGCTCTTTTCATCCCCAGCCTGATGGGCCCGTACACTGGATGGATGTTCTTTGGAAATCCAGCCTAAGTATACCCAAAGAGATAGCTAGGAATTCTCCTTGTTAGCCCAGTGTGCTATGCATTACTGCAAGAATGAGTCTACTAGGGCCAGGCATGATAGTCTAGTGGTTAAATCCTTGCCTTGCATGTCTCAGTGCTGGAATCCCATTTGGATGCCAGTTGTTTTCCTGGCTGCTCCACTTCCCATCCAACTCCCTGCTTGTGGCCTGGGGAAGCAGTAGAGGATGGCCCAAAGCCTTGGAACGCTGCACTCACATGGGAGACATGGAAGAGTTGCCTGGCTCGTGGCTCGTGGCTCTTGGCTTCAGATTGGCTCAGCTTACAGCCTGGGTTGTAGGGAACTGCAACAATGGGTTGCCGTAACACAGCACTTACCCAGAATCAAAAGGGTGTGTGGAAAATGAATGAATTTGTTTTTGTAAAGTGGATGGGTCCTTGGATGAAAAGCTTTGTTAAGGTTTATGTTTCTCTTTCTTTCTTTCAAAAGGATATTCCCTGAGCTTATCAGTTTCTCAGGAATTTTTTTAAATTACCCTTAGCACAGTCTTTTATGTACAGCTGTATACTTGTATTGAACTGCTTTGTTTCTCTCCAGAGAGGTTACTGCTGGAAATTTCTGTCACTTTTCTGTTTGTTTGCTTGTAAACCAATAATCCAACAAAGAGTCTTTGGACAATAGTCAGGCTGTTTTTTTTTTTTTTTAAGCAAGGCCTTATTTTTATAAGTCAATCCTTTTTGAAAGGTGTTTACCTATTAATTTATAAATGGTTGCATCCAACATTGCACCTGTGTGACTTATATTAATTAGGATAATAATGCAATGAGAAATGAATAGGCAGTTTGTAGCTTTGATGTCAGCAGTGCTCTGAATAAACACAGTCCGTGGTACTAGAGAGTGGCATTGCCTACTGTAACTCAGAAGAACTCACTGGAATGAAAACAGTATGTATCATCCTGGGCTTAAGCAGACATGGAATTTTATTGGATAAACATCACTCACAGTTTGTATTGTTAAGCTTTAAAGGAAACATTAAGTAAATTATAACAAATATTATGTGTAAATAAGAGGATTTTTCATAACCTGAAAAATGAAATAAAATTATGGCACAAATTTTTTTTTGCAAAAGAGGAGTCTCCAAAAGTTAATAGAAATGCATGTTATGAAAAAAAAATCACACATGGGCTTCAAATGTCTTTTTGTACCAAGATAAACTTATCTTCTTAAAAACATTATTTGAGAGGCTGAGATAAACATACACGGAGGAAGACACACAGGGGAAGGAGACAAAGAGATCTATCTGCTGATCATGCCCAGATGCCTAGGGCCAGGGCCTGGACTAAAGCTGGGAGCTGGGAACGTGGTCTAGGTGTTCCTGAATGGCAGGAACCCAATTACACGAACCATCACTACTAACCACTAGGCTGTGCAATAGCAAGGGAACGCTGGATTCAGGAGTTGGCACCCTCGTCCTTTAATGTGGGTGTCTTAAGTTGTAAGCTATAGACTTGCTCCCCAATTTTTCTTAATCCACTATGCATGAACTTTTCCAAGTTTCTGTGTACACTGTAGAGTTATTTCCCCTCCCATGGCAACTGAAGCATTGAAAAAGGCAAGAGTGCTGTGATCCCTTGTGGGCTCTGGCTGTGTCCAGCTGCTTCGCTTTTCATTACATCTGCCTGCTTACAGCCTGGGAAGGCATTAGGAAGTGGCCTAAAGTCTTGAGCCCCTGAATCTCCTTGGGAGACCTGGCTCCTGGCTCCTGACTTCCCATTGGCTCAGTTTTGGCAGCTGTGGCAATTTGAGTGGTGAACCAGCAGATGGAAAATCTTTCTCTGTCTCTTCTTCGCTCTATGAATCTGTCTTTCCAATTAAAAAACAAAATCTTTAAAAAAATCTGTCTGTATAATAGCAAAGTTATTTAATGACTCAGAAATTTGAAGATGGTGAAGCAACCAAAAATTAAGTTTCTTAGTCTTGTCCCTGGCACTGTACATTAGCCTACACAGTACAAATCCACTAGATAATTGCTGCCCCTAGATTTCTGTGGTTCAATGGGAGGATGAAGACAATGGGGCGATTGTGTGGATCACACTGACAAGAAGTCTTATCTACCAACTTGTAAGATAAGGGAAAGATTGCTCTTTCTGAAATTGCCATGTTAAAGGTCTTCACTGAGAAAAGACAAGTTCCACTTCATCCATGTAGACAGGCTTGTTCTGCACTTACAAAGAACATATTGCTACATGAAAAGGAGAAATTTTATCTCTAACTCTAAGACTATATGAATACACTATCTAAACAGAACCCATCATTTTCTAGAAAAGGAAACTAAAATACTGAAATGTCATGAGGTTAAATGATTACCAATGACACATGACTTGTTACTGAAAAAAATTAGGAACTGTGTGTCCTAGTTTCTGGCTATGCGTAATATCAATAGTATTAAATTTAAGGTATAAATATCCAACCAATAGCTCGTGCTCATGGGATGACTATAAAGTACTGAAGGGAGACAGAGATAAATTGATTCAATCATAGTGTAATTATTTGTGTTGAGTAATATTATCTGTTTATTCAGTTTTCTCATCTTTAAAAGCTGGGTATTTTATTACTTAATCTCAAACCTGAAACTTAATTGTGGCATTCTGATTTTATGCGTGAGTGACATAGACATCTTTGTGTATTGTCTCACCCATTTCCTGTCTATGAATAAATTTTTAAAAATGCAGTCCCTGTGAAACCTAATACAAATCCTATGTTGCCCCTTGAGATGGATTCTTTGCAAAATCACACCACATTTTGTCACGGAATGTGGTTGCACCAAGTCCAAGGAAGTCACATTTATCACTTGCAGGAAGGTTTGTAAGCACCAGCCATATCCGTTAACTTGTGTCCCAGCCCTCCTCCAGGTGCTGACTGGCGGCCAGTGGCAAAACTCCTGCGTCTTCTGAATTTGAGCATGTGCAATAACAGGAGCAGGATTTCTGTGATCTTTCAATCTTGAGTCTGCTCACACCCTCAAGCCGCAACTTTTAGACACAGAAGGGACCTTTGTGGTTTCTCGTCACACATCATCCATTTTAGAGTTGAAGAAACTGCCGTCTTTCATGTGACAGCTTAGCTTGATCCTGGCAGAATATGTATGATATTTATAATATATAAAGATGTATATACTTCACAGTAACTGTTGTAAGGAGAGATATTTTTTTTTTCTCTTCATGGCCCACACAGTTGTATTTCATCCTCGATATAGGCCTTTGTGTTTGGTGTATTCTTATGGAATACTTATATCTCAAAGCTGCCATTTTGATGGGAATCTTGGATGACAGGAGAATGTGTAGTGACTGCTAGTATGTTCTGTTAGAAGAAATCAAAGAAAATTGCAATCTGGAGTTTTCATCAGATACCTTCCATAAAAGCAATAACATTAAAAAGTTTGGTGATCTAAGGTACACTTTGGTTGGCAAGGGTGCCCTGCTTGCAATAATTAGGTGTGAATAACTTGCTCTGTTCTTGTCTCATGTGGTGAAGTCACTGATGTGCTCACATTGCACTTGCAGGTGCAGTGAGACGAGAGCTTCCGTATTTGTGTATTTTCTTCAAAGTCAGATGCTTTTTTCCCCCTTAAGAATGCATACATGAGGCCTGGCGCGGTGGCCCAGGGGCTAAAGTCCTTACCTTGTACATGCCAGGATCCCATATAGGTGCCGTTTTATGTCCTGGCACCTCACTTTCCATTCAGCTCCCTACTTGTGCCCTGGGAAAGCAGTGGAGGATGACCCAAACTTGGGTCCTTGCATACGCGTGGGAGACCTGGAAGAGGCTCCTGGCTTCTGGTTTTGGATCAGCTCAGCTCTGGCTGTTGCAGCTGCTTGGAAAGTGAATCAATGCAGGGAAGATCTTCTTCTCTGTTCTTCCTCCTCTCTGTATTTCCTGACTTTCCAATAAATAAATAACTAAATAAAAAGTAAAATCCTTAAAAAGAAAAAAGAATGCATACATGATGGATGTCAGGACACTTATAGTTATCAATTAAAAATAGCATAGTGTGTTCTACTTTTAAGAGAATCCTTTCAGTCCAATCCAAGTTCCCCTCTCTTTGTTTCGATAGTCTGCCTGATTGCTCTAGAAAAGTGCCCAGACTTTTTAAGATCTGCCCCATTCAGTATCTTTTCTGCAAGATGGATCCATGAGGAGGTCTAGTTATTTACTCTATGCATGGGGGTAGTGGTGGGAAAGACATTTGTACTTTCTGATTTGGAGGTGACTGCAAATCAAGTCGCTGTGCTAGTTGCAACAAGCTTCTTGGGCTCTGAGTGGAGGAGCCCATTCAGCTGCTGGAGATGGCGACGCCAGTCCTTTGCTCTACTGAGTTTTCGTTCCCGGCGCAAAGCTTCTGAAACTGCCTGCATTTCTATGATCCTTAGAGAGCGCAAGGAGAACTGATTTTCTTCATGATCTGTCACAGGGACCTTTATCTGAGCTCCCACCCACCATCAGCTCCACGTTGGACAAAGTTGCAGCTAAAAGCTCTCTTCTTACAGGAGCCCTCAGCATCCTCAGGCTGCTTCTCAACCAGCTTCACATGTTCAAAGCCAGCTTCATGGCTCAAGGTTGATCATGAGGGATGCGGGACTCATTTCTTTAACTTCTTGGCCCTGGCATTTGGTTTTCATTTGATTTCCCTTAAGTTGTAGTCTTCTCCTACTGATTTTAGATTGATGGCTCAATGCTAAAGGCCAGTTAATGTTCTGAGTGGAGCTAATACTCAAAGTAACACAAGCTGTAAGCAAGTCTGAGTCAAAGAATCTTCTTTCTATTTATACACTTAAAGAGCATCCTCCTCCTCCGGTTCCTCCATCTTGTTCTTCCTTACTCTTCATCTTCATTTTCTCTTCCCACTCATTTCTTCTTCTTTCTCCTCCTCCTGTATTCTTCCATTCTTTTATTCTTTTTTTCCTCATATTTCCTCTCCATCTCATCTACCCTTCCCTTCTTCTATTCTCTCCTCCCGATCAATTGATCGATCTATCCATCTATATATATCACCATCATCACCAGAATTTTTTTCTCTTTTTCTGTGTCATTGGAGTGTTGCAAACCAGTTGGCATTTTTCCTTTTGTTATCTTTAAGTTAAGAATGTAAAATAGCTGGGGGCCCGGCGGCGTGGCCTAGCGGCTAAAGTCCTCGCCTTGAACGCCCCGGGATCCCATGTGGGCGCCGGTTCTAATCCCGGCAGCTCCACTTCCCATCCAGCTCCCTGCTTGTGGCCTGGGAAAGCAGTTGAGGATGGCCCAATGCATTGGGACCCTGCACCCGCGTGGGAGACCTGGAAGAGGTTCCTGGTTCCCGGCTTTGGATCGGCGCGCACCGGCCCGTTGCGGCTCACTTGGGGAGTGAATCATCAGATGGAAGATCTTCCTCTCTGTCTCTCCTCCTCTGTGTATATCTGACTTTGTAATAAAAATAAATCTTAAAAAAGAAGAATGTAAAATATAACTCCAATTGCTTATTTCTTTGGAATCGTAAAGGGAAATTGGCCATGTAAGACAAATATTTCTCAAAGGATCACACTTTGAAGTTGCTGTAGGGCAGGTGTACAACTTCTAGGACAACATACTTGGAATATGGTTAAGATGTCTTATGACTGGATATGCAGACTGGGGAAAGTCCAGAAGCAGTCAGCAAGTATGAATGTTTGTGCCTAAGGAATGTTTCGGTATTTAAGTCCAACTTGTGTGATCTTTTCTTAAATATATTTTAGAAGTATTTTTGAAAATTCTGTGTTTTGTTCCAGCAGAACTATGTCTTGTTCCAGGCAGAGCTAAGGATCTGTAATTCAGTTTCTGCCAAAAAGGTGAGAATGCATCTGAAATCATCTTTTCTAATGCAAGGGGGAAGGAAATCAGCACTATGGAGGAGTGTTACCATACAACTACTTATTCACTCATCCATCCATCTATTCTTAGCTTCATCCTCATCCATTAGTTATGTTCCATCAAGCATATACCTCTCTCTTCCACTATTTTTGGTTTAACCTAGCCTAGCTGTAAGAATTCAAGCATTATAGAAATTATAATGCAGAAATTGAGATTCCTATAATTTAATTTTCTTTATACCTCCATAGTCACCGATAAACATTATTTCCACAGTGTTCTTTGTATTATTCTATTTCAGCAAAAATGGTTATCATACTGTATCTGTGTGATTTTGCAATCTCATGTACTCAATACTGTAGCTGGCTATTTTCCCAGGCCATAAGCTGAGTGCTGTATCAGAAGTAGCACAACCAGGACACATACCAGCACCCAAGTGGTGTGTTAGCACTGGCAGGTGGAGGATCATCCCGGTACACCACCACACTGCTTCCCTTCCTTTCTTTTCTTTTCTTTTCTTTTCTTTTCTTTTCTTTTTTTATCTCTTTCTTTCTCTCTTTCTTTCTTTCTTTTGAGGATTTATTTCATTGGAAAGGCAGATTTACATAGAGAAGGACAGACAGAGAGGAAGATCTTCCATCTGCTGGTTCACTCTCTAAGTGGCTATAACAGTCAGAGCTGAATCAATCCAAAGAAGCCAGGGGCCAGGGGCTTCTTCCAGGTCTCCCATGCAGGTGGAGAGTTCCAAGACTTTGGACTGTCCTCCACTGCTTTCCCAGGCCACAAGCAGGGAGCTGGATGGGAAGTGAAGCAGCCAGGGCATGGATGGCACACATATGGGATCCTGGTACATGCAAGGTGAGGATTTAGTCACTGAGCCATTATTTCAGGCCCAGCTCTTTCATCTCCAAAGTTAGTCTGCCTCAAGCATTTCACTACAGTGCATTGGGCAATATTCCTAATACATAGAATGATAATTATTATATTGCAAGATTATTGGGAGAATTGAGGTCTATAATCAATGTAAATAATTTAGAACCCGAATATTCACTACAGAAGCCAATAGCTACACATAGCTATTCAGTACTTGAAGTATGGCTAGTGCAAGCTAAGATGTGCTATCAGTATATGTGACTCACTGGATTTAGAGTGAGTCACAGTAGGAAAGCAGTAGGAAAAAAATATGTGACATATCTCATGAATAGGTTTTTATTGATTGTATGTCAAAAAGATGTTTTGGATAGACTGTGTTCAGTATGGCATTAAGGACTGGTGCAGTAGCCTAGCGGCTTAAAGTCCTCAACTCACCTTGCACGTGCCAGGATCCCATGTGGGTGCTGGTTTTAATCCCAGCAGCCCCACTACCCATCCAGCTCCCTGCCTATTGTGTGGGAAATCAGTGGAGGATGGCCCAAAGCCTTGGGACCCTGCATCTGTGTGGGAGACCTGGAAAAAGCTGCTGGCTCCTGGCTTCAGATAAGTTCATCTCCTAATCATTACAATGACTTGGGACGTGAATTAGCAGGTGGAAGATCTTCCTGTCTCTCCTCTCTGTGTATCTGGCTTTCCATTAAAAATCAGTAAATCTTTAAAAAAGAATATGGCATTAAAACTAATTTCCTCCCCCCCCAAAAAAAAGTATGTGGCTACCAGTAAACAGTAATTTAATTCTTCATGTGGATAACAATTCAGCCTTGAGTTCTCGTTCTTTTGGACAGTGACAATCTAGGATTCAGAAAACACCAGAAATGTTCAAGTATTATTTTTGAATATGCCTGGCTTTCAGGTAACCAAAAAAAAATCTTTGCTTTACACACTTCTTTGGGGGCTGCTGCTACAGTGAGATTTACAAAACACATAGAATCATCGGCTGTAGAGGAGGTGAGAGTTCTATTTGGATTTCAGGAGAGAATTTTTCCTGAATTCTGCTCACTGACAGGAAAGCTTCTGGTGTGATCCAATCAAGGTTTTGCTCCAACAGTGGACTGAGTAATGATTGCAAACTAATTACAGCACGCATATTGCACTTTGCTTTGCAGTAACAGTTTTCTACCAGCTGTTTCCTTTAGCAGTTGTTCATTTCAAGTAGGTACCAATGCTGCTGGAAGTGTGGGATGCCAGAAAGCAATTTCAATTTCTTCCTTCAAATTGAAATCTGTACTTTTTTTTTAATAGTTTTTTTTTTTTCTTAAGGGCCCTTCAGAATCTGCATAGCTCTAAGGCTAATTTCCTAGCACCCTTTCTGGTCTCTTTTCATGAAAAAAATCTTTTGAAGATTATACGCAGAATGGTACCAAATCTGAAGTTTAATTAAGCTTCAGCAAAAATATCCTTTAACCATTACATTTGTTTCTTGCTTTATTCCCTCATAGCCTGCAACTCTTCGGAAGTACACTTTTAAGAAGAGATTCAATAGAGCCATTTAGAGTAGTCGTTACTGTAGTTAAATAACTATTCCCATCTGGCTCATGAAATATATAATCTGTACTCCTCTCTGGATAATAAATACAGTAAGTAACTACTCATCATCCCTTAGACCATTGCAGGTCTGGTCTCTGGGAGGTGTGGGGCTCATTAACCCTTTCCTTGCAAAAGAATATTCCATGTGGGCTTATTTCTACTCAGAAAGCTATTATCCTGTTCCTTCACACCCTAGAAAGCTTCTGATGAAGAATAAGGACTGTTAACAGTGATTGGCACTTACTGAGAGTTTACTACGTGTTTAGGCACAAAAGCAGAAGGACAAAGCCTACTGATTGTAAACATCATCTCGGATGAGTTTTATTCTTTCAGGGTCCATTTGAAAGGCATTGTGTTGGAAACTGGGATTTAGAACTGCAGCCTGTCAGTGGTTACATGGATATTCTCATTGGAACTGTTATCTTGCATTTTTGACATGCCTGTGCGTGTGTGTGCTTGTAGTGTTTAAGACAGACCAGTACAGCCGTACATGTATGAATTATGTGCACAGGTTTGTTGGTGTTTGGAAGGCAAACTGGTATACATGAAATATATAATGACAATGAAAATGATCCAACATTCACTTTTGTTTTAAGTTCCCCAGGATCTCCTGCTAAGGCATTCTTTGACCTTCATTTTACTACAACTTGAGTGAAGTTCTGCATTTAGGAGGTTAATAACAGTTTATCCCCTTTTTTCCTAAGTGAATGGGTGTTGTAGCCACTCTGCACACACCTTAGACTTCTGCTGGCTTTACTGCTGACATTTGCCTCCTGTAACTTTGAGATGAGCAATTGCCCATGATGCGATGCTGCCACAGTCTTGCTGGCCCCAACTAGGCTGAGAAGCTGTGGTGCCTTGTAAATCCTTGGGCTTTAATTATCCCGTGCAACTAGCTCTGAGTTGCTTTCCATACAACAGCTCTCGCTGAAGGTTTGTGGCTGAATGACTGAAATCACGGGAGGGAAGTGTAATATTGAACTAACTAGATTGTAAAGCATCATTTGCAGAAACTGAGGAGAAAACAAAAGCTTTGTCTCTTGTCATCATTTTCTTTCTCTTTCTCTGTTCCCTCATCTTCCTCTTTTTTGTTTTCCTCTTCTTGCTCTTTCTTAAAGACAGAGAAATCTCTCTCTCTGGCCCTCACAATGAAATCTTCCTCTTTAGGAAAATCTTATCACCAGCCTGGAGATATTGTCTCTTATCTTACCATGTCACAATAGTCTAAATATACAATGATTTACAAAAGCAAAATGCAGAAATCACAGTTCTAGAATAAGGACTTAAACAGAACAGCTAAGGATAGGATTTCCATCCCAACTGCTGTTCTTGATTCATTCTTCCAGGAGCAGGAGGAAAGCACTGTGTTTGTCCTTCCCATGTCGTTTTCATTTCCATTGGGGAAACTCTTGCATGGAACACACATGCACACACATATGTCTAAAAGATATATAGTAACTCTTCAAGATGGTAGAACTTATTTTGATACTAACCAAGGGAACATCATTCAAAATTTATATTGCCAGATATAGAATATCCATATTATCAATGACAATATTAGCAAATTTTAAAAATCAGAGGCAGGCATTTTATACAACATTTGCATTGCCACTTAGGATACTCACATTCCATATTGGAGTGCCTGATTAGGGTTCCATTTATTCCTCTTATTCAGTTTCCTACCAGTGTGCATTCTGAGAGGTAACAGGAGATTAAGTGTTTGGATACTGCCACTCACACTGGGGACCCAGGAGCAGCATGGTAGGAGGAGAAGTGTTTTTTAATAGGCTCTGTGTAACCTGCCATGTGGACACTCAGTGAGTGATGAAAATTGCTGAACTGGCTCAGAGGAGGTGGCCCAGCATAGGCACATACGCTGTGGAAATGTGTGGTTATATCACAGATTGTTTTCAAGTGCTTACATCTTCTTTCTAAGGGCTGCTCAGTGGCAAGCAGTTTGACTCACGAGCTCTCTAGATCCAGAAAAGAGTTGCCTTTAGTTGTCTTACAACTTAGCCTGCATGGGAATCACTTGGAGGACAGGCAAGGTACAAGCTACTGGGCTCCCCTGGCCACGAAATTCCTAGTTTAGTTGATCTGGAGCCAGGCAAGAGTGTGTGCATTTCTAACACAGTTTTAGGTGATGCCTACACGGCTGGTCAAAGTATAACACACTTTGTGAGCCATGGTTTTTCTAAATGGCATTCAAGCCTGAATGCACCCGAGAATCATCTGGGATCCTTCAAAAAAACACTCCCAAGGCCAGGCTGCATCTCAGACCAATTCAGTATCAGCTACTGGGAGTATAACTCTGGTGTCAGAGCGTTTTAAATCTCCCCACGAGATGGAAAACCAACCAGGATAGAGAATACATTGATTAGATGCTTCCTTTGTCCAGTCTTGATTCAATCGGAAACTGATTTGCTCTGAGGATGAGGAGAGGAACATTGGACCATTTTTTGCCAGGGTTAAGCTATGTTCTTGCTTTGCAGCTGTGGAAACTAAGATGATTTTATGATAATTTCTCCACTGCACAGGTAGACTTAAGGACACTTGGATGATCTGGGGGTGGCTGAACTTGTTGATGTTAAGAGTTATCTTAAGACTGGCTAATTAGTGTTTAGGACAGGATAACAACAACAGCAGAATCGCTATTCCTGCTTTCTTCAAGGGCAAAAATTGAGATAAAGAGAATGGATTCAGATATTCATTCAAATCAGATCCCAATCTTCATACACTACCATAACATGCAACTTCATCTGAGTGTAGGAATTCTACAAATGTTTAATTACTGTGTGACCATAGAAGTGATTCTATTATGGGAGAAGGGATATTGGCTGAAGGAAAAGTAATAAGTTAGAGGATATCATACAGTCTACTAAAGAGGATCCCGAGGACGCTGGACAACCAGCGTTACCATGGAGTGAGAATACTAGAGTTTAGTATCTTAGGCCATTATGTAAAAAGTTTGCTATCTGAGAGCTGCATGCAGTAACCAATCACCAGCCCTACACATCATGACAATTAAGGACAGAGAAAAAGCCCATGGCCATTTGCTAGCATCGTAGGGTCTTGTAATGTGCTCCACTGAGAGCAAAATCACTACCAATTTCGACAGCAGGGAAGTCATTTGCTGCTTAGCACTTATTCTACAATCACTGTGCTGCAAACCAAGAAATAAATACAGTTTAGTGATGGAGAGAGCAGTAAATAGCACGTAAAGAGTGAGAATTGCTTTAATTTCCTCTGTGCTTGTCCAAAAGTCAGCAAATGTTCTTGAGCCTTTTAAAGGGGGCAAAAGATTTGGAAGTTGACTTGTACTCCTGATGGCTTTCATTTCGGTTTTCTCTTATAGGTTTGAAAAAAATCCAAGTGAGATATTCATGCACGAGTAAAATGAAAAATTAATAGAACCAAATTTACCTTCTTGATGATTTAAAAGTTGTACTCACACTTTATATTGCATTTTGTTTATCTGACAGGTGAGAGAGAAAGAGAAAGCAGGCAAGTGAGTGTGAGAACATATTCCCAACATTTGTTTACTCCCCAGATGCCTGCAGCAGCAGGGGTTGGACCTCACCAGACTTAGGAGCATGAAACTCAGTTTAACTCTCATGTGAGTTGTGGAGACCCAACTACAAGAGCCACCACTGCTGCCTCCCAGTGTCCACTTTAGTAGGAAGATAAAGTTAGGGGCCAAAGTAGAAACTCAAACCCAAGTAACTCCAATGTAGAACATGGCTGCTAGGGAAAGCTGGCTGAGATGGCATGTTGTTTATGAATTGTACAGACATGGGCATGTTATGAAATTCCGGAGAAGTATGCTAGGAAGTACCACGGGGTGATTTAAGGAGACGAGAGGATAGCATGGCTCTTTCCTGGGCGTGACCATGGTCATGGCTACCATCACTGTCTTGGAGCTTGGAGAAGTGCTGTGCTGAGAACAAGTTATGAGGGGAAGATGAGATCAACGAGAAAGCAAATGAGCTGCCTCTGGAAATAATAAACACCTTCTTGTTTAAGGCAGTGGAGTCAAGGTTTCTATTCTCTGCTGCTGAGGTTTTCTTAGCGTGTTTCTCAGAGTTAAGCCCTATGCACATTTTCCAAGATAGAAAGATCTTATTGGAACGCATAGGAAAATAAATATATCATATTGCACGGTGTTTTACAATTCCTTATAGAAATTGCCCTTTACTCTAAAAGTAACTTCCTGTCTTACATATTACTTCTTTTTTTCTTCCATTTAACTTAATCTCAGCAATTATCTTGACAGATTTAAAGTAAAGGATTTCATTCATGCAATAAAATTTGATTGACATTTTTAATGTGTAGAAGAGGTTAAGATGTGACTTTATCGTTAATAAGCTTTTAAGCTTCACATAATACAAGCCAAGCACACATTTAGAAAAATGAATTCCAAATCATAAAAGTGTCTTTAAGTATCACCAAGAAAATTGTTCCTAAAGTGAGTCTTCATTACTTATACTGTTTGTTAATTTTTTCATATGTCTTCTCTCTCTTTTTGTTTTTAAAAAGTAGTTGTAATCTTATTTAAATGGCAGAGTTAGAGAGGGAGAGGGAGAGAGAAAAAGAAAGAGGGAAATAGAGATCTTCCATTATCTGGTTCCCTCACTCCCCAGACGGCCACAGTGGTGGTGGCCAAGCCAGCTGGAAGCAAGGAAACAGAGTTCCACTAGAATACGTTGTAGTGAATGAATACATTCATGTATCTAGCAACCCAACAAATCATCCCCAGAAAATTCTTGGCTCCTTTGGGGTGAATCTATAGTCCCCACTTCACATCTAACCTCACGTTAAGCAAACGATATAACCTATCCCAGCAAGCTTGTTAGGCTGGTCTTCGCGTAGCCCTGGCAGTTGCTCCCATCTGGGAGAGTCAGGAAATGGAAAATTTCTCTCTCTGTCTTCAAAAGGAAAACAAAGATAAACATTAAATTAAAAAATTTTTAACAATGGGCAAAATATCTGAACTGCTTTTCTGTTTAGGCCTATTGCCTACTTTTAATAAAATTTTGTATATATTATTAAGTGAAGGATCGGGGTTGAATTTTAAATCTATGGCTATCCAGTTGTTTCATAACCATTTGTTGAAGGGGATATCCTTTGCTTTTTGAATATGCTGACACCTTTGTTGGAAACCAACTGAAGGGTGTAGGCATAACGTGCATATGCTAGGATGATGCTTGGAGTTCCATATCAGAAAGCCTGGGTAAGACTCCCAGATCCACTTCCAATTTTTGCTTTGTGTCACTGTACATCATATAGGGGACAGCTGGTGATGGCTGAAATCCTTGCTTGGGTCCCTGTCACCCACACAGGAGTCCTCAGTGGTATTCTTGCTGACTTTGTTTTGGACCAGCCATGGCTGTTGTGGCCATTTGGGAAATGAACCAGTATGTGGACAACCTCTCTTTGTCTTTCAAAAAAAAATTATAGCAGGACCCAGCACAACGGCTCAGCGGCCAAATACTTGCCTTGCAAGCACTGGGATTCCACATGGGCACCAGTCCATGTCCCAGCTGCTCGTTGCTCCCAGCTCTCTGCTTGTAGCCTGGCTCGAAGTCTCAGGACCCTGCACGGGCATGGGAGACCCAGAAGAGGCTCTTGATTTAGGATTGGCTCATCTCTGGCTGTTGCGGCCACTTGTAGTATGAACCAGCTGATGGGAGATCTTTCTGTCTCTCCATCTCTCTGTAAAGCTGCCTTTTCAATAAGAAAAAAAATCATAATAGAAGTAGAGTGTTTTTATTGAAAAGTCAATTAGACAGACAGAAATGAAATTTGATTATCTATTGTGGCCCATTGATCTATTGCCCCAATCTTATGCCAGTGCCGTTCTTCCTTTGCTAGACAAAATAAACAACATGTCCTGAAATCAGGTATTTATTCTCCCAATTTTGCTTTTTTTCTTTTAAGATTGCTTTAACTACCTTAGGTTTCTTGCAGTTCCATTTAGGTCATAGAAACATCTTGGCAAGTTTTAAAAAGATGTCTGCTTGAGAGGGGTGGAGAGAGAGAGAGAGGATAAGAGAGAGTGAGAGTGAACAGTGAGAGATGATGCCTGCTCATGCCCACACCTGCTGGGCCTGGGCCAGCTGAAGGGCACCGTGGACTTGCTGGAAGGCTTGCACGAAAGTAGCAGGAACCCAAAGACTTGAGCCGTCACTTATGCCTCCCAGGGTCTACACTTGTGGGAACTTGAGTCAGGAGCTAGAGCCAGGAATCAAACAGGCGCTCCAGTTAGGGATGCAGGCATCTTCACTGACTTCTTAGCTGGCAGGCTGACTGACCAGGTCGGCTGGAGGTCTGCTGGCATTCGATACCTTTTCCGTCAACATGAAGCGAATTCAAGTCTCAGCACTGTTAATTCTCCTAATTTTGATAAACATGGTATATTTCTTCATTTGCTTAAATCTTCCTTTAATTTGTACAGCCTATGTTCTTTTCATCTCTGTTATTAAATCTTTTCCAAAATACTTTGTGTTTTGGTGCTATTGGAAACCCATTTTCTGATTGTTTTCTACTTACATACTGATGAGTTTGTTTTATATCTTGACAACTTTGCCAAATGCACATAAAATGTTTTAAATTATATTAAACATCGGTGTGCCCATCTCCATTTAATCGCTATAGCAGCTTGATGGATTTTCTTTTTTTTTCCTTGTGCTTCTTTCTTTTTTTTTTTTTTAGAACTAATTAGGTTTTTTTTATTAATTACATTGCATTATGTGACACAGCTTTATAGGTACTGGGATTCCCCCACCCCTCCCCAAGCCCTCCCCCTGTGGTGGATTCCTCCACCTTGTCGCATTACCACAGTTCAAATTCAGTTCAGATTCTTTCATTGCAAGCATATACCAAGCATAGACTCCAGCATCTTATTGTCCAGATAAGTTCAACGACTTGTTGGGGAGACCTTGATGGATTTTCTTTATCACAGATATATTATCTGTTTTATTATTTATCTTACTTTTATGTATTTTAAAGTAAGTTGCAATCTTTAATACGCCTCTTCGTGTCAAGCATGCCCACATGTATACCATTAGTTTAATTCAGTTACTCTTTATGTTTTAAAGAATTTAAGTACAATTTACTTATTGTGAAATATAAGGATCTTAAGTATGTCAGTTGATTTCTTTGGGACAAATATATGACTCCTATGTCGTCCTGGGTCCCTTACAGATTAATCACTGTCTCCACATTGCCAAAGCGACTGCTGTTCTGACTTTTGAAAAATAAAAATTATACATGTTTTGTCTATTTTAGATCTTTATACAATGCAACCATGCAGTGGATATGCTCCTGGGAAATACTCCTTTATATCAGCATTGTATTTTAAGATTTTACTCATGTATTTGGATGAATATTTTTTAAAAATTGGTGACAGTGTTTCACTGTATGCATATAGCACAACTTATTTACACATGTGCCTGTTAACGAACACTTGTGTTTCTCATTTTTGTGCTATGATTAAAACTAGGAGAATTTTGTGTGCATCTCCTCTGGTATATGTGGTAGATGTGTTTTTGTTTCCTGATACATACCTAAGAGTAGAATTGCTGGGATACATCTATGTTTGGTTATATGAGAAACAGGCCCATTTTCTAAAGCTCTTTTAACATTCTACACTGCCACCAGCAATTTATGGAATTTGAGATTGCATTACATCCTTGCCAACATTTGGTGTTGTCAGTCTCTAATTTTATCCATTTCAGTGGGTGTATAATGGTGTCTCATTGTGCTTTTAATTTACATTTCCACAATGACTAATTGTGTTGTGTTCTTGTTCATGTGTTTTTTTTTCTAAAGTGCCTATTTAAGGTTTTTGTTTATTTTTAAAGATTTAGTTTTTTCATTTTTTGTTATTGATTTGTATACATTATTTACATTGTTTTATATTACTTGGATACCAGCGCTTTATTAGAAAAATGTTTTGAAAATAAAACTGCAAAGTTTTGGCTTGTCTATTATTTTCTTAGTCTTACCTTTGATAAATGAGACTTAAAATTTTTTGAGATCTAATTGATCATCTTTTTCTTTTGTGCTTGTAATTATTTGCTAATCCCAAATAATTAAAATATTTCCTGTGTTTTCTTTTGTAATCTTATAACTTTAGATCTTATGTTGAGATGAAAGCGTTATCTCTAATTTTTGCATAAAATATGAGGTAGGGATTGACTCTTTCTGAAAAGATGTACAGTTATGGATTTCTTAAAAAAGTTCGAATTCCCCATGGAATTCTTTTTCACCTTTGTTGAAAATTGATTGATTATACATTTGTGGCCACATTTAAGGTTTTATATTCTGTTCTACTAATGTATTTTTAAAAATATACATCTCTACCAAGTTTTCTTGATCAAAATAAATCTACCATTAGTATTGAAGTGAAGTAGCACAATTCCACCACTGGTTTTTTAAAACTTGTATGTACTCCTAGGCTCTAAGCATTTTTTTAGGAATTTAGAATCAGCATGATCATTTCTATAAAGATTGAAAAGACTACCATTGAAATTGCTTTTACTGTATATAACGTTATGGGGAGAGTAAATATTTTCATATTGCTTCTTCCCATCTGTAAAAAGGACTCATCTTTCTATTTAAACTTATTTTGATTTAGCTCACCAATATTTTACATTTTTCAGTGGAAGAGACCTTTGCTTGTCATGTTGAATTGACTTCTCAGCATTTAAATGAAATGTTATTAATAATTTAATCATTAAATATTTTACTATGTGATAAAATAGAATTAATAAATATATTTATTTTTTAACTTGTAAAGATTTGTTTACTTCTATTGAAAGACACGTTTTAAAGAGAGAGCAAAAGAAACAGAGAGAGACAACTTGGATAATGGTCTCAATGGCCAGAGCTAGGCCTGTCTAAAGACCTTCTTCCAGGTCTATTAGATGGATGCAGGGCCAAAGGATTTGGCCCGTCTTATGCTGCTTTCCTAGGCACTTTATCAGGGAGCTCAATTGAAAAGTGGAGCAGCCGGTACTTGAACTGGTGCCTGCATGGGATACTGACACCACAGGTGGAGGCTTAACCTAGCACACCAGGGTGCTGGGCCTAAATACAATCATTGTTAAAACAATTTTACATGTGGCATTACTGAAATAATTTTGATTTTAAACTTATGGTAGTTAACATGGAAAGAGATGATTGATGTGTGTAAGCCAGCTTGGTAAGTTCATTTGCTGTTTCTGGCAGTCTTGTGGAGTTCTTGGGCTTTTTGGCGCAGGCGTCCTGTCACTTGCAGATCACGTTGTGCTCATTATTTTCTGGCTCCGTAGCCTCATCCCTCTCCCTTGCCTGTCTGTGCTGGCCTGCTGACCAACGCAGTGTGTCTACTTTTTCCTTGATGATCTGGAAAACTATTCAACTTCTCACCAACAATTTTTATGTTAGCAGTAGATAGATTGGGGTGGGTTTTCCTCCCCCCCCCAAATTTACTTTATTTCCTTTCATTGATAAGCTTGTAGCAGGTAAAACGTTAACGTTTTTTAAGGTTTTTTTTTATTGCAAATATTTAAACTATGGTAGGATTTTCTCCTTCATTTTGTGAAGACAGTACGTTGTATGGATTGCTTTTCCGACGTCGCACCAGTGTTGTTTGCAGATGCACCTGCCCTGCACAGTAGACCCGTCTTCTCTGTTGCTGTCTTGAATTTCGCTAGAGCCTTTGGAGACTCTCTGCTCATGTATATGACTAGTGTTGCCCTAACGATTTTCTTTCGTTTGTAATTTTTTGTCCTTCTGTTGTTTCTTTGACATTTTATTTTTAATTATTTGCAAAATTTTCAGTATTGTGTTTTAGCTACTGGGTTCCTAGTTACATATTTAAAGTTGTTCCTTGTTATTCTATAGCAAACTTACCGAAATCAATTTATAGTCACTATTGTCCCACTTTCCCCTTCCCACTTCACACCTGATTCTTCACACTTCCTGCTTTGCAATCTGCATTTTGCAGTTCTCACTTTCTTCTTCCCACCTGCCTTTGTTGACTTCACACCTCACACTCGCTGCTTCTCACTTCACAACCATAATAATGTTACAACATTCTAACTGCGTTTATCTTTCTTTCCTGTGCTTTGTGTTACTGTTGTCAAATCTTACTTCACATACTTCACACATCCCACCATATAATGTTGGTACTTTGCATTAAATGTTATTTGTCTTTTAATGAATTTGTTAGAAATACATGATGTAATCTTCATATTTATTCATTTAGTTGCAACTTTTAAAAAATATTTATTTTACTTTTATTGGATAGTCAGATATACAGAGAGAAGGACAGACAGAGAGGAAGATCTTTCATCTAATGATTCATTCCCCAAGTGGCTGCAATGGCTGGAGCTGCGCTGATCTGAAGCCAGAAGCCCGGAGCCTCTTCCGGATCTCCCATGCAGGTTGCAGTGTCTCAAGGCTTTGGGCCATCCTCAACTGCTTTCCTAGGCTACAAGCAGGGAGCTGGATGGGAAGCATGGCTTCTGGGATTAGAAACAGCAGCCATATGGGATCCTGGTACATGCAAGGCGAGGACTTTTGCTGCTAGGCTGTGGTGCTGGGCCCTAGTTGTGACTTTTTGAAACTTTTCTTTCATTTCTATACTTGATATATGCAGATTTTCTCCCAGCATGACTTCCATCCAGCTGACACACATTTATAGAATTTTTGTAGTTTTGCTACAAATTCCCTCAGTTTCCATTTGTGCTAGAGATGTCTTCGTTTCTCTGTCATTTTGGAAGAATATTTTCAGACGATACACAGTTGTGGATCACTGTTTTGTACTTTGAGAATTTTTAGGCTAGCAGTCCTGTGTGTTGGCCTCTCTTGGTGTTGGAGAGGGTGAGTGCCATTACCATTTTGCCCCGTGGCTCCTTTATCCCTTCTGTATTCTCTTCCTCTGAATTTTTCCATAATTTTGTTTTCTTTTTGATGTTCATGAAAACAGCCAATCTCTACCCTATTTAGAACCTTGGGTCGTTTCAAGAATATTTCCCAAGTTGAATCATACTGATGTGATAATTTGGATTTGTCTTTTTTTTTCATTCAGTATAATTTTTCTGGTGATTCATACACTTTGGTATGTTATTTCATTAGTCTTTTACAATGTTTTTCTCTTACTGAAGTTTTAAGGAGCCACAAAGCTGCTTTCTAAACTTGTTGCGTCCTTTTATGCTTCCACTATCAATATATTTCTTGTTTCTGATTTACATTATACTTAGCGAGATTTCTGATTTGCTCACTGAGACCGTACCTCTCTTTAATATTTTTTCATAGCTTATTTTTTTCTTTTTGCACTCTTTAATTGTTTGAACATGTCTTCTGTCAGTGCATTGAGCATGCATGCACTTGCCACTTGCTGATATTTCAGTCAACAGTGGACTGCAGGAGTGGCGGTGCTACCATACTTTCGCATTAGCTGGCATAAGTGTGCTCTATGATGTTTGCACAGTGACAGAATCCTGTAGTGATGCATTTCTTACCCCACATCTCTATGTTTAAACAGCACATAGCTGCATTTAAAAGAACCACTTTAATATATTGACCTGCTTGACAAATATCTGACCCATGGTGGCTTTGGTTCCATTTATCATGTTTAGTGTCTTGAGTACAGGTCATGTAAGTTTTCATTGTTTTCGGGACGTATATAGCAGATCAGATTGTCGTCTTCCTATAAAAACTGGTGGGTATTGTTCCCAGAATACCTTCAATCGCTGCTTAATCATCATGTATGGTTAGAGTTGTTCTTTGCAAAGTTCAAGGTGCTTTCTAGGCCCTTTTTACCTAGTGGAACTTCTTCCTTCTGCAGATCCTGTTAGGGCTTGGTTTTACCCTACAAGGTAGGGGTCAAAAATGGTACTTACGCTAGTGCATGCTCCTTACTTAGATGGCACAGACTTTTTGATGTCGCAACAAGTGTCACATGGCAGAACACAATGTTAAAAGAGTTCTAGGGAGGAGTGCTGTGGCACACCGGGTTGAGCCTTGGCCTGACTTCCATACTGAAGTGCTGATTTGAGTGCCGCCTACTCCACTTCCAGCACCCTGCGAATATGCTTGAAAAAACCTGTGGAGGATGGCCGAAGTACTGGGGCCCCGTCTCCAGTGTGAGAGATCCATGTGGAATTCTGTGTTCCTGGCTTCAACTTGGCCCAACCTTGGCAATCGATAGAAGATACCTCTTTCCTGCTCTTTTTCTCCTTCCCTGTCCCTCTCTTAGCCATTCTTATTTTCAAACCAATGAAGCAAATGTTTAAAAAGAGATGAGTAGACAGTTAGATGAGTAGACAGTTCAGTTTCTCTGGATCCTTCCATTAACCACTCTCTTCTAAGCCTTAAGAAGATTCACCCTGTGTTCTTCACCAGTGACCGCTAGGGGACCCCATCAGTATCTCAGGAGATCTCCTTTCGCCCATTCCCCTGATTAGTTTCTGTCTCCTCTGATGCCCTGCCTTGCATGTTCCAGCTGCACCTGCTGCTGGGAACTGTGGTCGTAGGCCTGTTCATTTCACAGGAATACCGTGCTTGCCTTAGACTCTAGCACTCTATTCCACGGATGGGCGGATTCTGCCTAGTGGAGGACTCGACAGACTGCAGAGTTCCCCTTCTGAGTGACTTCACTCTCGAAGGTCATGGTCTAGAATTGTTGATTTCCCTACGTTGCAAGTGTTTGTCTCCTCCTGTGACGATTTAACCGAGAAAGATCTAGTCCTATCCTAGCTATTCAATTGTGGTTGGAAACAAAAATTTTGAGTTCATGTTTTGAAACTACTGCATCATATTTTAAGTCATTTCATTTATATGAAGTCTTACCCATCTTTGGGTGACAGAGCATGAATTACAGGCTAAGGGAAAACACTTGGCATGCAGTTTGAGTTACAGATTTTTATAATTTTGAAGTTTAAGGGAATATTTTAAAGATTTATTTATTTTTATTGGAAAGTCAGATATACAGAGAGGAAGATCTTTTGTCTGATGATTCACTCCCCTAGTGGCCACAACAGCCAGAACAGAGCCAATCCGAAGCCAGGAGCCAGGAACTTCTTCTGGGTCTCCCATGTGGGTGCAGGATCCCAGTGCTTTGGGCCGTCCTTGACTGCTTTCCCAGGCTACAAACAGGGAGCTGGATAGGAAGTGGAGCTGCCCGAATGTGAACTGGCACCCATATGGGATCCCGGCACGTGCAAGGTGAGGACTTTAGCTGCTAGGCTATCTCACCGGGCCCTGCAGTGAATGTTTTTGCAGTCATTGATCCTAGCTTTCTTCTGTAATGAATGAGGGTATACGTCCAGAGAGATTAAGTGATTCATTCAAGGTCGCGCAGGTTGCCAGTGAGTGGAAGCACCTGCTCACAGTGGCAATAAATATCATAAAACTGTATTACAGTAATGAGTGGAAGTTCCTTATCTTTGCACCATATTTGAAAATAAAAGGATTTTGATGCTAAGCAATTTAAAAGTGTAAAGATTACAAAAGGAATGCTTAGCCTGGCTAACTTTCTAAAATCCCGTTAGTCACACTCTTTTTCATAAAGCATAAATGTGCTAATTAGAGAAGATTCAGATGTACTAACTAAAAGATATCTACTCGGTAAAATGGCGTTAAAATAAAATTCTTCAATAAATCTGCTTTTGTCCATACCTATTCCCCTAGAAAGAAAAAATACTGCTATTCTAACAAATCCTGAATTCGACATAAAATAAAATCCATTTCATTATACTCATATAAATGATACTTTAATTTCATTTGCTGATATTGCATAAACACATTTAATGTAAAATTGACTTTCTAAATTAGTATATTTGCTTAAATTTCACTTTTTGATTCTTTTTTTTAAATGTGTATTTACTTTTATTAAAAAGGCAGATATATATAGAGAGAAGGAGAGACATCAAGATCTTCTGTCTGCTGATTCACTCGCCAAGTAGCCACAGTGACCAGAGCTGAGCCACTCCGAAGCCAGGACCCAGGAGCTTTTTTAGAGTCTCCCATCAGTGTAGGCTCCTCGGTATTTGCCAGTGGGTGCTGTGGTCTGGTTGGGTCTGGCCCACCACCAATTCCAGCTCATGCTGGTGAGGGCTACAGCCTAATCCAGCCCAGTCGGCCCCTGGTCCTGGCCCTCATGTGAACTGGCATGTGTTTTGGCCCAACCCATCCTGACCCATATTCCATTCTAGTGCTCGAATTTGCCAGTGACTAATGTGAACTGGTCCATTCTGATTCACCCCTGACCTGCGTCAAATGTATGCCCATGGGTGCCGTTCCCTTGCCTGGTCTGGGCTGTTCCCTACCATAGTTCTTGCACTCACCTGCAGGGACTGTGTCCCTACAGAGCAATGCCCCAAGCTCTTCCATCAGAACCTCTCCCAATGCGAGATCTCATGCCCATTGGTGGGTCCAGCAGCCATCCCTACTTAGTCCACATCCTGTCCTAGCAGGAACAGTGGTCTTTTCTGGTTGGCCTTTAACCTATTCTAGTTTTTACTGTTGGGTATTACAGCCTAGCCAAGGCTTGTCCATAACCAGACACAGCTCACACGTGGGTCTTTAGAGGCAAAGACCTAGCCTACCCCATCCTACACCTACCCTGGTTCTCACAAGCACCAGTGGGTGCAGGAGTCTAGCCCAGTCTGGCGCACCCCAGACCCAGTCTACACTTGTGCCGAGGGACACTGCAGCCAAGTCCAGACCAGATACCAGCCCCTACTCTTGCCTTTGCACTCACCAGTGGGAACCACAACCCAGCCTGGGTGCACTCTTAACTCCCCAACAAGGCCTGTTCCCAGCGACAGATCTTGCATGTGCCAGTGGTGTTTGGTATAGTCCCTCATCTGTCTTGACCTTTGCCTTTGGATTCTGTAGCCTGGCCTGACCCAGCTGAGCAGGCAGTCGGGGTGACTAAATCGTATTTGAGAACACACAGTAATTACTAGTGTTATTTATTCTTCATTGCTTTTGAAACAGGTTTTTATGAACTTGATTTTTAATTTATTCAATTTTTGAAAGAGCTACAGAACAAAGAGAAGGAAGAAGAGGGGAGGGAGGGAGAAAGAGAGAGAAGGAGAAACAGAGAGAGAAGAGAGAGAGAGAGATAGCTTCCATCCACTGGTTAACTCCAAACATGAGCACAAAGGCCAGGGGGTGAGTGAGTCCGAAGCCGGGAGCCAGGGTTTTTATCCAGGTCTTTCACAGGGGTGGTTATCATTTTCTGCTTTTCCCAGGCAGTTAGCAGGGAGCCACAAGCAGGGAGCTGGATGGGAAGTGGAGCTGCCGGGATTAGAACCGGCGCCCATATGGGATCCCGGGGCATTCAAGGTGAGGACTTTAGCTGCTAGGCCACGGCGCTGGGCCCGAAAGTGAAAACTTGTATCATTTTAGTAGGAACAATGGTTAGAACATTTTTGAGAAAAGGATTTTTGTGATTGTGAGATAGAAAAGTCTAGAGTCAAAATTTTAGTCTGTGATGTGATAATTTTAGTCTGTGATGTCTCCAGTAATTCCATCTAACAAATTCTTCATTTAAAAAAATGCAGTAATCTCGTTTGCCTCATAACATCAATATGAATGCCAGTAAGCAGGTAGGAATTACAGGATGCTACTGAACATTGAGACCAGGCATCCAAATCTAGCGTTCAGTGGCTTTCCTTTGTCATTAGGATTTCTTTCCAGTCCCCTTCTTTTTTAAGATTTACTTTTATTAACAAGTCAGATATACAGAGAAAAGGAGAGACAGAGCAAGATATTCCTTCTGTTGATTCACTCCCCAAACGACCACAATGACCGGAACTGAACTGATCTGCAGCCAGGTGCCAGGAGCTTCTTCCAGGTCTCCCACATGGGTGCAGGGTCTCCACGCCTTAAGGCTTCCTCAACTGCCTTCCCAGGCACAAGCAGGGAGCTGCATGTGAAATGGGGCTGCTGGGATGCGAATTGTTGCCAATATGGGATCCCCAGCAGGTGTAAGGTCCAGTTTCCAGTCTTTAACACAGCTCTAGATGATCTATGCACTTTTATCTTCTTCCTTTGAAAGCCACTCCCTCCTTTCTAACAGGCAAATTCCTACCCACTCTTTAGAAGACCAATCCCTCTGGGCGAGCAAGATTAGGTTAGGCTTCTAGAGACCCAGCACTCTACACTCCAGCATCCTACCTTTGCAGTCTTTCCAACTTTGTCTACATTCTGCTAGACAAAGAGGGAGAGTAAAATCAGGTATACCTTATTCATTGCGGTGTACCTGGTCCTCGGATCCATATCTAGGACGTAATTGATTCTGTGACTGAAACACACTCCGTACGTGGATGGCTCCCACTGCTTTGGGGAATATCATCAATTTTCTGAAACTATTAGAAAAAAATATCACTTCACATAGGTTTTTGAATACATTTTTCAAGTTATCTGTCTAAATCATTTTGACCATGAATTAATACTGAGCATTTATCAGAAAAGAAGGTCAAACCTGTTTCGTGTTTCCAACCATGTGCTCATTTAATTTGGGGTCCTTTGGGCTAGCTGTCTTCAAAATGAAGAAAAGGAACCTTACTGTTTATGTGGAAGTAATTTTGTATTGAATCTCCTAATAGAGAAACAAGTAATCCAATGCCATTGCTACACCATCCCAAATCTCTTCACAGAGAAACTGAATTTCCATGTGGGTGAGTGGCCTTCAAAAATTTTACAGAAAATACATATTATATAAAAGTTACACACAGGTTTCAGATTTTTGCAGTATGAAAGGATAAACTTACTCTTTTTTTTAAACTTATTCTTTAATTCCATTTTTCCCAAGAACTTTCTGAAGTACTCTCATGCATTTTGAAAGTTGAATGCCTTCCAAAAATTTTTATTTCACTGCAATTTTTAAAATATTTTATTACATGTTTTAATCTTTAATATATGACATTATGTTATGGTTGTAAGTGTACTTATGTGCAAATGTAAATGTAATCTATGCTTCTATTTATAATATGTAATACTAGATTTATATGTACAAAGAAGTTAAGCATTTCTATTTACATTGAAAGTATTTAATTGAAGCAAGTAAGAAAAGTACTCATTGTAGGTGGTATAATGATAAAGTAAAATTTTGCAATTGGCATATAAATGTTTAAACTAGTAGAATATGGTACCATGCAATTGGCCTTAGGAAGGGAGTGTTACATATTCATTTACAGCAGGATGCTGCCTCTGGGTTTGTAAACATTGTGGACAGGCACTTTGTCACTCGAGAGTTCTCAGGCAGCATTCCAAGAGTCAAAGGGGTGTCATGAGTTTTGGTTTGTGGTGATATGCTAGACAAGGTGAATCTTCCCACAGGAGTCTGATGAGAGGGAATCCGTTCTTGCCCAAAAAGTCAGTCATTGAAATGCCTGAAGAGTGGTCCTGTGTTCCCACCTAGTTTACTCTTCTTTGAGCTTACCTCTTTTGCCGTGTCAGAGAGCTTTAAGACTTCTGTGGGGTTCCTTTTGGCAAAGCCACATTCTTTCGTGAAATAAATACTTCAGTGTCAATTCAAATCCTAATTCTTTATTAGCTCTGTAACCTGAGGGTAAGGGACTTAACCTCTTCAAAGATAAGTTTCTCAGTCCACACAATGTAGGTTCATAAAGCTTATGTGAGATTTTGCAAGATTGCACATATAGAGCAGATATGATCTTGCTTGCTGTTACTGTTAATACTTGTCGCATGTGGGATTGTGTCTCTCCAAGAGATGTGTCGAAATCCTCACCTCTAGTCCCTCAGAATGTGACTTATTTGGAACTAAGGGACTTATAAACAAATTGGTTAAGGTGAGATCATACTGTAGCAGGGTGGGGCCCTTCAGCCAATGACTGTGTTGTTACATGACACAAGAAGATGGGAAAATAGAACCAGACAGATTGGTGGTGGGGCGGGGGAGGGCCATGTGATTTCAGAGGCACGGATTGGAGTGACACAGCTGTAAGTCAAGGAACTCCCAAGTTCCTGAGATTTAGCTGGAAAAGTCAAGAAAGATTCTACCAAAGTGGCTGTCGTTATTTTATTTGAATAGCAGAGATAGGGAAGAAGAGGGAGAGAGGGAGTGCTAGTTCATATCCCAACGCTTGTTGAACCAGGCCAGTGTCACAGGCCTAGAACTTGATCTGGATCCCCTCACTGTGTGGCAGCGACCTAACCACTAGCACCATCACCTGTTGTCCCCCAGCATGTGCAGTAACAGGAAGCCAGAACCAGAAGCAGAGCCCGCAGTGAGGTCCAGGCGTTCTGATATGGATGCACTGCTGTGGTCCCAAATGCCCATCCTTCCACCAGGGCTTGTGAGAACACATGGACCTGCTGACACCTTGCTTTCAGACTCATTGTCCCCCAGAACTCGCAGAGTAAATTCCTAGTATTTTAAGCTTCCATTCCCCATCCCATTGTAGTATTTTGTTATGGCAAGTCTGGGAAATGAATATAGGCATGCTAAAACCGTAGATTCTGTAGAGCAGTTGTACACATGGAAATTCTTCCCCCTTTGGCCAACTTCCCTAAAAACTCCTTGCTTCCCTATCTTCTTGTACTAATTTTATTTTACTCTCAAATCTTTTCTTGGCTGGGGATGGTATATTTGAAAACAATAGTGTAGAAATAGAATTTAAAGCAACCAATAAACAAGAAGATTAAATAAACAACAAACAAGACCAAATCAAGTAATGTTCTTTTGAGAAGTAAAATAAAACCATTTTTGCCATGCCCAAAGGGATGAGGAAAGAATACATGGATGAACAAGATGAAGATAAATTGAAGTTGGACTTAAAGACCTTACTTAGACGAGAATACAAATGAAACGTTTCTGTGCCCAATTCTAGCTAGCCTGTGTTTAGAAAGGGAATTTTTATATCATAATTTCTACATACTGAGTATAATGTAGAGATGAAATCTCTTCTCACTGTTTTTAATGGTTAGTTCCTAAATTTTGCTCACTTGCACATTTTGGAAGCATTCTGGTTAGTTATTGTCGGAGAAATCCGAACTCTTTTTAGAACATAAGGAGGCTAGACTGATTCTACTGCCTAGTGCTCAGGAAAAGTAAATCCAAATAATAGACAACATTTCCTAAGGAGAGAAAACAGGGCAAACCCTTTAAGCAAACGACTCCCTGTTGACTCTCACGCTCCTCCAGGTCCTGGCATGGCCTGCGTGCCTCCTTCTTCCCAGCGGAGACTCGCGGAGAGCCTCTTCGGCCCCGTGGAGGATCTGCGCTCCACATGATGAGCTGTAGGCATGTGCTGTCTGGATTTTCTTAAATGAGCTTCCGTTTTGTTATTCTGGTTTTGCAGATATTATCCCAGTTACTGAAAAATAACAATTTGATTTGCTTCTTTGTAGCTTCCTCTAGTTCTCTTCCATTTCCCTAACCACTTCCACTTTTATATTTTATTTATACAAAGTGAACAAACTTCACATATTTCGCATCGCAGACTTGGGAACGGAATGATACTTTTAGCCTCTCCTCCCCTTTTCTTCCTTATTTCTTTTAACTTTGAAAATGGCATAAAAGTGGCAGGGAGCAGAGGAAGAACGGTCAGAGAGAAGGAAGCAAGGCCTGACATTAAATAATCAATCCAGCACTCTTCATCAAAACTAGCACCTTTGTGTTATGGGTCATAGGATGACAGCCTTAAAAAATGTATTTTAAAGTCTTATTTCTTTATTTGAATGGTGGAAAAAAAAAAACCAGAAAAATGGAAAGACATATTACTTGTTCAGCGGTTTATTTCCCAAATGGCCATGACAGTCAGAGCTGGGGCAGGCTGAAGCTAGCAGCCAGGAAGTTAACCCAGGCCTCCCACATAGGTGGCAGAGAGCCACTTCCCACCCCACCCCATTTTTTTTTTACATTTACTTTTTAAAAAAAAAAAGATTTACAGGGCCGGCAGCGTGGCCTAGCGGCTGAAAATCCTCACCTTGGACGCGCCGGGATCCCATATGGGCGCCGGTTCTAGTCCCGGCAGCTCCACTTCCCATCCAGCTCCCTGCTTGTGGCCTGGGAAAGCAGTTGAGGATGGCCCAAGGCCTTGGGACCCTGCCCCCCGCGTGGGAGGACCTGGAAGGGGTTCCTGGTTCCCAGCATCGGATCGGCGCATATCAGCCCGTTGCGGCTCACTTGGGGAGTGAAAACATCGGATAGAAGATCTTCCTCTCTGTCTCTCCTCCTCTCTGTATATCCGGCTTTCCAATAACAATAAAATCTTTAAAAAAAAAAAAAAAGATTTACAGAGATATGGAGATAGAGAGAAAGATCTTCCATCTGCTGGTTCACTCCCCAAATGGCCACAAGCTAGAACTGAGCCATTCCAAAGCCAGGAGCCAAGAGCTTCTTCCTGGTCTCCCACATGGGTGCAGGGTCCCAAGACCTTGGGTTATCTTCTGCTGCTTTCCTAGGCCACAAACAGGCAGCTGGATGGGAAGAGCAGCAGCTGGAACATGAACTGGTGCCCTTGGATGCTGGACCTGTAAGGGGAGCATTAGCCAATTGATCCATCATGCTGGGCCCAAGGGATCCATATTCTTGAACCACCACCTACTGCCTTGCAGGGTGCACATTAGCAGTAGGCTAGAATTGAGAACAGAACAGGGAAAGGAATCCCCGCACTCCAATACAGGATGTGGATATCTCAAGCCATGACTTGATTGAGGTGTCAAATGTCTCTTTCAATGTTATCAAATGGTATAGTAAGAACTCTGAAAGTTGGGCCCAGCATGGTAGCCTAGTGGCTAAAATTCTCATCTTGAATGCACCAGGATCCTATATAGGGACTGGTTCATGTCCTGGCTTGTCTATTTCCCATCCAGTGCCTTGCATGGGCCCTTGAAAGCAGTGGAAGATGGCCCAAGCCTTGGGATTTTGCACTCCCATGGAAGACGCCAAAGAAGCTCCAGGCTCCTGGATTCGGATCAGTTCAGCTAAGGCCATTGGGGCCAACTGGGGAGTGAACCTGATGGAGGATCTTTTTCTCTGTATCTCCTCCTCTCTGTATATTTGTCTTTCCAATCAAAAAAAAAAAGAAAGAAAAGAAGGAACTCTAAAGGTTGATTACTATTCTTGGATTTAAAAATATATATATATATGTGAGTTGATGTAGGAATAGAAAAATTAAAAACTGCTTCATGGTTGACATCTTAATACACAGAGGACCAGATACATAATATAAAATTAAGTTAAATTCTTTTGCAGTGCTTTCTATGTGTTGGACATTATTTAAAAGCCTAATCATAATTTTCTTGTTTCATCTTTCCAGTAGGTAAATGAATTGAACATTTCAAGACAAAGAAATCAGAGAGTACAGACCTAATCAAGTAGCCAAACAGCAAAATACCAAGATGAAACTAGAACCCAGGGAATTTATATTACATTTCAAAAAATCACGTTTTTTGTTAGTGAAATATTTTTTGTGTGTTTTGCCATTAAAAGAAATCTCATAGTAAATTTGAAACATAAAAATCTACTTTGTTAAGTGAATTTTATCCATCAATTTTGTATGAGGATATCTTTTTTTATTAATGTTTTTTCTTAAGATCTACAGTCACTTCCAAATGTCCTGCTTGTTACAGAAACAAAATATGACCATATAGACTTCTTAAGGAGAAGATGATTTTGGTAATTGTGTGCCTAAGATTTTTTTCTCTACCTTAAAAATTCATAGGTTTATATTTCAAGCTTGGATTTGAAAAGGCTTCCTTGTTGTCAAGCAGTACAGAATATTAGAGTGTTGGCTTTTGGTCTTACATTTAGTAAGAAGGCAACCCTGTCTATAGTTCTTTATTTTTTCTCCTTCCTCTCCTGGGTTAATTTCTGGTGGATGAAAGGCAGGATCCTGGAAGCTCGCCACATAGTTCCATGGAGCAAAGTCAAATGCATGCACTGGTAGTGACAGGCCATCAACAAGTAGATAATTCTCCGTGTGTGTCTTGATAGGACAAGTAGCACCTATAAGCCCAGACAGTGCAGGTTGTAACGCACAGATGAGAGCTCATTTGGAACCCAACACCGTTTGGGGTGGTTTGTGGTTACACTTGCTGCCACACGACAGAGAGAGAATTCTATACATAAAGAACCTTGTTTGGACAACATTTTTTTTAAAACCATCATAATTTCCCTACAGTTTCTAGCTATTACCTTTTTTGTGGGACATACAGATGCTTCTCGGTGGCTGCTGTCCTAAAGCAAGTACCATGAGAAATCTGTGTGCTCCTTTTGTGTTCTGTGGTTTTCGCGACTGGTAGCTAAGTCAGAATGGCTGAGAATTTATTTGGCACTGGGAATCTTCAGCAATAAAAAGGAGACCTGTCACACAAGAAACTGGAGGAACTGGGCTTGTAGATTCACACCCCAATTTTTCAATATAAAATATCACCTGTCCTCCATGCCCTCCCTTCCACCTCAAATAAACAGCATCCAACAACCACAAACCCTTATCTCCACTCCTATAGAAGTGGCACGGGGGAGTTTGATGACTCAATAGGAGATCTTCAAGAACAAGCTGTTTCTTTTAGTTGGAACAACAACACAGTGGCAAACAACAATACATAATAAAAGCAAAGGTGTTGCTGTGAGCATGTGACCTCATCCCCAATGTGGTTTTCCTTCAGGGCTTCCTGGCTCCCGACAGCAGAGTCACCCACGCAACTCCACAATGTTCTCTGCAAAGGGTCGTGTCTCCTACCCTCTCCTCTTTCGTGACTGGACCACATAGGAAGGGGAACAATTGAGTGAGTGTGTTATGTTCAACAATCACAAAGCTTTCACTACAGATTTCAAAGGAATGTTGTTCAACCACAGCAAGTCCTGATATGTGAGTACTGAGAAAGACCCATGGATCTTCGAGAGGCAGCAGTCGTACAGTTGGTAAAGCAGACTGGGTCTCCTATAATGATAGACCTTGAGGTTTCACTTCTCATGTGAGTGACTAACCAAGAGTATCTTGCTTGCTCTGGTAGTAGATTTGCACTGAGTTTCTTGGTTAACTTGGTTGAAATATGATTTTCAACTGCTGAAAAGGTGAAACTATCACCCAGAATCAGAATCAAATCATTCCATCCCTTTCCTCAGGAGCTTGGTTATGGGGTCATTTATAGCTAAGAAATGGAAGATTATCTTTCTTGACGAATCTTGGGGATGCTGATAATTTTTTGGGGGAGGTCTATGCTCTTTGGATATTTAGTCACCCAAAAGTCCTTGTGTTAAAGTTTAGGTTTCCAAAATCAAATGCTAATGTTACTAAGAGGGTAGAAACTTAATCTAGGGTCTGAAGTTGGGCTTTTGGGAAATGTCCAGGTTGGATTTGTGTGAGTGTAGCCCCCATGATCAATCACATAGCTCTAAGAGTGGAGATGCATTCTGTGTGCAGCCTCTTGCTGTGCCTGGGACTCTGCCAGCACAGACATCCTCACTAGACACACAACCTGTGGGTCTATCTGATCTTGGACTGTGGGCCTCCAGAACCGGTGAGATCAAACTCAGCATGTGTCCGGGATTTAGCTACAGTAACAAAAAGCTAACGAACACAGTCCTCTGCTCCAGGCAAGTGAGGAGGCCTATGACCCTGGAGTGCTTCACAGCTGTCACTTTCATGGTTGTTTTCAGTCTACTTAAATATGGAATCCCTGTGAATCCTCACACAGGATGTGGAGGGTTTCTTGGTCAGAGATAACTCTTCTATCTGGGAAATGATGCCTCATGACCTTTGCTTGTCGCATGGCCCTATTTCACAAAGCATGACTCTGTGCCCTGGAAAGAGTGCTGCAGGCTGCCTTCCCCAGGAAGCAGGCACTCCGATGGAGGGAAGCATGCAGCCATTTATCAGGGACACTTTGGGGACCAATGATGAGGGAAAGAGAGGTAAGAGGCCAGAATATGAAGGGAGGCGTAGGAGTGTTGTGATGCAGTCTCAGGAAAGACTCCAGTCAGACTTTGGAGGAGGTGAGGACCTTATAGAGTTGCTCACACTGGAAACATGCATTGAGGCTTTGTATTCCCACAGCAGTCATTCAACTGACGTATGTGCATTGTCTCAGAAGCCATCACAAAAGCCTCTGCTAGCACTCCGGCTGTGCTGTCAATGCTGTTCTATGCGCCGTGGGAGCTTGGAGGGGAATTCAGAGTGAAGTTGATAAGCTCCAGCAATGTGAAAGGCAATGTTTTCCAAATAAGTTAGAGGACCAATGACAGGAAATTAATGATGACGTACAGGTACACAAAGTAGAGCTTCGACCTGTACTTTGGGTTGTTGATGTTGTTGAGCATGTGTTCTGTGCTGGGTAATATTTCAGGCAGTGCACCTGAATTAACTCATTTTTTTCCCTAAAAACAGCATGATGACTTAGGTACACACATTCCTATCCTGACAATTGAGAGAGGGCTACCAACTGTTGAAGTTAGGGCTGTACCTCTGGACATCTTGGACTGTGTCCGCAGCTCTTCACTTCTCCGTTATGTGCTCCCTCCCTATATCTGTTGCCGATAGCTTTCATGTATGCTCTTCAGAGATCCATGCAAGTAGACTTTGTCAGGATTGATCAGGGGTTAGCTGCACCTGGAAATGATGGTTGGTAGAAATGTAACATCTGGGACCCAGAGTGGTACACTAGCAACTGAAGTCCTCACCTTGCACCTGCCAGAATCCCATATGGGTGCCAGTTCACATCCCGGCAGCCCCTCTTCCAATCCAGCCCTCTATTTGTCCCCTGGGAAAGCAGTTGAGGATGGCCCAAAGCCTTGGGACCCTGCACCCATGTGGGAGACCTGGAAGAGGCTCCTGGCTTCTGGCTTTGGAATGGCTCAGTTCCAGCCATTTTGGCCACATGGGGAGTGAATCAGTGGACAGAAGCTCTTCCTCTCTGTCTCTCCTCCTCTCTGTGTATCTCACTTTCCAATTAAAAAAAAAAACCTAAAAAATGTAATATCTGGAGTGGGAGTAGGACAAGTGAGCTTACCTGCTCCTACAAGAAATAGGAGACTACATTCTAAGAAAGCATAAAATGCTAGGATCTTGATGAGCAGATTATTGTATTTTGAAAAAAAAAAAAAGTCAGGATCCTCAAAAAAGCAGGGATGGAGACAGGAATCTTGCTGTACCTAAATATCTCGGTGATGTTGTTTTCTTCTACCTAGACTTCAATTCCGTCTATCCAGGCTGTTCTTTTTTTGCTTCTGGAATCATCCATTCTACATTTGAATGTTTCAGACACAATCTCCTGACATTCCATTTCTTCATTCATAAAATGTGATGAGAAGTGAAACAAAGAGTTTATCTGAAGTGTTTGGCATTGTGTTCAGTGCAACCAGACCCTGACTCAACAGTCTGTTTCCCGTCTGGAGCAATGGTCAGGTGACTAAATCCTTGCCTTGTGTGCACTGGGATCCAAGATGGGTACCAGTTGGTGTCCCTGCTGCCCCACTTCTTCTCCAGCTCCCTGCCTGTGGCCTGAGAAAACAGTAGGGGGTAGCCCAAAGCCTTGGGAACCTGCACCGATACGGAAGACCTGGAGGAATGGCTACTGGTTTCAGATTAGCTCAGCTCCGGCTGTTGCGGTCCCTTGGGGAGTGCACCAGTGGACGGAGGATCTTTTCTTCTGTCTGTCCTTCTGTTTGTACATTTGTCCCAACCCCAAAAAAATCTTTAAAAAAGTGTTCGTTTCTTCTCCTGAGCCATCCCTGTTCTGTCTACATGCATATGATAGATATTCAATGAACATCTCCTGATTGGCTAAGTACAGTCTTACGCAATTGTGCATAGCTCTGTAAGCATTATTAAGGAAACTGAACAAATTTATGTATCCACAAGCTTCCACAGTGTATCAACAGCTGTGTATCAACAGCTTCCACAGTGTTACAACTGGGAACTAGTGCGTCAGGGCCAGGCAGAGGCAGCCTACATGTGCTTTAGCACCAGTGTCAGCACAGACCCCCAAGATGACAATTAGGAGGAAGAACAAACTGCAGGGAAAGGTGTCCTTAAGAGTGCCGAGCAAACCGATGCACGGGAATCAATCACTCAATCACTACTGATAGCTTGCACTGTCTAGGGGATATTATCTGTTGGATGCAGCTGTGGAAAAGTGATCTTAAAACTGGCCTTGGATTCCCAGGCCTGTCTCAGATCCTTTCTCTAGCCTTAAGAAAAATCATTTTGCTTCCTTTTTACTCCAGTCCCATTAATAACAGCTCTCCAGTATTGAGTGCTTACCAGGAGCAGGACATTGTTCGATTTCAGTGATAATCCTGGAAGATATGTACTGTGCAATGGTACATCTAAGGACACTGCGTCACAGAGAGGCTGGTGCCTTGGCTAATCCTAGGATTCCAATCAAGAGACTTTGAGCCCAGAGGTCATGTGCATAAACACTAAAGCTTAATCATCACTCTGGTTTCAGGAGGACGAGTAAAGCAAATCTGGTATTGAACGTTCTGGGATTACTTTTGTCTTGCTTGCTTTTAAAGGTTGAAGAGTATTCCGATTATAGCTTAGGAGGGGTAAAATTGGCTCTCCCACGCACTTTCACCTTAAAGGGTGGTCCTGATGCATTTCAGTTGTTAGGTAAAGTGACCTAATATATTCTTAATATTATCTGGAAAATTATGAGCCAGGGATTCATCAGGGCTGTATATTGTTCATCTTGATCTGGCAAGTACCCAGAACCATTTTATATATTCTTGCAAGGCTAGAAGTTAATGGAGCCATCCCTCCAACCACCCAGGAGAACATGAAAACTTCATGACTAGGGACAGCAGCAGCGCACACCTGCATGTCATCAGTGAAGTCATTAAGTGAGCAGACACGAACAGCCTGCCATCAGAACTGCTTATTGTCAATGCTGAAGAGGTATTGACAGTGTTGAGACAGGTTGTCACTGGAGGAAGCTGAGACCGAGTCAACAACCAGCGGCACATACACCCCAATGGAACCCATTCCTCAAGGCGCTACAGAATAACTAAATAAGTGGAAGGCCCATGGGTGTGGGCAGGTCTTTACCTTGCCTGCTCAGACACAAAGCATGTGGTGTGTCCATTAAGCAGTTAAAGTGTTGCATGGTTACATCAGTGAAGAAATGACTGTGGAACCAAATTAAAACCCAGAATGTGAGTGGGTTGGGTATCTATTTTCCCAAGGCAATAATTGAATGTTATTTCTCTCCTACCACTCATCAAATAGGAACCACTAAAAAGTCATGTTGGAATCTAGTTGGAAGAGCTGCCCATCTCTCACCGTTGATAACATATTAGGAATGCATGGCATGTTTTGGAGGATGCCAAGCTTTATGCTCAGGAAAATTATGTTAGCTCTGCATACTTTTAAGAAGCTAATCCTAGTCAATTATGGGATGGCACAAATATTAATTTAGATGAGCTAAGAGTTCAAGTGATATGGAAGAAGTAAGTATATAATCCATTTCAATAATGAGGAAAATGTGTGTAAAAAGGAAATGTGTGCAAAGAGGAAATTTGTGTAGGCATGTATGTATGTGCTCTGTGCTTGCTATTGGTTCCATGTTACCTGGCAGTCCTAGATGCTTAAGGGCATCCATAGGTCAGCCTGATCTAAGTATCATGGAAACTAGGAATTTTTCAATAGTTTGGAATGAGACTTTGGTAGCAGTGAACAGAACATTCTATAAACAATTGCACTATCATCCTGTATACTGAGTGAGTCAAAGGCTGGTTAGGGTCTGGCCTGAGAAAATAAGAGGGAGTCATCAGTCCCCAGATGTGCTGCAGTGCTCGCCATGATGTCCTAGACGCGACAGTAACCCTGCGTGACTGACGGGTGAATCAGACAGGTGGGAATATTACAAGGAATATTAACAAGAAGCTTGATGAAAGATCCCCAGCAATGAACTCCCTGGGAAAGGCTTAATCCAAATCATAAAAGAAGCTGTAGATTTGTGATACTTTGGACCAATTAAAAAAGGCAGGCCATCTGCAAACTGGTGATCTCAATCTTCTTAAGAAGTCCATGAGATACTCTGTTATTGCAAGACAGACTTGAACTTTGCCTTTTCTGGAATAATCGGGCGAGTAGGTGGCTGTTCTCCAAATTCTAGTCAATTGTTGATTGTTCTCAAATAGCTACCACTTAGAAAGCTACTATTGACTGTAATTTTGGAAAAAGAGCAGGATTCAATGTGTTGATATAATCTGTTGATCTGTTTAGTGTCCAGGGAGGAGTTAATCAAAGCATGAAGCTGAATGGTACCTGAGGCCATGGTAGATGACATCATATCCTGCAATTTCGGCCTTGTTCCTCCTCTTCTGTTTTTCCTTCTATTCCCTTGTTTCCTCCTTTCCTTCTTCCATCTCTTTCCATTGGTTTCCTGTCTCCCTCCACCATCCTCTTAGCTCTTATTCTGTCTTCTACTCTTTTCCATCCCCTTCCTGCTGATGCGCCCTACCTGTTGGCTGTCTGGCATCTTCCATGGGCATAGGTTCATGTTTCTGATACCAGTCAGACAGAGATAAAGTTGTAGCTGAGGTTTTTAATGATTCGGAATCTTCTCATGTTGAGATTCTCCTGCTTCTGGTGGGCTAAGGAAATGTGGGATCAGCCATTCCAGATAGTGGAGGCCCTCACATGGAAATGGTGTGAAACATGCAAGAAGTGAACTGTAGCTCGGACAGAGAATGGTTAACAGACTTACATGGGATATATCCTGGGACTGAAGTATCATCCTGAAATGGACTCCATTTCACCTCAAATTCAGTCTTAAAGCCACTTCTTTGCTCAGAATAAAAACAAGCAGTGAGACACTCATCTCTTCTGTAGAAGACAGAACACAAAGATAGCTGGCAATGACAAAGAATTAGAATTAGAATTTGATGTTTACATACCAATCTGAGCCACTAGAAGTTTTATCAATATTATTATGCTTAAAATAATTTGAGAGCTGGTCTTATCAAACTTTCTATGCTTTGGAAATATCTGTGAAAATGTTTTGATGCCTGGATTCTAGCTTAGAACAAGCAAATCAGTATTTTTTTTAAAAAATGACATGCAGGCCCGGCGTAATGGCTCAGTGGCTAAAATCCTTGGCTTGTATCAACCAAGCTCCCATATGGGCACCTGTTTGTGCCCTGGCTGCTCTGCTTCCCATCCAGATCCCTGCTTGAGGCCTGGGAAAGCAGTCAAGGTTGGCTCAAAGCTCTGGGACCCTGCACTCATATGGGAGATCCAGAGGAGGTTCCTGGTTCCTGGTTTCGGATCAGCTCAGCTCCAGCTGTTTTAACCACTTGGAGAGTGAACCAGTGCATGGAAGATTTTTCTCTCTGCTGCTCCTCTGTAGATCTGCCTTTCCAATAAAAAATGAAATACTTTTTTAAAAAAATTGCCTGTGTTATTTAAAAAATAAATAATCCCAAGTGATTGAATCAATATTGGGAACTACTGTTATAAATAGTATTTGCTTTTATTTCAAGCGAATACATTCCAATAGAACTTTTGACATTTGCATAAAGTACTGAATGGTTTCTCTAAGATGCCGGAGAGAAATCAGATATTCTCCAGTGCAGAAGCTCGGGAGATTCCGCAATGCTCTGTGTCATGGTATTTATTAGTACTGCACAGGCTCTGAGAAGTCTTACAGTATCAAATTCTTCTTAAGTGAGTGATGTGTACCTCATCCTCATTATTATTTAAATCAGAGAGAGAGAGAGAGAATGAACTCTTCTATAAACTGGTTCACTCCTCAACCGCCACTATTGCCATGGTTGGGCCAGGCAGAATCCAGGAGCCAGGAACTCTGTCTGGGTATCCAAGGTGAGCCTTTGTCTACTGCCTCTCAGAATCTGTATTAACAGGGACTTGGGTAAGAAGTGGAGTAACCAGGACTCAAACCTGGGCACTGTGCTATGTATGGGTCATCCTCAGGGGAGTCTTTCTGAACCACAGTGCCCAATATTAAGGAGTAGACTTTATATTTTAGAGCAGTTCCAAGTTCACAGAAGAACTGACAAGAATGTACAAAAATTTCTTGGGTTTTTTTTTTGAGGTTTTATTTTATTTGAAATTCCCCCCCCCCAAGCTCCCACCCCAGACAGATTTTCCCCATGTTGCTGCAACAGTATAGTCCTTCATAAGGAGTCATAATTCCATCAGTCTGTTATTTAAGTGTTCCCCGACATTGCAGGTACAGACAGTGTCAAACAGTCCAGCATCCCATTGTCTACACATTTCCAGCAGTTTCATTGGGAGTCCATTTTTTGTTTCGAAGCAGGAATGCATGTTGCATTATATCCCCACATCTGGATATGGTAGACCCCAGTACTCCATCACTATACATTTCCACAAATGAGAAGCCATGAAACAATGTCAACAACTGGTATGAATTAGAGCAACAACAACAACAACTACAACAACAAATTACAGCACCATGAAAAAAACATGCCACTGAGTAACTGACACATGAGTGACAAAAAGGAAACACGAAAGTCTCTTGGGAAAAATGATGCCACAGTGTAACCCATGAGCCAGCGATGAATTCAACAAGAGAAAAGTATTTGGAATAAGTGAAACTGAAACCAAAAACATCAAAACGCATGGAATGCAGTAAAAAAAAAACCAGTAATAATCAGGTTATTGAAGTTACACTTTCCATGATGGTTTCCTTATATTAGAGAGAACATATGGTATTTGTTCTTTTGTGATTGACTCATTTCACTGAGCAAAATGGTCTCTAGTTGGGAACATCTAGTTGTATATGGCATAATTTCATTCTTCTTAATAGCTGAATAATATTCCATGGAGTAGATTAGGTAAAAAATTTCATTTACTTTTTGTCCCCGCAGATGCACAACCTCCCCCAATATCAACGTTCCCCACTAGAGCAGTGCAAAATTTATTGTCTGACAAATCTATATGAGCACATCTTTATCACTCAAGTTCAGAGTTTATTCTTTGTGTTGTAAAGTTCCTTGGTTTGGGAAAATGCATTAATGACGTGTATCTACCATGACAGAATCACACAGAATATTCTAACTGCCTTAACCCTCTATGTTCTGCCCTCTGCTGCCTTCTGAGCAATACCAATGGCAGCCACATAGAAATCACATTCACTGGAAAATCATACATGTGAGATTTACTTTTAAATTTGAAAGTACAGATTAAGTAGTCTCTACTGATAGTTGCAACCAAGATTCGCCCAGAACAGGGAAAACCCTGATGTCTGAAGTAACTGGGCTACTAGTGTGGATCCTGGTCCAGCCACTTAGCAGCTCCACGCTTCCGAGCAATTGATTCAATTTCAGAGTGCTTTAGTGTGCTTACACAAAATGGAGAAACTAATATTTTGAGTTTTGAGTCTTAATTTAAGAAAAGAGAAGTACAGCAAGAGAGTTTAACGAACACTCATCTGTACTGAAATCAGAAAGATGGGGCAAGTGTTTGAGGCAGGAGTTAAGCCATCACTTAAGATACCTACATCCCATACTGGAATGCCTGGGTTGGAGTCCTGGCTTCTCTTCTGATTCCAGCCCCCTGTCAATGGGAATCTTAAGAGGCAGCAGGTGTGGTTTCAAGTGTTGGTCCCCACCATTCAGATGTGATAATTACATTGAGGTTTCAGATTTTTGGCTTTGCCCTGGCCCAGTCCTCGCTATTGTAGCTATATGGGGAGTGAACTAGTAGATTGAGGATCTATATGTTTCTGCCTTTCCAATGAGGAATTTTTTTTATAATTGAAAGCGCTTTAACATTTTATCATGTTTCCAATTTCCTGGTTTATATTATTGCTTCAATGTCTCATTTAGTCTCAACAAGATTAAGCCAGCACTTATTTATTTCTCAATGAAGCAAATACTATTATTATTATTGGAAAGTCAGATATACATAGAGGAGGATAGACAGAGAGGAAGATCTTCCATCCAATGATTCACTCCCCATGCAGCTGCAATGGCCAACGCTGAGCCAATTCGAAGACAGGAGTCTGGAGTCTCCTCCAGGTCTCCCATGTGGGTGCAGAGTCCCAAGGCTTCGGGCTGTCCTCCACTGCTTTCCCAAGCCTCAAGCAGGGAGCTGGATGGGAAGCGGGGCATCTGGGATTAGAACTGGCACCCATATGGGATCCCGGTGCATTCAAGGAAAAGACATTAGTCTCTAGGCTACCGTGCTGTGCCCAGTGTCATTATTCTTATAGTCAATCTCAAAATATTGGTCAGTTCTTCACACTCCTTGCATTTCAGAGTTAACCTGACTACTGCCTTCTTGATTTTATTCAAAATCCTGATCACATATGACCCTCAATTTCTTTTTTTTTAAAGATTCATTTATTTTATTACAAAGTCAGATATACAGAGAGGAGAGACAGAGAGGAAGATCTTCCATCTGATGGTTCACTCCCCAAGTGGCTGCAACGGCCGGTGCTGCACTGATCCAAAGCCAGGAGCCAGGAGCTCCTCCGGATCTCCCACACGAGTACAGGGTCCCGAGGCTTTGGGCCATCCTCCACTGCTTTCCCAGGCCACAAGCAGGGAGCTGGATGGGAAGTGGAGCTGCCAGGATTAGAACCGGTGCCCATATGGGATCCTGGCACATTCAAGGCGAGGACCTTAGCCGCTAGGCCACGCTGCCGGGCCTGACCCTCAATTTCTGAACGCGATGCTTCTGACTCAGGATTAGCAGTTTCTTTAAATCAGGACTTTTGGAACATCTTTTTTTCTGTTTTTCTTTTCCTCTAAGACATCCAGCTGAGCAGTAGCAGATAATCTAATAACAATCTGTTTGAAGATACGGTTATTTATCCTCACTTCCCATTGTCCACCATGGAATTAGTTATCCTAATGTTTATGAAATGAATACACACTAGGTACCAAGTTCCACAGGGTGCACAAAGACCATAATATAAGAAGACCTAGTTCCCAGTAACTTTACTGGAGAGCAGACACATCCTCAAGGCTGTGCAATGGCAATGCTGCACCTTTGCAAAGTGCTGAATGAATGTGCCGATGACTGTGTGCCACTGTAACGTGAAGGAAGACTTCAAAAAGGCACCATGCAGTTGACTGCCAGTTTACCAAACTTCGAGCTGATACACATAAATGATGATTTAGCCAGTGCTACTTTTTCTTTTCTGCTTGGATTCCAACCCATGCATTTAAGTGTAGACCCCAGGAATCCCCCTGCAAGAACCCAACTATTCCACTCCCCATTTTCCAGATATACTTTGTTCACATCCAATTTTTACTCCTTCTATTTCCTTTCCAAATAATTCCCCAGATGCTTTTTAAAGTCCCATCGAGGGACTCCCTGAGGAAGGATTAATACTGTTGGACACGGTTGACATCTAACTTTAAATCTGTACTCATTTTCCGGGGCTCCAATGCTCCCCTATATGTTGAGATGAAAGTGCCAGTGGGCCAGTCTGAGGAGGTGGAACCTCAATGTTGACGGTTCATGAGAGGTCCGCCCTGGTGGGGTGGATTAGGAACATCCGGGCTGCACTGAGTCAGTCATGGAGAGTGGGTTTGTAAGTAATTTGGCCCCTGCTGGTCTACCATGTTATAACACAGCAAGAAGACCTTCATCTGATGCCAGCACCATCATCCTGAACTTTTCAGATTCCAGAGCCATGAGTTATTTATAAATTACAGTCTGCTAAGTTCCATCATAGCAGAAAAAGGATGTTGAATCTGTCTTTTCAACAGTTAGGGACAGACTTGCCTGTACCCTGTCCCAGTTACAATCCCTTGGCTTCCACCCTTACAAGGAAACCTGGGAAATGTAGTTCCCGTTCTCTATTTCTTCAAGCCTTCAAAAGGACACGAGTGGGCAGTCAACAATCAATGGCACTTGCATTTTTCACATTGCAATACAATGTGAACATGATACCTGAGAAAGTGTTGAAAATTCACAGTATACAATAATTTTGCAATAGGCCTTACATTAAGGAAAATATTAAAACAGAAGTACCATTCATCCCAAAGTCAGGATTATTTGATTGGGTCAGTACTTGCTTATTAATGAGTCTCATTTCACTAGTAGAAGTTAATCATGAGTAAGGTGTTTTTGAAGGAACATTATGATAGATTTGAAAGAAATCATTTATGTGGCTTTGGAGAGTTGGCATATAATAATTTTCTTCCTGTCTGTTGATCCCTTGCGTACTGATTGTTAACAAAAACAACCCCCAAAGATATAGACTGTATAAACACTGGTAATTAATGTTTATGATCTGCAAACAACATGTTAGGATTGACTGAAAAGAACGCTCTTATGTATTTACTTAAAAAAAGGTTTCCAAGGCTTTTGATTCTTTAATAGAAATGTTCCAAGTGAGAAAGACAATTTCTTTTTGTATTTCTTTGGTAAGTAAGACAGAATGTGAAGTGTCGCTAAAGGCCTGGGTGGTGGATACGGGGAAAGCTGATTGTCTGGAGTAAAGATGTGTTTCTTGCATGAATAACTTGCTCGCAATCTGCTGAAGGAGTGATTTTGCATCAAGCTGAAACCCCAAACCAGCATCATTTTAATTTGCCAAGCACCTGTGAAGGCATACAGCTGCAAGACCATGGGAAAACAATAGGAACTGTGACAGTTCATTAATATAAACCAGCAACTAGATTTATTTGGAAAAGTCATTGATATAGAATTACCCTGGAGGATGCAAAGGTATTCCTGAAGCAGGCCAGCAAGCAGCTAACTGAGATTAGACATGTGGGCCCATCATTTGAAACTGAACAGCAATTTGGTAACTATTACGATTTATTGTGTATGTCAAGCAGAATAACAAATGTGTACAGAGCTGTGATTGCTTCAGGAAAGTTACGATTGTGTTGTACTCAGTTGTTTAGCTTTTTGCATGTGAGATTGTTTTGTTCTGAGAAATCAACATAATGGTGTTGCCTCTAAGATGATTATCATGGCACACGTAGAAGGAAAATATGGAAGTACACAATCTTGCCCAGCAACTCTGGGCCTTAATGTAGTGCTGATAAGCAGCCCAAGAAGTTGTTTATTGTGATCAAGTCATCACTGCCTTGTTTCAGCTGTGACCACAAGTATGTGAGGTATGGTAACTCATAAGTGAGTTGGCCTGCACTAAATGAAAGGTACCAAGAGAGCTGGAGGGAGAGAAATAGATCTCCTAACCACTCACTTTTATTGCAAACAGTAAAATGTAACCTTAGAAAATGGAAGGAAAGCAAGATTTTTCTTTCACTTACTTAAAGCATGTGGGAAAATCTCAGTCTGGCACACATGCAGCGAGTTTGCGGAATTTGTTTCCAGCCATGTAATATAGAACCAGTGAAGAAAGAGAGGGGCCCCACCCCTCCTGCCTCTCCTCTCCACCTGTAGAGAAAGTCTCAGAAACTCTCCCAGTAGTTTTCTAATCCTCTTACACCGGTAGTTGGGATTCCTGCAACTGTTAGAATCTTTGGGAACGAATGGTCCTAAACTGCTGCTTGTAAAGAGTTAAAACTTTATAGCTTGCTGAGCGGGCCTGGCAGGTGGAGAGGGCTTATCTCCACAACACCTTAGCAGTTTATTGCTGCCACTGGGCCAGTGCCTCTTTCAGAGCCACCTTTTTTGGTACAATGTGTTGGAGAGGACAGCGGGGATGGTAGCGGATCTGCGTGTATAACCTGTTGCTGGGTGGGAAACGATTTATGGACCAAGAGCATGACCTGGGCCCTTCATGTATTGCCATTTAAAAGATACTAATGTTCTTTTTCTTTCGTGAAAAATTAAGAGGGATCTCAAATCCAGGAAACACTGATTTGATACAGAAAAATCTGGGATTTGGTGATAGAGTGCCTATCTTTATGATTCCAAGGGATAGATCGTTTAAATTCTCAGGAATTGGAAATGTACTAAGTTATCTGTATGACATGGGTTTTATTTGGCTTTGCCTTCATCATCTTTTCCTTCCCAAACCCTCTGATTTTAAATGACTTTTTGGATCTTTGCAGTTGTAAAGTACCACGTGTGGTGAGGGGAGTTCTAAGGCTGAATCTCCTTTTGTTAAGTTGTTTAATGGCACTGCTCGAAAGCACAACCTTCCCTGAATAAATAAATCAACAAGTAGATAAAATCAGCAGAATTTCGTTTGCTTGTATGGTTTCCGTATCATGACGGACAAACATTTGGATAATTTGAACCAATGATAAAATTTTCCCCATAACAATCACACTACAACTTTCTACATGGAACACAGCAAGTGGAGGATGCTGAGTTTCCTGGACACCTGTGACCACCACATCATCACTGCATCTTCAGAAGAACTAGCCACGTGGCTCTGCTTTTGTTAACTCAGTGGATCACCTTTTGCAATAGGCAAACTCTGGTTCCATCTGAAATCTATGCAGGGCCAGCTCCGGCTGACAATTTCCCTCTACGGTTGTTATTGACAGCAACTTTGAGGCCAGAAGACAGGGGATGAAACTTAGAATTCCAGAAGCCAACTTGAGTATATATTTTTGGGCCAAGCAAAAGGGACTCCAGCACCCTGCCAAAGTCAAGCAGGCACTCCCATCCAGGAATGTTAGGAACACCGAGTCACCCTGACCTTGTCTCTGCGCAGGTCAGCACCCACCATGCTGATGAGTACCCCCTCCTACACGTCACAAGCGTGCTCAAACTGAGGAGGTGCTATCTTCCATTAAAGGATGTGTAAAAGCCCAGGGCTGTATACCTTGGGCAGCCAGTTCCTTCACATGGTCACCCCACCATGTGGAAGTGGTGCCGGGGCCTCTGTCCTGCTAGCAAGCATTCCGTCAGACTCTCTGCCCCGATTAATAAAACCTGTTACTTGAACTAAAAGACTCTCCCTTTCTCTTAATTACATTCATCCTTCAGTAGCGGGCTGTTGCCCTAGCATTCAGAGGAGCAGTCTTGCTGGTAAGCCCTGGCTCCTGACACTGAATGTCTGCTTTACCTGGTGTGTGCTGTGGTTTTGTGGCCCTTATCGCTAACATATACGCCAGTCAGTTTTTACCTATCAATTAGTTGGCGACATTTCAAAGTTGGGAGTTTCACATGAAAAATTAAATTTCCAGCTTTCCCTACTTGTAACCCTCGCGTGGAGGTGAGGCACAGTCCTTCTCCAGCAGGGCTCAGCCTGAGTACTCCTGTTTCTGGGTGAGTTTTGGGGCCCATTCATTCTCTTCCAGCAATTTCTAGATGACACTAGAAAAATGGCTTATTGCAAACCTCCTGTCGCTGCAGATGATCCAGTGCCCTAAGCAAGATCAGCTGTATAATTTGTGAGGCCCAGGGGTCTAAGTGCAAGTGAGGGGTTTTATTGTTCAAAAATTATGCTTTTTTGAGATTTATTAAGGCAGCAGTACAGAGAGAGGTTGAACATCAGAGAAACTGTTCATCCATTGTTTCACCCCACAGATAACCCCAATGGCCAGGGCTGGGCCAGGCCTCCTTAATGTGGGCTTGGGGGATGGCAACATATGGACCTGAATAAAAATAACATATAAAGAGAATCCTCCAAAAGTTCTTGGGAAATGAATATTATGGAAAAACTATGTACAGATTTCAAAAATTTACAGCGAAATAAATTTACACTTTAATGGCATTTTGATTGAGCTTTTAAAAGCATTGATTTATTTGAGAGATGAGAGTGATAGAGAGACAGAGAGACCCATCACTGCCCAAGAGGAAGTTTGGAATTGAGAACTCAGTCTAGATTTCCCACGTGTGGGGAAGGTGGATCCAGCTACTGCGGGAATGTGCACTGGCAGGAAGCTGGGGACCAGGATTGGAACTGGGACCGGAACTCAGACATTGTGGTACGGAATGATGAGTGATGATGCTTGGGTGACCCTGGTGCTGCTATGCCAAATGCTGGCCCATTCCATAGTCTTTCAAAATATTCTCAAGTATGTTGAAAAAAGAACCTCAAATCCTTCTCCATTCCCTCTCAGAGCCTCAGTTACTTTCTAGAAGGCCGCACAACTGCTTCTCACATATCCTCATTACAAATGGCTTCATACCTATCTTTCCATAAATCTACATGCATTCATTACTATGACTGGGATGATACTCTATATAACAACAGATTTTTTTTTCCATCCAGAGATAGCTTGAATGTAATTTAGAGAATAAGTTCTTATCAAGGCATCAGACTGACCTCACTGTGGGAGACTCTGGAAGGCTTTGTCTCCTCTTCCCACCACACCCAGTCAGAGTGACTCACTAGTCCAGTGTCCCCACCGTACCCTGATGCTTCCTTAGCCCTCTGACGGCATGCCTGACCTTGCCACCCCCACTGCTAGTCCTTTGTGCACGAAGAATGGCATGGTGGTGTCACACGGGAGCAGGTCCGCCCGTGATGGCATAAACTGGCATTTTGTCTCCAAAAGAACACTTTCTCCCTTCGGTGAGCCTAGCAAGCTCCAGCACTTTCTAGAGAGCTCTGGCTTGGCCCTTGCTGACCGGGAGCCTCTGCTGAGATAAGCCCAGAGAGAATACAGTAGCAGAGCAGTTGCCTCGCAGCCCTCCCAGGCAGGAGAAGTCATTTTCAGCCCACCTGGGGTTTTTGTCAATACTTTATCTGTGTCACACCCCGCCCCCTCTCTCTCCAAAGCCCAGGCAAACAAAACCAGAGGCTTTTATCGGGAGTTGTAATTCCTAACAACCCTTATCACCTGAGATGACCATCCCTATGCGGGCCTTTGGGGTTTGTGCAGAGGTTAAGGCCCTGTGGCAGCAAGAAGTCTTGACAGGGCGGAGCTCTTGGAGTGGGAGGATTTCTTTTCCACCCTGGTATTTTGCCTGTTAGACCTTTAACTTTTCTGAGAGGCCTGGCCTCTAATATGGTTTAACTGTCTTTGGGAAACTTCTTGTCCCAAGTTGTGGCATTTATGTCCAAAGCAAGAACATTTTCCTAGCCCTGATTTGGTTTTTCTCTTGTTCCAGATTCCAAAATAATTTGGTTCTGTCATCACAACTACCGCATGGAAAGATCCAGAGGCCATGTTGTAAGCCAGCATCCAATTCCACACAGGGAAGGGGTTCTTCCAAAGCCACACAGCTGCGAAGTGCTGGAGCGCAGATTTGAAGTCAGGTCTACTGCAGACTCCCAGCCTGACACGGCCATAGTCAAGGTAAATAGGCGGTGCTGAAGGGGAGGGCAGGGCGCTGCATGCTGAACCTGGCTCTCTGAGTTTCAATCTTGACTCAGTCTCTTGCTTGTTGTGACTTTGGGCAAGTTACCTCCCTTCTCTGTGCCTCAGTTCCTCATCTGTAAAATGGGATGAACAATGATATCTATCTCATGGTGTAAACGCACATGATCAAGCACTGAGGCGTACACATGAAACCATGCAGGCACCCCCACACACTCAGAGCTTTTGTTGGCATCTGGGCAGGGCAGTCCGCTCCCAGGAGGACTTCTTTTGGCAATAGAAATCAATTCCTCAGTTGTTATCACAGGTGCAGGGCTTGCTTTCATGACGTTAAATATTTGTCTCCCTCACAAACTCCTACACTCTCGGGGTTGGGAGCCATCATAAAAGTCACCTGGTCCAACCACCCCTGTTTGAATCGTGTCTTTACAGTGTCCCGGCTGCATGGTAAGCCTGTGTGTGTCTGAACATTTCTAAAGACAAGAAGCTCGTTTGCTTCCAAGAGAGTCGATGTCATCCTTTCCATCTTGTTAGGGTCTGTCGTCCCAGGTGACACTGAAGCTGGCAGAATAATTGGGAATGCATATTTTAAGTAGCTTTATAGGCATTTTTTGAGGGTAGGAAAAGTCATTTTTAACATGTTTGATAAAGGGATTAAAGTCTCTACTTCATAAAAATAATTGAAAAGTTAGATAAAAACGACAGTCACTACAATAGGAAAAAAATTTAAAAAAAGGCGAGGAACACACATTTAGGTGGTTTACCAACAAGGAAATTTCAATGGTTAAAATGTAAGTGAGGAATTCCCACCTCAGTAGGAATCAGGTCAATGCCAATCACGGTACTAAGGACAGACTCTTTGGTGGCGTTCATATTCAAACAAGAGCTGAGCCCAAGGACCCTCAGGCTTGGTGGAGCATAGAGCGCTGTCGCCCATGCAGCTGGGAATGCTGGGAAATGCTGCAGTTAAACTTTGTGAATATGCAGATTAGCATTGCATCCACACACAAAAATCATGCCAGACCCAAAGACTTCCTTGGGGGATTTGAAGTGATTTTAATTTCTGGTGATAATTTGAAAAATGTACAAATAGACCTATAGGCTGTGTGTGTGTACATAACAGTTGTCACTATAGCAAAACATTTGCGATGTCCTGAAGAGTTACGTAACTAAGGCAGCACTGCTATGGTGCACGTGGAAACTGCTCAAAGGCATGATGTATAAATGAGCTCACCAACAAGGACAAACACCCAAGACATACCTTTGTAGGACCAGTGTAGTTTTAGGCATGCAAAATTTATGTACATAATCATATATTTTAAAAAATGATATATTTGCTTTGAAAGTCTGAGTTACAGGAGGAGAGATACAGAGAGAGAGTTTCCACCCATTGGCTCACTCTCTGGATGGTGACAGCAGCCAGGGCTGGGCCAGGCTGCTGTCCAGCAGCTTCCACAGAGGGGATGGGATCATGGATACGGCCATTTTCGACTGTTTTTCCTGTGCCATTATCAGGGAATTGGACTGGAAGGAGAGCAGACCATCTGTGAACTGGTGCCCTTAAAAGACGTTGGTTTTGCAGACAGCGGCTTTACTTGCTGTGCCACAGTGCCAGCCCCATTATATCTTAATTTGCTACTTAAGTAGGAAAGAAATAATCATTTACAGATTTTTCTGTATCCTATATATTTGGTGATACACACACACATAAAATCTTTAAAATATGATTCACATATTATAAAATTCACCCTTTTGAAGTGCCCAAATCATGATTTCTATTGTCGTCACAAAACTGTGCGACAACCACCACTATATAATTTTAGCCCACCTTCCAGCTGGTCCCAAGAGAAGCCCGGCACTCCTTAGCAGCTCCTTTGCATCCCTCCATTTCCAGTTTTCAGTAATTACTCTTCTCTGGATTTGCCTAGTGCGGATATTTCTTATAACTGAAACGATACTTCAAAGAGTGTCTTCTCAAAAATTTTGCTTTGCCTGTGTTTGCATTGTTTAGAGATTCTCATGCCAAATTTCCCTCTTTTCCTTTTTAAGATAATTAAGTATTTATTTATTTGGAAGGCAGAGTTACAGAGAGGGACAGATTGAGTGTGAGAGAGATCTTCCCTTTGCTGGATCACTCCCACGGCTTTGGGCCGTCCTCGACTGCTTTCCCAACCACAAAGCAAGGAGTTGAATGGGAAGTGGAGCAATCAGGGCACAAAAAGGTACCCATATGAGATACTGGCACATGAAGGGGGAGAATTAGCCAGTCGAGCCAATGCACTGGGTCCTGAAGTATCAGTTGTAAAAATATCTATCTTCTTCTCTTTGATGCTTGCCTTTTAGATAAATTAAATCCTTTTTAAAATTATAGCTTGCATTACTTGCAAAATACTTTGTTTAACCTCTTCGTGTTTTACAGTTTAATGTCTAACATATTGCCCTCAAATCTATTGCTTTATTAAACATTTTTTGGGGAAAATGTTATCAGATATACATGCCATTTAAAAAATTATTTGTTTATGTGATAAGCCAAGTGACAGAGAGGGAGAGAAACAGATCTTCCATCCACTGGCTCATTCCCCAAATGGCCATAAGTGCCACATGTGTTGCCAGGAGCAAGGAGCTCCATTCCAGTCTCCAGCATGGGTGGTATTGGCCAAGCAGTTGAGCCATCATCTTCTACTCCCCATGGCCGTCAGCAAGCAGCTGCATTAGAAGCAGCACAGCCACAACTTGAACTGGCACTTTGTTAGGAGGGGGTGTCCCTCAAGCAGTGGCGTAACCTGTTGTGCCACAATGCTGGACCCAAAATTATTACTTAAGTAAAATTTTATCTAGCAATCTTTGAGCATGACTTGTCACCCTGCTGTGACGTAACTTGGAAGCATGTCAGTCTTAGATGGCATGATCTGTGACTAATCCAGCATAACGTAAAAACAATTCAATTAAAAAGTAAACGAAATGAATCATTTTTAATTTCAAGCAAAAAAGATTTCTTCTGAGTTGGCTTCTAACATGTGATTTACTCAGAGAGAGAGCAGCTAGGGTCTAGTTAGAGCTGACCGTTGTTAGCGTGGAATTGGAAGGCTCTGAAGTGAGAAGGTCTGGTGATGCACTGGGCAGGTGATCCCAACACCAGCCACGAATCAAGGAGAATCAGCGCTGCCTGAAGGTGATGAAAATGGAGATGGCATGAAGGGTTCTGATCCTAAACACGGTTGTGGCAGTACAGTCTGATGCAAGGAAGAAAAAGACTCCAGTCATTGTAGACACCGTTGTTGTAGCCTGAATTATTCCCTACCCTGAATTTGCCTGTGGGAGTCCTAAACCGTGGTACCTCAGATGTGACTGTGTTGGGTCTGGACTCTTGGAAAAGAGATAATGAAATGAAAGTCTTCTGAACAAGTCCTCCTCCTTCATGACTGCTGTGCTTTTGAGAAAAGATTAGACCAGAAGCCTGCCCCGAGGAGACAGCATGCATGGACCCAGGGAGAAGACGGCCAGCAGCAAGCCAAACACAGGAAAAAACAAACCTTGCCACGCACCTGCTCTGGTCTTGCCTGCTCTACAACTATCAGACAAGACATTTCTGCGATTTCAGGGGCCCAGGCTGCAGTATGTCATTGTAATATACCTAGCAAATGAATACAACCTTGGCTTCAAATAGGACACTGAATTACAAGAGTGAATTTTAATGAACAATTTCAAAAGTAGATAATCTTCAAATGTAGATAATTTTGAAGGATAAAGCACTGTCTTTTGGGGGTAGATAAAGATCAGGTAGGCAAGCTTTCCTTGGATAGTGGCAAAAATCGTTTCTTGAACCTTGGTGCAAGATGCCCGGGCAAGTGGGGCTGGTGCTCCTGCACGTGGCAGCAGTGGGCAGACTCTCACTCACCCCCTCTCCTCCCCCAGTGCCCGGTGTCCCAGAGTGCACTCGCCTCCTGATGGCCAACACAAGAACTCAACTTGGGGGTGCACAGCAGCACCATATTGGTTTCTTGAATCCTGTTTATCTGGAACCTACATGCAAAAAATGAAATCTTCCATGCTTCTCAATTAGGGGAAGTTGACATGAGTACGAAGGAGTTATGGTACCCAGTGGATTCCATGGAGACTTCAATGTGATGAAGTTACAGTTCTGAGCTTCCACGTGATGGTGGCCACATCAAGGGTTAGCTGATGATCTGCTGTAGTTCATGGCCATTTACAGAGCTCATCTTTGAAATCAGTCATTTCTGCTGTACGCAGGAGTCCCCTGTGTTTCACCGACTCTTGGGAAATGTTTCATCATTCATTAAAAAAAAAGAATCAAATTGAATTCCACTTATAAAACAAAGCAAACGTGTCAGACAAATCACACCAGCATGTGTTTCATTTTTGAGAAGCTCAGGTGGTAGTGGTCCTGGACCCAAGGTTCAATTTCAGGTCCATCCCTTTAATTTATCCTAGGAAGTGGCAATGAAGTGGACATCTCCAGTGGGCTTGCCCCGTGAGGAGTCCAGGGCACTAGTGCACCTCACTCTCGCCCCCCCTTCTCCAGCTAGTCGCTAAGTGTCCATGACACCAGCTGTGGCCAGGACTGTACTATCCCATTGATGTCTCACAGCATCCTGGCTGCAAGACTCAATTCCCACAGAGAAGCTGGTAACTCTGTTAACTCTGGAACTTGGTGAAATTTCAACTCAGCACAGCAGGCATAGCAGCCCCTTCCAAATCTGACTTTTTATTATTTATAAAAAGATTTATCTATTTATTTAAAATACAGAGCAATGGGGGTGGGAGAGATCTTGCATCTGCTGGTTCACTTCTCCTTTGCCTACAATAATCAGGTCTGGGCCAGTTGAAGCCAGGAGCTAGGAACGCCCTCAGGAGCTTTCACATGGGTAATAGAGACTCAAGCACTTGGACCAATCTCCACTTGCTTCATAGGTACATTGGCAGGAACCTGGATCAGGAGTTGAGTAGCAGGGATGCAATGTTGCAAGCTGTGGCTTAACCACAATGCCAAAACCAATATGTAGTTATTTTAGAGATTGAAATGACTTATGAGAGGAGCTGTGTCCCACCTGCTGGATTACTTTTCTAATGGCAGCAATAGCCAAGGATGGGCCAAGGCCAAACCCAGAGTCAGCAGTACTATCCAACTGTCCTTTATGAGTGAGTGGCTGGAGTCTCCACTACTCTAGAATCAGGACCCAGAGCTGGGAGTGGAATCCAGGTACACTCCTCTGGAAGCAGGGCGGGTTAGCCTAGGCCACACAACTGATTTCCTAGTTATTTTCTCTCCTACCTAGATTCACTTTCAAAAATATTAATCCATTCTATTATTTTTTTTTTTGCTTAAAGACATGCTAATTGAGAGCCTCTTTGATGGATTTAGCCTCCTGCAGTCTGACAAAGACAAGAATATAAGTTATTTGTACACGTGGATTGGTTGTGTGTCACTGAAGAGTTAAAGAGAGTGTGCACAGTCTGAGAAAGGGGCAACCCAAGGCAGCAGAACGGGAAGCGTGTGGCAAAGGGGGAGGGCCAAAGGGACAGGTGCAAAGGGTCTCCTGCGAGACCAGAGGCTTGCTGCTGTGTCCAGAAAATATCCAGGTATCAGCTATCTGGCCGGCACGCGCATTATATATTTTGAAATAGGGAAGCAAAAGCCAACATGTATAAAGAGCAGATCAAAATCAGAAACACGAGCGAGAGAAGGTGGGAGGCATGTTAAATGTCAACGAGTAAAACGTGCCAGGAAACACTAAAAAAAAAAAAAAAAGGCTTTTTCCAAAGTTTATTTTTTTTGTCCTTCTTGAAAAAAGAAAGCTGACATGTAAAAGATGTGTTAGAAATCACGGGAGGTAGGAAGCCGGCACAAAGCTGAGAGAATGAGAATTGCAGCAAATAGAAAAAACATTGAACATTGCAGAGTATCTGCTTCCAAACTTGAGCCATTGGTGACTGCGTCCTCGGGTCTAAGCAGGATAAACTAGGGTTAGCTTAGAGATAAGGATCAAGACATCGCAGTGGAAGCTACACCACACAATTATAAACAAGATATTTTTGAATAACAACAGAGGAAGGCTGAGGGGTGACTCGCCCTCATTTGCTTTTCACTTTTTCCACTCTCTTTCTCTCTCTCTTTAACTTTCTTCTCTCTTTCCCTTGCTCAGTCAACCCCCTACCTTGTTCTTCTCTCTTTTTCTCCTTTCTCTCCTCTCCCCCCACCCCCGCCACACCTCTTTCTCTCTTCTCTCCCTGTTTAATCACACCTTGCCAAGTGTTCATCCTGCAGCATCCACACGTCCACACTCAGAGCACTCAAGGGTGAAGATGTCCTTTAACCCCAAAGAATGAGACACATTTGTGACGGTCCAAAAAGTGTCCCAAACAGAAGACTGGGATTTGAAGAGGGCAGCAGCTCCTTGCCGACAACGGACGGATTGGGTTTTTCCGCCGAAGCCAAGAGCATGGAAAGAAGTTACCCGGGAAGGCAATGAGAACGTGTGGGGACGCGAGTCCATGTTAAAGTCTGGTGATGGTTCACATGGACAAAGAATTCGACCTTCAGGCAGGGAAGCTGTAGATTCAACTGCAGGGAGAAGTGCAGGAATTCAGGATTCGGTTGTTTTTCTGACTTCCACAAAAAAACCCATGAGGCAGGTCGAGCAGGGCCTGAGGTGGCCTCACCTTTTCTCAAGTTTTATCTGCCAAAGAGCAGTGAACAGGAAGCTCAGAGAGAAAGCCAGTAGCCTGAACTAATTGTCTGAGAGAACTGTACATAGTAGCTTATCTCTGGAAAATTCTAGAAGAAACGTATGGTCATAGGATCACAGACAAATGGAAGACAATATGCTTTAAAATTAGGCCTTTCTCACACGGGAGGATAACTTTTCCCTGCAATGCAGTAAACCTCAAACCACTCGGAGTGCAGTTGCTGTCCTGTTTGCATAAATAATCTTCAGAGTTCAGGTGTCCATCCGAAACACCTTCGCATCATCAATCATTTTTTTCCTGCTAACAGAGCTTGCTTTTTCTAACAGTGGAATTTCTCAGATCTTGCTTATTAATTGATCTAACTTCTGAGACTTAACTAGACATTTTTTTAAAAAAAGAGATTTATTTATTTGACAGCCAGATCGACACAAAGAGAGACCCAGACAGAGAGACACATTCCACTCACTGATTCACTCCACAAATGCTGCCAACGGCTAGGGTGAGGGCAGGCTAAAACCAGGAAGCACTATCTCCACCCAGGCCTCCTATGTGGGTTACACAGATGCCGTTGGCAGGCAGCTGGAGCAGAAGCCAGGACTCTAACCAAGGTTCTGGTTTATAATGCTGGAGTTCTAGCTGGTGGCTTAACGTGCAACACCACAACCCAGAAATAGACTTTTTTTTTATTAGAGAGAGTCAGCGAAACATAAGGTGGGCAGGACAGAGCTCCGCTTCCTTCATTAAAAGTACTTTTCATTTTAGTTTTAATTTTTACCTCTTAAGTATACAAATATATTGTTAAGGACATGTTTATACACTCATGTGATCCAAATACAGTATCATGGTACTATTTAATGGACCCATTACATCTTATTTTTAAAAACACCATTTTAGAAGCCACTGCTGTGGCATAGTATGCTAAGCCTTCACTTGCATCGTCAACATCCCTTATGGTTGCTCGTTGGTGTCCCAGCTGCTCCACTTCTGATCCAGCTCCTTGCTTGTAGCCTGGGAAATCATCAGAAAACAGCTCAAGCCCTTGGGCCCCTACAAGGCCACTTTTGGAAGTGACCCAAAGGATGAAAGATCTGTGTGTATGCTATGTAACTCTGCGTTTCAAGTAAGAATAAAATGAATCTTGAAAAAATATGCTTTTAGATTGCTTCATTTTTAGTAGACCTACATCAACATGCAATGAGCAGTTCTTCCATGTTTACTCACAATGACTACTAAGAATTTTCTGGAAGTATTAATAAACATAAGTATTCAACTTAATGTTTCCTAGTTCCCTGAGTTTTCCCTTCACCTCCTGTCCCCTGCCTTCTTTTTTTGTTTTGGTTTGGTTTGGTTTTGGAAACACAGAACCATCTTTCTGTATCTTGTTCCCCTCCATTACTTCTCAGACTGTTAACACTGGTTTTGTGGTTGTACCTCCAAACACACTCAGCATCTGGGACTGTAATTTGGGCCTGGGGAACTGGCTACAGTTGCTACGGACAGTTGCGATCATCGTCTTGTGATGTGTTCTCACTTCGTGCTGTTCCTTCTGTCTGTTTAAGGCCCATACTCAGGATCCTTCAGTGAACACTTCAGTAATGTAGGAGTGAGGCAGTGTTGCTTTTATTATTTTTATTATTGTAAAGCTTTTATTTGTTTTTATTGAAAAGGCAGATTAGATTTACAGAGAGGAGGGAGACAGAGACATTTTCCATGCACGATTTTCTTTCCAAGTGGCCACAACTGCTGGAGCTAAGACAAGATCCAGCAGCTTCTGGGTCCCCTATGTGGGAGCAGCTCCACAGACAGGGAGCTGGAGAGGAAGTGGAACAGCTGGGACTTGAACCGGTGCCCCTGTGGGATCCCAGTGCGTGCAAGGTGAGGGTTTGGCCATGGAGCCGTTGCACCACATCCATCTGTGTTGCTTTTCTCAGTCTTTTATGCAGAAGATTTAGCTTAGTCATAACCCTTGTGCAATCCTGTGCAAGGAAAACTCTGCCTGCTGATGACAGACTTGTGGGAGGCCTGAAGAGGAGTTTGTGGGATGGACCTCAGGCTACCTTTCTGCTAGAGAAGAGCTCTGGGACCTCAGCTCTTTCTGGTCCACCTAACTACAAACATAAGTCATTGCATCGGATTGTTGCCCTGCTGTGAATTCCACACTCTGATAGGGACCTTGTTTGGGACTGGCTTATCTTTCTCCACATTTGTTTTGATCCACTGGTAGATTGTTGGCTCCTTGAAAACACAGACTCCTTCTTGTGTCTCCTTTCATCATCCCAGTACTTACCAACCCGTGTTTACTATTGATGTTGAACATGCCTGTTGCATTTTGATTAGATTATATTTTGAAAAAAAATTGAAGTCTTTTTATTTGGTAGAGCATCGGATTTTTTCCTCTCTTTTAAACATCTAGGACTCTGCCTCGAAACATATCTTTCACTATTACCTTTTCCTCCATTTACCCATCCACTGTCCTCCCTTAACCATCTTGAAATTTCTGCTTAGCCAACACTCTTCTAATAGCTCAAGCAGATGTGCAGAATCACATTTCTGTTGTATCTCTGGAAACTTGAGGTCTGCATTTGGAGGTTGCAATGAATCATGGTGGACATTTAGTTCTTGGAAAGACTGAACAGTTATGAAACTGGAACTCGGAGCTGCAGGTTAAGCAGCCATCTGCAATGCTTGCATGCAATAGGAGTGCTGGTTAGGAGTCCTAACTACTCTCCCGACTGATCCAACCCCCTACTAACGCGCCAGGAAAAGCAGCATGGGGTAGTCTAAGTGTTTGGGCCCCTGCCACTCCCATGGGACATCCTGAGGGAGCTCTGAATTCTTGGTTTTGGCTTGGCCTAACCCTGGCTGGTGTGGCCATTTGGGGACTTAATCATCGTGGATAAAAACTCTGTCTCTCTGTCTCTCTCTTTGTGTGTCTTTCTCTTTCTCTGTCTCTGTCTCTTACACACACACACACACACACACACACACACACATACGCTCTGTCTCCCTCTCTTATTGTAAGTCTACCTTTCAAATAAATGCATTAAAAAAAAAGCAAAACCCTGCAACTCAAGGAATGAAATAGGATCAGAGAATCAAAGTGAAAAGAAAAAAATTTACAAAATCCCATATGAGAGGGTCTGCCTGGTGTGTCACCACATTTGTCTTGCAGAAATGAATGGCTTAATTGCTCCTCCAGCTCAGAAGGATCAGCTGTCTGACTGGGCTCTGGTTGTTCGGGGGTGAGCCAGTGGGTGAGACACCTGCTAGTTCAAGTTCCAAAGGTTTCCTGAGTCATATTACAAATTCATTCCTGGGAATTTCATTGAGCTGCTTTTAAAGCAGTTTATATGCACAGCAGTAATGGGTAAACTAGCTATTTTGACACATTGCAAAAGAATGCTTTTGAAAAGCAAAACATTTCTGGTGGAAACAGACAAATGATTGAGGGACATTCCATTGTAGCTGAACTCAGTGTTGTTGTAGGTGTTTAAACAGCCAGTTCCCATCTCGCTATTTAAATACCTATATACTGAATTAGTTATTCACCAGGGGGAGATATGGGGAGAAGTAAAAATGGTACAATTAAGTTACAAATATAGGAGATACCGTCCAAAATATCCCAACTGTCCTCTTTTTCTTCTTTAACGAGTGTCATTATATTTTGATGTGTTTAATAATACAGCAGAGGTTAAATGAAACATGAAAAAGGAATGTACATTAAAATTGAGATAACTCTTCCTTCAGTGAAGTGGAACCCAGCAGATGTAGCAGCACACTGTAATTGCTGCCTGTTTCCTGTCAGTCTGATTAAGTTGCATTGTCCCAGCTCCAAGTGCAAGAATCAGTGGCTTCCCATCGGGCACAGCATGGGATGACGGGCTGAGGCAGCGGCATAACTGCACGCACCTCCTGCTTCTGGTAATAGTGTAGACGTTCAATATACATTGATGACATATAAAATCAATAGGCTGTGGAGTGTAGTAGGAGCACCCCATAATCCGTCTTCTCAAAGCCGCATCCCAGGAAAGCCAAATAAGTAGCCTTCCCCCCTAATCTTAGGCTCGCTGGACCAACCTGCTTACTGCAGTGCTCAAACACTCCTTTTAAAGAAATAAGTGTAGGGCCCGGCGCCGTGGCCTAGCGGCTAAAGTCCTCGCCTTGAACGCCCCGGGATCCCATATGGGCGCTGGTTCTAATCCCAGCAGCTCCACTTCCCATCCAGCTCCCTGCTTGTGGCCTGGGAAAGTAGTCGAGGACAGCCCAGGGCCTTGGGACCCTGCACCCGCGTGGGAGACCTGGAGGAAGTTCCTGGTTCCTGGCTTTGGATCGGTGCAGCACCGGCTGGCTTCCTCTCTGTCTCTCCTCCTCTATGTACATCTGACTTTGTAATAAAAAATAAATAAATCTTTATGAAAAAAAATAAGTGTATTAAATGTAATCACACATTAGCCAGATCTCTTCTCCATTCCCAACTGTGTTCTGTAGTTTCTGACCCAAGCAGCCAATTGACAAATGTTTGTTGAATGTGTAAGGAAGTCCAGCATTCGTATGGAAAGACACCAGACGGTTTGTGGATCCACTTGGGGAGAGAACACTGAGGTAACGTGAACCAGTTACAGAGTTATTAAGAGATACACTGAGTGAACAAGAGTTCAGGGAAGGGACAAGTTGGTGCAGCCTCAAGTACTGTGAAAGGTTTTTCTTAAAGATGGATTTGCAATAAGCCTTGAAAGATAGTAAGGGGACAGGAAGGAGGAAGGCCAGAAATCATGGTGACCCAACTGTCTCGGTTCAAATGAGCTGGGGAGACCTTGAACAGCCATGTCTAATTGGAACAGGTGATTTGGGGATAAAGCTAAATTGAGATTTTTGGAAGCAGTGTTCCAATAAAGATACCACACCGCAGTGATCTTGCACCTTTCATAAAAATAGATCTATTAACGATAGTTATAAGCAGCAACTATCTAACTAGCTTAATTTCACTTGAGAAGTTGCTGATGTGAATTTTTGTGTTTAAAAGATTCTGTTGGTGGCAATAGAAACGGTTGGAGTGTAAGCAGTCATTTAATTTGGATATTTGATGTCCATGAGGTGATTTGTCCAATATTTTTCTGACAGTTACAGATATAAGCTGATGTGATGTAAACACTTGTATAACCAACATTGACATATGGTGAGCAATCAAACTACGCTCCACCATATTGGCTGTAAACATTTCAGACTTCTCACCTAAAAGAGGACATTAGGGAATGACCTAAAAGGACATTAAGATCTGGAATCTGCCCTCAATATACTTGCTTATTGAAGAGATGAGAATGACATCTAAATAATTCCATTACCACATAGCCCTAAGAGGACAGACAGCGCCTGAGGAAATTCGGAGAAGATGACTTACAGCTGCCAGCAATCCACGCATACCATTTTTTTGACACAGAGGTTTGATTCGAGTTTAACTTCAAGTTCTTAGGCATCACGTTTCTAGCAAGAGGCTGTGCCGTTCAGAGAAACTGTTCATTTGAACCATGTAGTCCATGAAAGCCCTGGAAATAACTTTGGAATAATTATGACTCTCTAGATGCCCAGGAAATGAACAGTTCCTCTGACCTGTAGTGGCCCCCGAGTGACTGATCTGAGATTGAGTTAACTGGAATCCTGCGTGGAGCAGCTCAGATGGAAAGAAGCCACACTGATTTAGAGCTTCTTAATGATGATAACCTGTTTCCCTGGGGCTCCCTGTTATCTCTGCGTGGCTGGAGGAATTCCAGGTACCCTTCAGTAATTTCCAACTCTGCACTCAGCGGGGTTCACCTGTGCTGAGGTTTGCCAAGTCACTGGCTTCCAAGTGGCAGCTGCTGTTTTCCTCTTGCTCACTTCCTGAGGCTGGCCTTGTGGTTCTCCATCTTCACCTGCTAGTCATCAGCAGACCGATGTGATGGCCATGGTCAGCTGACCTGACTGGCAGAGTTGGCGGTAAGACTTCCTGCTTCAGAGTGAGGGTTGTGGTGTAGTGATTGAAACCATCCATGGGGATGCCTCCATCTCCTCTTGGAGTGCCTGTTTCAAGTTCTACCTGTTTTGACTTTTGATCTAGCTTCCTGCTAATGCACGCCTAAGGAGACAGCAGGTGCTGCCTCAACTATCTGGGTGCCTGCCTTTCACCTGGGTGACCCAGATGGAGCTCCTGGCCCCTGGTTTCTGTCTAATTCAGCCTGGGCTTTTGCAGACATTTGGAGAGTGGACCAGCGGACAGAACTCTCTCACTCTTTCAGATAAACAATAAAAAGAATTGTTTATTTTTATTATACCTGTGCTAAAGAGTTGTAAGGATTTACAAAATGACCCTGCTCCTTCCTTTGTTGGTCTTAGTCTCCTGCTGAAAACCAACTGTTGCTTCCAACTCAAGCATCAGGTTTTATGATAGCTGAGTTAGGGGGCTGGTGCCATAGCATAGTTGGCTATGCTTGCACCTACAGCACTGACATGCCATATAGGCTCTGATTAGAATCCCAGCTGCTCTACTCCTGATCCGGCTCTTGGCCTTGGAAAGGAGCGGAGGAAGGCTCAAGTCCTTAGGTCCCTGCACCTGTGTGATAGACCTGCAACAAGCTCCAGGATCTTGATTTTGATCAGCTCAGCTCTGACGCATTGTGGTCTTTTGGGGAGTGAACCAACAGCTGGAAGACTTCTCTCTGTTACTCCTCTCTGTAACTCCACCTTTCAAATAAAAATAAAAAATATCTTCAAGAATAAATTTAAAAAGCTGTTTCAGATTTCTGGTTGCCATCTTCGTTCTTTACGAGTCTGATAGAAATGCTTTCTGGGAATGGTGGAAGATAGGCTAATATCATCATCTATTTTTATATAGCTTTTTTCTTCTTGTGTATCAGCCCTGAAACTTGGACCAAGATGATGTTACACCATTTTTTCTTTCATGTGATGTGTTTTTTCGAAGTAACATCTTGGTCTTTTTAAAAAATAGGTATGTGAGGGGCCTGCCGCGTTGACCTAGCGGCTAAGGTCCTTGCGTTGAGCGTGCCAGGATCCCATATGGGCACCGGGATCCTTCTAGTCCTAGCGGCTCCACTTCCCATCCAGCTCCCTGCTTGTGGCCTGGGAAAGCAGTCAAGAACAGCCCAAAGCCTTAGGACCCTGCGCCCATGTGGGAGACCTGGGGGAGGTTCCTGGTTCCTGGTTCTCGGCATCGGATCGGCGCAGTACCGGCCCATTGTGGTCACTTGGGGAGTGAATCATCGGATGAAAGATCTTCCTCTCTGTCTTCCTCCTCCTCTGTATATCTGACTTTGCAATAAAAATAAATAAATCTTTAAAAAAAAAAGACATTAACTCTCCATTCCTTTTCTGCTTTGTGAAATGACAGAGAATTTGGCAAGCTATGGAATGGTGGGATTGAGGAATCTTGCCAGCATAATTATGTAGCATACACATATATTTAACAGGTGACTTACTTTAGAAAAGGAAGAATAATTATGTGAGCTAGGATGGGTTTGTAAGAACTAAGGAAGCCAAACAACCTGATCTCTTCCTTCCTGCTCTCTTTTCTCCATCCCCCCTTCCTCCTTCCCTCCCTCCGTACCATCCTCTCTCTATTGCTTCCTCTTTTCTTCCTTTATCATTCTTCCCTTTTTTCTCTTTCCCTTCCTTTCTCTTTTTGTTGGGGGAGGCAAGGGATATAGAGTGCTCATTTGAGTAATACTTGGGCGCAAATGGGGCATGCTGCTGTGTAATTCTGCTGCTTACCGTCTGGAGTTAGAGTCCGGTCCCACACCTGAAGGGCTCAGATGCCAAGGGTAAGTAGTCTCTTGGACCACGCACTCTTCTAACAAACCAACTGTCAGTTTAAGATTCCTGTGACCACTCCTCAGTCTTAGTGATTCAGTTGGAAAATTCGCAGAGCTCAGGAAAGCACAAACACTGTACTTAACAATCAGCATTTCACTCTAAAGACAAGGCAAGGTGTAAGAGAGAACAGAGCAACCCATGCCCTCTACTCATGGACTAGATGCTGTCAGTGTGTTTGCCAAGGGGAAAGCTCCACTCATGTTTTATTACATAGGCAGACTGGATTAAATCATTGGCCCTGTCATTGTGCTGGTTACCCCCAACTCCTCCCTGAAGGTCAGGCAGCTCAAAGTCCCAACCTTATAATCATATGGTTAGTCTTTCTGATGGCCAGTCTTCATCCTGGCTATCTAAGAGCATGCAGTGAGTCATCTCATTAGCATAAGTGAGATATGCCTATCGCTCAGGAAATTCCAAGGGTTTTTTTTGAAGCTCCCTGACAGGAACCCAGGACAAAGAACAGACAAATTCCTTATAATGCCACAGGTAAATTTAAGGAAAGCTTTTGAAAGTCCAAGCTGTTTTTATTAAGTAAGATGGCTGCTATAGTGTCTTTTTATATGGATGGAAAGTACAGTATGTAGACTAGTTAATGCTGTGGTAAGTGGAATTAATACTTAACTGAATAATTATATCTGAAGATTCAATGAAACTATGCGGGTCACGTAATATTTTAGCAAAGTTGATAAAAATTCAAAAGTAGTTTAGACTTAGAAGAATTACAAAGATACGCATCTCTGAAAGATTCAGGTACCTAAAGTTTCAGTTTCCTATTTTTTCACTCCAATTTCTCTGTTTAAATTCGGAGACTTAGTTTACCATCCAGGATAACTAACAGAGTTTCATCCTTAACATTGCGATTCTATGAAGGAGGAAGGCAGAAGAAAAACAAAGAGGAGATATGTACATTTCCTTAAAATCTTTTCCAAGAATGCCCAGAGATGCCCATTTACTAATCAAGGGCATGAACTTGAGTCACCTAAGTGCGAGAGAGGCTGGGATATGTAATTTGTGTGTTTGTTTTGGTTGAGCAAGGGACTATCCTTCCTGTGAAACAAATGAGTAGACTTATTTAGAAAGCTGAGCTAAGACAAAGACTAACAAAATGGAATTTAGCAAGGTGAATACATTAGATTTTAGATTAAAAGAAGTCCAACATTTAATAGAAAGAAGCAAAAGAATTTTAAGCAGAAGCAAAAAAAAAAAAAAAAGAAAGAAAAAAAAAAAAAAAGACTGGCTAGAGTACTAGTGTCAGCAGCCCAATGCTGCAGCGGCTCTTTCCAGAGGAGGGACCCAAGCGGGGCACCACTAGTGTCAGCAGCCCAATGCTGCACCTGCTCTTTCCAGACGAGGGACCCAAGCGAGGCACCACTAGTGTCAGCAGCCCAATGCTGCACCGGCTCTTTCCAGAGGAGGGACCCAAGCGAGGCACCTTTGTCCATTTAGAGTCACAGACACAGTGGCAATGTGGAGACAGTGGCACGGGGACAAGTTTATTTGATGAGTAGAGAATAAAGATGTGGGAGCCTGTTCTGGATTCTAGAGCCGTGAAAATTGGCAGCAGAAAGGAGGAGGCAGGTTATTCTTGGACTATTCCTATTTTCCTGGAATACATGTCCCTTCCTTTCATAGTTGGATATTTTCTGTACTGGTGACTAATAGGTGTGTTGTTCAACATGGACATTTATTAGATTACAACGATGTTTAATGTTGCTTAGAAGTTGCTTGTGAAGCCGTACTGGGTCTAGCATCTGGTTCTGACCAGTTAGCCTGAAATGGTATTTCTAAGCTTAATGCATCCTGTTCTCAAAAAGAAGCAATTCTAGAGTGGGAGAGAAAACTTAGATGGGGTAGGTGCTGCCCTAGGTAATGATAGGAAACCTTGCTTAGCAATGTAGTCAAGGAATAATTCTCACCTGCATAATATTCATCAGCAATGCAAAGATGAATTAATATTTTAATCCCTTTGTCACTCTTATGCTCAACATTTGGCCATGTTGGCTTCTTTTTCAATGTTTGGTTCCCATTCTTCAAAATTATAGCAGTGGCACAATGAATATTCAGAAAATTTCTTTGCATAGCTTGTAAGACAATTTATTGTTTTAATTCTTGAAAAGGAGTTGGTAGGTCAAATGGCAGGCACATTTGATTTTCTTTACAGCTTGCCTTGCAAAAAACACCAGTGTACAATTTTACAGTAGGAATGACTATACATTTAATAATTGTATCCAACATTGAATATTTAAAAAACTTCTCATTAATATAATGGAAGAAGAATTATAGTGCATTGTAATTTGAACACCTATTTCTATACATCTAAAATTGTCTTTGTTCAGATACCTATTGACTTTTTCAAATTCTTCCATGCACTGTCGTCTTGTCCTGTCTTTACCTTCCAAGTGAAACTAAAGTAGACATGGAACAGCCAGGTACTCCCAATGTAATATGTGGTTGTCCCAAGTTGTGACACAGAGCACTGACTCCTTAATACTATTGTTAAAGCTTATACTGAAGCACTTAATATGTACAAAAAGCAGGAAGAATAATTCAGTGAGCACATCTTTGCTCTATATCCAAAATAACTAGTCGGTCATTATTGAGGGAGTAGATCCCATTTGTTCATCCCTTTCACAGTGCCTCGTCTCCATCATCTCACAGGTGAAGGTGATTTTTCTATTCACAAGGTGGTGTCATTTGATTGCAGACTTTCTACATGTCCAAGCATGATGAAGTTCATTACACTAAGTTGGACTGCCTTGATGTGGTGAAATGTTATTTATTAAATTAGTGAATTATACTTACTTTTATGACACATGGTATACAATACATACAAACTGCTTACCAAGCCACTCATCATTTCCCTGACCCAACACAGCCATTACAACTCCTGCTATAATGTCTGTGGTGTCATCTTGTAAAATACTGAATTTCAGTCCTTTTAAGTCTAAATCACTGTGTTGTAGGAGGAATGGCAAACTCAATTAAATCAAGTTTAGCACTTAATTTCAAAGGAATACCAGCTGGGGAATGGAGCCTTCAGGATGGAAAGGATTACAGGAAGGTGACTGCACCATAATATTAACTGACCAGTTATTTGGAACAGACATAGGGTGAGGACTGAAACCCTGGCAAGAGCAAGTGAAATGAAGTTCATGGAATGGCGGGAGTGCCACCGTCACACCTCGGAACATTGCGCACTGGATCCGTTACAACAATGTCCCTATGCTGGACCCAATCTTGCGAAATTGCCTTAAGGAGAACGATCTAGAAATGTTAAACACTTGTAGTTCTCCTGCTTTTCTAAATTTGTATTTTGAGTCACCTTTCTTTTGGTGCCACAAAACCTCATCTGATTAATCTGTATTAATTTGACTATTCCAGTACTTTCTTATTTTTTTAACAATCATTTTGGATCTATTCACAGATATTTTGAAGCCATTTTTTTTTTTTTTCTGATCTGTGGCTAAAACTTACTTCCTTCTGTCTAGTCCTGCTCCCTTCAAGGAAGGGAGTCTTGTGTAGTCAGTAGGCTCATGGCTTTTGCAAGTGTTTACTTACCAGGCTTTGGAGTCATGAGTCTTCCCTGACTTACCCTCCTCCATCCCAACTGATGATGAATGCCACTACGTAGGTGCTCCACCCATGCTGGACCCTTGGCCAAAAACCCCAACAAGCAGCTCAACCCAGATATAAGAGCCACAGGTTAGATCCTGACCTCTACCTGCTGCCCACTCTGGGTGGGTCCCAGTGAATTTTCCGTAACAGCGATGTTTAGCTTACTGCTATTGCATTCTTCAATAACAAACTAGCATCAACATTCCAGATTATACTGGCCAAAACTCACAATACCAGTTGCATCCCCTGATTTTAAGAGTCAGTATAAAGAATTGGACAGAAATGAACTTTCTTTGTCAATCATGCTTTAAGTTATTTAAGTTATTGTAAAGTCAAAGGAAAGGTACACATAAAACCGAGACGTCTTTTTGCTATTGTTAGCATGTTAAAGAAAAGTTGGAAACACACACAAAATAAAATCACTTTAAAAGTGTGCTAAATATCAAATTCCTTAAGGAAAAAAACATTAGAACAGTTGAACAAAGGCCTATCAATGTTTCAAGTCAGGTAACCAAATTAGTGGCAGCTGAGATTACTACTTATGAAAGAGCAGTAACAGTTATTCAAATGATTGCAGAAAGATGAGAGGTGAAAAAAGAAGAAAGTGGTTCCACAGCTTAGTATGAATTTCACTGAGTTCCATAACATTTGCTGACAATGACAGTGAGACACAAGTATGGCAGAGAAATAGAGAAGGGAGAAAGAGAGTGCACCTATCATCTACCTATCATTATCTATCTAGTATCTATCTATTAATCTATCTGCATTCTAGAATAATGCTTATTTGTAGCAAAGGCCTCAAGAATGTTTGTCGTGTGAACACAATGTGGATAACTGACACCTCAGGCTATTCAAAATAAAAAATAAAATAAAATAATAAAATTTGTAGTAGAAACCCCTTTGGAAACTAAAATCAATTACACAGCTCTTTCAAGGGAAAAGAAATTCTCTCTCTTTCCATTTTTTTTTTCCTGGTAGGAATTTCTTGGGTTGCATTGCCAATGATGACCTTCAACTGTGATCCATTTACTGGTCAGACCTGAGGTTTCCGATTGGCCTCTGTCCATTACTGTTTAATATTCATATAGGATGGATTGTCCTGCTGAGTTGTAAACAGCATCTCTCCATTCTGTCAACCGGAAGAGGTCTCTGACGTAGAAAGCACAGTAAGTCAATGGGGCAGGAAGGGCTGTGGAGTGGACAGTATTGAACAAACTGTTTAGCTAAGTGAGGATGAGGATTGGGTACATTAGATACTTAGCTCATGCTGAAACAAAATATTGAAGCAATAGTTACAGTTAAAAATCATAAAAATACAAGTAGCGAGAAAGAAGCATGATACAAAAACATCAGGAAATACACAGTACATTTATTTAAATAAACATTGCAGTTTGTAGCTCGATCTCATGAACAAGGCGCTGCAGGGCTTGATTCGGAGTTTCTGCTCTGCTTCCATCTCCGGCTTCCTGCCACGGTGCCTCCTGTGCAGCAGCAGGAGATGGCGCCACTGCTTGGATCGCCCTCCCCCACGGGGGCGGCCGGGGCTGAGTTCCTAACTACTGTCTATGGCTTGATTGAGCCCTGGCTGTTGCTGGCATCTGGGGAGTGAACAAGCAGATGGAAACTCTTTTTGTTTTTTTTTAAGTAAATAAACAGATAAAAATGAAAAAAAAAAAAAGACTCACGAACAAAATTAAAAGTCAGAGGGTAAAATGAAGGAAAAAGCTGCCACAGCTACCACAAAGGGCTGATTTAAATGAGTATGTATAAGGGAACTTCAAAAGCACTGGGATCCCATAGAAAAATGTACAAAAGATGGGAAGAGAGAGTTTATAAAAGAGGAAGATGATTCAAAAAAAAAAAAAAAGGTAGTGGATGGGGAGAATAATGAATACCCAGTAAAGCCACTGAATGTTACTGGTCCCAAATCAATATAAATAAGACCGTAAAAAGCTTTTTAAAAAAAGCTTAACAGATTTGAAAAGATTGTTTTGGCATTAATGTTAGTCACTAGTAGAAATGTAAGAAGGAGAGGCATTCTTTACATATTACTGTTACAACTGAAAATTGTTACAATTGCTAAAAATGAACCTGACATTGTATTTCATGTTTATTAAGAAGGATATATATGTGGACTAAGTCATTCTAAGTATAGAAATCTATTCTATGAAATAGTCTGAAGCTCAAAAACTTATGCTCACACACTTTCACAGAATTTGTAACAGCAAATCCTGAAACCCAAAGACATTCAACAATAGAGAGAATTATGTTTTATTGGGCTGATGTAAAATTAGTCACTAAATGACATTACAGATAATTTTTAGTGGCATGGGAGAAAATAAATGTAAAAGGCAGAATGCAAAATTTTATACATAACAGGTTCATACTAAGTTTAAAAAAGTAATAAGACTGGAAGGAAATCACAAAATATTAGAAATCCTGAATTTACTGGTGGGATGGTTTTCATTTTCTTCTTTTTAGTGTGTTCTCTCATTTTATGCTTACATTGGTTGTCTACAATGAGCAAGAACTATTTTCATATTCAGAAAAATATCATTATTCCCAAAGAAAATCTTTAGAATTAACTTTACTTTTGGCCTAGTAGAAAATAAATGGGGGGGGGGGATGTTCTGATCAATTGTTTTGTTGTACTTTTTAAGGAAGAATTTCACAGATCTATTCAAACACAAACTTTAAAGTAATAACGAATTTTTGGTAGGGAAGTGGTTTATTAAAATATTAGTATATTAGAAACAGAAGAAAAAGAATTCCCTTTGTAAGCTCTAGGTTTAAGTAAAACCACAACCTTTTTTGGTTTGGTTTTGCTCTACCTGTACCATCACTATTCACTTATTTAAAAAACTACAATCAAGTATTTTGCCTTTATTTCTCGCAGTTTCTGAAAGTTCTAATGATTGAGCTTAAGACCAGGAAGAGGAGATGCCTTTCCGGAACCACCCTCCTGCACCTTCTCAGGCTTCTTTGTCGTTTCTCTAACTGGCTGTCATTCACCACGAGAGAGCCTGCAGGTTCACACGTCCCTGAGAAGCCGGGCTCTCCCGCTGAGCCAGCCCCAGGAGCCACTGCCCAAGAGCTGGAGGCAGGGCAGGGCAGGCTCCCAGGAACCTTGCAGAAGTGTATTCGCCTCCATTTGACAGATGAGGATGCTGAAGTTTAGAGGGTTTAAGCGAGTTGCCACAGTCACACACGGGCACCGTTCATGTGGAGAGCTAAGTTTTTTGATTTGAAAGCTGTGCTTACTATGACTGCATGGCGTGCTGACTTTGTTTAAATCACAGATCATCTATTTTCTAAGTGAAGATCAAAATGTCTTCCATTCGAGACATTCTGAAGCTCTTTTTTTCCCCCCTCTTCAAATCATCTGCTTAATGATATCCAGCAAATCTACCCATTTAGATGAATTCGGTGCCCCGCAACCACATGCCAGACAACTGACTGGTCTTTCTGTGGGTTTAGCCTTATTTCCTTAGTCATCGTCCCTGCTGTCCTCTGCAGCTAATCAAGACTGGTGCACACTCATTCAAAAGGAATTCTTCTTTACCCCTAATCAACTCTAATTCTGCTCCGGCTTCGCTCTGTACCCCCCAGGTGGATGACTCCAGGGTGGATGAGATGTGAACCTTTCTTGTGTAAAAAATGGAGTTAAGAATAGTACCGCCCTTTCAGCGTTGTAGGACAATTAAATGAGATATTGTAAGCTCCTGATCCACTTTTGGGTGGGAGGGAGGCTCTGTGAGGTGGACATCCTTTGCTCTGCCCCTCCTTTCCTGTTCCATGTTCTTTACTTAAAGGCTACTGTGTGCCAACTAAAGGCTTTGTTTTTCTTTCCCCCCAGGGACACTTTTATTCTCTCTTCCTTAGCTCTTTTCTAAGGGACCTTTTGGAATTTCATACTTACCCATTCTCCATTCCACTCCACAGGAAGGAACAAGACCTAATAGGCTTAGGATATAGTCAGTAACCCTTCTCTCTCCTTTTCATTGAAACCTAAACAAACAGAAAAAGAACTCAAAATGATAGGGACACAAAGTCCCGCAAACTGTCAAATTATCTTCTTAGAGTGGTCAAAGGAAGCTTTTCGCAGATGGGCTGAAAATAAGGGGAAAAGAAAGATCTCCCCGCCCCCAGTGACTTCTTTGGAGTCCCTTGTCTGTGCCCGGCAGGGCCCTGAAGGGTGGGTAACAGCTGGCCCTGACTCACTGAGAGCCTGGCTTACACTAGGCATCTTGGATTGCACACATGCTTATGGTGAAAGCGATACAGGGAGCTGGGAGCACAGAATCTTTCCCACCCATTGACATGGAGAACATTCCCCCTCCCCATTTGATGGTAAGGAATTATTCTTGGCAATTAAAACCAAAAGAGTGACCGGGTGAAAATCCTTTCGTTGAAAGAGGGCTCAAGAAAGTTTCAGGAATACCAATTCTATGTTCTGAGATTTCCGAGCACTCTCTTGCTCGCACATCCGCTGATTTGGGAAATACCAGAGGCCTTGAGAGTATCAGTGACTGCTCCCTCCCCAAACCTTCAGGATCCTGGACAATTGGTGCTAAAGTGCTGTCCTCCGTCTAGTGTCCCAGCCAGGACATTTCCCTAAATACATTTCTGAATGGAGAAAGACGATCCTGTTCTGCTGTGGATCGCCCCGAAGTGATGGTGCGTGCGTGGGGCCGCGCGCATTCCGGAGCTCAGATTTCCTTCCCTGCAGGTCAAATGGTACAGTCTGTGGGCGGCCAGAGTGATAGGAACAGCTGTCCCTCAGAGGTGCTCAGTGCTCCCCGCTACCAAAGTCGCCTGGAATTCTGCCGCACTGATACGTGAGTTCCAAGCATTTGAATCTAATATGTTCAAATCCTCCGGGAGTCGGGGGAGTCTGAACCATGCACAGGATTTGTTGTCACAGTTCAGCCCTCCTTCCCTTCTGCAGCCGGTCCTCTGTCCACTATTAGAAGGTGGCTTTGGATGTACACCGCGGCACGCACCGTCCTGGCTGCATTCTCATCCGCATCTCGCAGTCCTGGCAGGTGCGGCGGCGCTGGCGGCGCGGTCTCGGCCGGCTCGGTGCGCGTGAGGTCATGGCCACCCTCGCCGGCCTCGGGCTCCGTGCGAGCCCACCCGACGCTGCCTGGGTCCCCGGAGAGGGCACCGTGGTCCTCCCCAGGGCGGGGGGCGCTCCCCGCCGGCCCCACTGCCCCACACGCTCTCCAGCTCCGACTCGGGAACGCGGTGGCTCCGCCTGGCACCGGGCAGCAGCTGCCTCTCTCGGCCTGTCGCGCCACTCGGGAGACCTGAGAGGCCGCCGCCTCCTAGGCTGGCCCCGCGGCTTCCCCGCGCTTCAGCCACCTCCCTCCCAAGGGAAAGCCACATCCCAGGAGAGATTTGAGTCAGTCCCAGAGTTTTCGCAGCTATCTGGATTTTCAGTTCGTGGCATCCGTCCTTCCTTTTTCTATAGGTGTTTCAAACTTTAGATTGAGGCTGCAAATGCACACCGTTAATAGTCCTTTAAAGAGAGATGGGGGAATGGAAAAGTAAATACTTATATAGAGGGAAAAAAAATCTCTGGCCTCTGCGGGCCAGGCTCCTCATTCTCGCTTGGACTCTTAACTTTAGCTAAGCAAGACAATTTAGAACAATTGTCTCTCACTTGTCGTAGAGACTTGGTTAGGTGGCTCCAGGAAGAATCCCAACAGCGCTGTGGTCAGCAAATTGATTAGAAATATGTCATTTCTTTATATCTCGGGGTGGGGACAAGGGGGCTTAAGTCGCTCTCCCGAACCCACGGAGGGCGTCCACATTCTGACCCGAGGTGGCAGACACACGACACCAGGAAGCCAAACAGGTGGATTATCTCCTCCGTTAAGATTCTTCTGCTGTGATTCTCTCTGTTAATACTGAAAATAACACATGGAGTTAGGTGTTAGTTTCTCTTTTTAGCTTCATGTTTTCAACTTTGAGGAGAAAGGGGGCTGGGGAGAAACTAATTGTCTCCTTTAAAAGCCAGGAAAAAAAAAAAAAAACAACCCAAGCCCATTGATCAATGGGGGAAACCAAAGGCCCATGCTGGCTCTGTGCGAGGGGCAGAAGCTTGGGCTGTGTCAGACCCAGGGGCACTGTAGAAGCCAGCTGAGTTGGCTGCATGCTGAGGCGAGGGGTACACAGCACGCGAGACGGAGTGCAGTCTTCAAAAACATCTCGGGTACTCGCACAGGCCGGGTAACCTTTGTTGAGCCCAGTGAATCATTTCCTATATTGTTTTTGACCCACCCCTTTGCTGGGCTACAACAGCCAACCTGCTGTAAAGGGGGAAGACAAGCAAGATGTGGGAGCTCCCCCTGGTGCCTGGCTGTGTTCTCGCTGACTGTAAGCCAATGCGTCTACACAGCATCAGCAAAAGGAACTGAGCTCTGTCCACTTAAAAGGCTCATTTGTAAGACGGTGGCAGAGTGCCTGGGTCAGGATCTCCTGGCTGTGAACTTGAACCCAACCTGTCACCTTAGGAGGACTTCTTGTCTTGTCAGAGGGCGTGTTTACCCAACAAAATGTGAAGTGGGGGGTTTGTCTGCTGCCTGGTGAATAGGGTGGCACTTGGAATCCAACTGGATGAGTTTCTGTCTAAAATTATTAGTCTACCACTGTCATATGACTACTACTTTTCACACACTTCTTTTTGTCCATGATGATGTGATCAAGATGTCACAGAAATCTCTAGGACCTGCTGAAAGGGTGTTCCAGGAATGTGCTGTATTCACAGTGACCTTTGAAACACTAGGGGTTAGGAAACTGTTGACTCTTGGCACCTGGAAAGGTGATGAGACAAATTTCACTTGATCTACTTGGAGTATTCATACAGCGGCCCTCCAACGATTTATCAACAGAGATGTGGCTAGAGCCAATCCTGGTTCATATCGCCCAGAGTGCCAAAGATGTAGGAATATAATCCCTGCCAACATCCGGGCAAATCGGTTCAGGTACACACTTCAGCATTTGTTGACATAGTTAAAGCATCAGTGCTACACTTTCACCTTGTAAGTGAAATGCAGCATTTTCTTTTCATCTCACTCTGTGCATATAATTTTGGTTAAGTGGGAACGCTTGGACACCATAAGTGGAACTGAAACCCACTCAAAAGACCGGTCACCAGTTTTAATGAATCCAGCTCCTAATTGCCCATTCCTGCTATACCCTTGTTGTTGCTTCTCCCAGCATGGTGTGCTCATCCCCCCTTCACTCTGTGGAAGTCGTGCCTCCTGTCTGCAGCAGGGCCCTTTCTTGCACCCCGCCTCCTGCATTGGCAACTTTTGTCTAGTTTAAGGACCACTTCTTTCTCTTTCACCTGCAGGGATTGCTCCCTTTCCTAACGTTCTCAGTATTTGTCACTCCCGACGAACTCTTCTTTGAGTGGGCCCCACACTGACATAATGTGAAAGCTGCACCAGGCATGTGTGTTCTCGTGGCTCTGCACTGAAATCTTCATGGGTCAAAGTCCCAGCGTTTGTTTCTTTTGCATATTCACTACCAAAGTGTGCTGATGTCTTTAATAGTTTCCTACTAAATGAGTAAATTGAAGGAATAATCCTGAGGGAATGTTTTAATCTCAAAAAATTTCTAAGTCCCATGTCTCTTAAATGAAAATTTGTCAAATTAAGGAGTCATTTCCAGAAGTTTAATTTATGTATTAGTTGTGCTTTGCATCCACCCCAAAAGGATTTAAGGTGGGCTTAAAATATTATGAAAACTAGACAAGATTATTAATTCTGTTCCTGTCGGCTCTAAAAATCATAGTTCTAGATCCCAGTGCAAACAATGCAGGGTTTTCTTTTAAGATAAAAAATCTGCGTTATAATATCTCTCATATTTATGCTAAAAAACAAAGCCACAGATAAAAATTTCAGAAATATTTTTGCATCTTCTCTGCATATCACACACACACACATTCGTGCATGCACACACGCTCACACTAGAACGGCACTGGCAGTGAACATAGGTTGTTTAAAGTATAGCTATTCAACTGTCATATAAAGTGAAATCTATATTTTCCCTCCCTATATGACTATATATTTAACATCTCCATGCATATGTGTGTGCATACATATGTATATGTTATATACACACACTTCACATTATTATTTCAAAGGAGATTTTGCTCCTTCTGGCTACCAGCAATAACTAGTCAATATTTACACTCTTGAATATCGATGACATGGTGCATACACAGGAAAGCTGTGGAAAACATCTCCATTTTCAAACAAGGTTTTAATTATTTGTAAAGACTTCAATTGTTCACTATCTAATGTCATGGGTTGGTCCTCACAGTGTGAAGTGCAACTGTCCAGGACCCCCGCAGTATTATAAATAGGCTTCTAAAGCCGGGTTGATTGATGTTTGGCATAAAACACTATTCCTCTGAGCACATATATTCCTTCTGTTCACCATTTTCATAGAAAAATACCAGGGCTGATTTTTTATTCAAATCTCCAATTTATGCAGGGTTTAAACTACTAAATACTTAAAGCCTTCTTCAGATCTTTTTTTCCTTTTTGTTAGATAGGTAACTAAATCTTTTGCTTCAACACAAATAAGAATTGGAGATTTAGGAGATTCCTGTGGGGGAGAGAAAGAGTTTATTAATTATATTGAGAATCAAATAATACGCTTCTTTGACACTAATGTTCCATCTTTCTCCACCCCAAGTATCCTATGGGACAACTTTAAAGCTTTTATCAGGGTCTAGATTACTGCATTTATGGCTCCTTAAAAGAAAGAATTTAATGAATGGTGTTCTGAGTTGAAGGGAGAGTTTAAGATGTAAGCTGCAACAGTGCAATGATTTTTTGTCCCCAAATACATTCCAGGGATTGTACTATAAAATATCCAAGAATAAAAAAAAAGCACACTAAAGTACATTTTCATGAGCTTTAATAAATTTTTAACACTGATGAGATGTAAATTTTTTCTTCACAACCCTTATCTGCTTTTGACAGAGTCCTACAGAAAACTTTAAGTACCCGTTTAAAGCAATTTACAAGATATTGTAGCGATTCCCAGTAATAAAGAATGATAAGTGATCTTCTTAAAAATTTTTATATCGACAATATTAAACCCAAGTGCCTTATCCGGATTCAGCTGGTTTTGGCCAGTGCCTATATTGGTACACTTATCAGGAGTACACATTTACTTTTGAGGCTTTCTATCAGAAACAAATTTTACCTGAATGTAATTCTGAAACTGCCATTACCTGATGAAAAGCAATACTTGTTATTATTATATAACACTTATTACATACCAGACACATTGCTAGGCACATTATGTGTGTGCATACACATACATATATATATATACACATATACACATATACATATTGCCTTGGGTTTTTGTCACTATTCTTTGGAGGTGTTTACTTTATTGTCGTCATTTTAAGGAAGAGGAATTGCAAGTATAAAAAGAGCTAAAGTTATTTGCCCAAAGTTAGCTGCTCAGTGAAGAGTGAGGGAGGAACTGAACTCAGCAGTTGGGCTTCATCATCCATATCCTAGGAATCGACCAATTTTTTTCTAAAAGGACCAAATGGTAACTTTTTTAGGCTTTGCGGGTCGCACAGTCATAACTCTAGTGCAGAAGTGGGTCCAGATCATGTGAAAATGAATGACATGGCTTCATTTTTGTAAAGTTTGACTAAAAACAAAACTAAGCAGTTGATGGGGCAGATTTACGCTGTGGGCCATAGCCTGCCTGCATGCTCAGTGCGGAGAAGGCCAGCTGAGTGGGCTTCAGGCCGGAAGAGCTCAGGGCCTGCTTTCTGAGTGACAAAAGCAGCATCAACTGGGGGCCTTGGAGGCTTGACTCTGAACATCACTTCCGAGCATCTGCAAGGTTTCCCTTTGAACACACCTGTGAAGTGGGGTGGTGCATTAACTCCTAAGTCCTCGTGACACTTGCACTGTAGTTTCTTGGTTCTATAAGCTGAGATAAAAATCTGTCTGTCTTTCCCAAACACAGAAGGCCACTTAGCTTCCCTCACAGGGTAGCTTTGCTTTGTTCTTTGAGAATTATTGGAACCCCAAGGTCCTCTTTTTGCTCACCTTATCTTGGTTAATTAGATGTTTAGCTTGTATACGTGTGATTGCTTTCTGATTTTGAAGTCCACTTATGCCTGATCACACCCACCTCCTGGCCAATTTCTCTGGTGCCAGCTGATGCTATAGAATTCTATTTTCATCCTCTCCTGGGTCCTCCATTACTATATCTATGACTATGCATTAGAAAGTAATTTCTATCCTCGATCCCCCAAACAGCCAATGCCCATCCATTCTCCCTGTCATTAGATACTTATTCTTCATGACAACTTGAAGTTTTTACTCACTGAAACTTATCAGTGGCTACCAGCACAACCCACTGGGCAGATAAAGGTCTAGTTGTGGGTCTTTTCAAACAAGGCCATGAGATAAGGAGAGAAACAGAAAACAAACTCCCTTTTTCCAGTAACTTAACTAAAGTTAAGACGTTTTCTTTCTTTCACATTTAAAAATAAAGTAATATGACTACTGGTAATCTGTAGTGATTCTAGGAAACCTGCTCAGTGATTTGGCCTTGAAATTCTCTGAAATAACATGTTAAGGGTAATAGAGTTTTAGTCTGATTGGGAACACTACAAATGCAATAACTGAAAGAAAAACCAAATAACAGTTGATAATAAAAAGGGACCAATTCTAAACCTTATATTCCCTGTGGCCAACAATGCTTTCTGTACTCTTCCCATTCAGATAAACTTCTTAAAACTCATTTTTTAATCCTAAGTATTAATGATGACTTATTCTTTAAAGAACTAAGTGGAATCTTTATCTAGCAGGACAATTTTGTGCTGTTGAATTAATTCCTTGGAATCAAGCAAGTCTTTTAAAATTCTTTAAATCATCATGAGATCAAAGGGCTCTTTCGATTCAAAGACAAAGCAGTAATCCCTTGTCTTGTGACCAAAAAGAATGATGATAACCAGTGATCCTGGCTCTTAAGTAGATTGCAGTGTCATTATGGGATGAATTTGACACATAGGAGACGATTACAACTACCAGGAGTATGGCAGTCAAAGTTTATGAGTTCAAGGAAGGGAGGGATGGCTGAGTACAGGAGTTAGTGCTTTTCAGAGCAGGCAGGGTTCAAAATAGTGCAAATCCAGTTATGAGAGAATGACCCAAACATGGGTTCCTCGATGGTAAAAATATCTTAACTCTATTTGTAGATCAAGTTTGGGGTATACAACATGGCATATAGTAAGTGATTAAGCAAAGAATCTTTGGTGTGTAAAGAAGATTTTAGTACCACTATGGTGTGGTACAGATCATGCATCGGAGATGTTAGAATCAGAAAGAGGTGACAATCTCCTGAATTTTGTCTTGTTTGTTTTTCCAGTCAGGACTTGTGACATCTGTAAGTACTAGATCAACTCTCATTATATTTGCAGCAAATTCAACAAATTAGTCCTCGACATCAATTAGCAAGTTTTTACAAGCCTTTAAATACTCCAAAGTGTCGCCGCCCCCAGCAGCCGTGACACTAAAATTGCCGAGTCATACTCTTGGAGGTCCGGGAAAAGCCGGCAACCGGACCCTTCACTGCCCAAAGCGGCTGCGTTTTAAAACCTCTCCGCTGCTCCTGTCCCCATTTGTCTAAGCTTTCCTACCCGCTTCTTCCGCCACCCTTCCTCCCGTTTTCCACCACTCTTCTTCCCACCACTCTTCTTCCCACATTTCTTCCTGTTTCTGTATTCTCCCCGTACGGGCCACCAGAATGTCGCTGCCCTACAGTGACACTAAAATGACGAGGAATTTCTAGGGCCTGGTAAAAACAGGCACCGCCACCGCAACCGGCACACACACACACACACCGAACAAACACATACACAAACGAACGAATGAAAAAAGGGAAGGCAAACCAAAGGGCAAACAAAAGGGCTTTATTGCCGAAAGCAGGCTGGTTATACACTGTTCTCCACCAATCACTTCTCCCCGTGGTCCACGGGGTGCTATCTGATAGGCCAGCAATCGCAGCGAGGGGGAATTAGCCTATCCTTGTGACTTCCTGCCTGCCCACTGGCGGGACAAGTCCCGCCTCCTGGCACTCGGCCAGCCGCCATCTTGAAGCCCCTCATCCGTGTGGGGTCAGCCGCTCCCCACACCAAAGAATGTGGACTCCGAATGAAATATGAAGAAATAGATTCTGTTTCTTGAAAGAAGAGTAAGAATGATGATAATCTCTACTTTCCAGGGAAGCAGTGTGGTGAATAAGCTCGTGGACATGGGAGTCATACAGATCTTTTTTTTTTTTTTTTTTAATAATCTATTTTATTGTGTTGTTGACAATCTTTACATAGTTAATTACAGTTAAAGAAAGAAAAAGAAAAGAAAAAAAAAAGGTTCAGGGGGATAGGGAAGTGGGTAATACTATTATGTCCACATTGTTTCCATCTTGTATCTGAGGTAAAGGGGGATATTGAGGGGGAAGCCCCACCCGGTTTCCCGCCCACCCCGAGTCCCGGATGTGGGGCATGCTCTGAGATATGTGCTCGAGTGGTGTTAATAGTTCTCCGGTTATGAATCGCTGCCAGTTTCGCTCGATGAGGTCGTCCACTGATTGATATGGTCCATCATAAAGTCTCCGTTTGCCCCATATATCGCTGCCAACATATAGCTGAGATGAATGATTGATCTGCTCTGTCTTCTGTCTTTTCTTGATTAGAGTTCTGAGTCCAGCAGTTCGATTAGGGAGATCTCCATACAGATCTTGATAAGGAACTTGGCCACACCACTGGTTGCACGTTATTATCTGGCTAACCTTTGATAATGAAAGTGTTCTTTTCTTCAATTCTGTCACTGAGAAATAGAGAATAAGGTATAACCTCAGCACAGACGATGTTACACGTCATATCATCTGTGCATGTTAATTTCTTTTTTCCTTTCACTTTTAGAATTGAATCGAACGAGAGGTTGAACTCCAGGGAAGCCAGCGGGTCCTGAGGTCCTGTGCTTCACACTTGGGGCATTAGTAGCTAATAATACTAGGGATACTGTCATTGTAGAGGACACCAGGCTTGTCCTGAACGTGAAGGGACTCTCTGGTAGTGAGTACAGAGAACAAAGCTCATTGAGTTAGTTTAATGAAATATCTATCCCCAGTTTAGGTTCAAGAACCAAAACAGACAATAATTAAGCAAAGGGACAAACAAACAAAAAGAAGCAGCAGCAGCCATGCAAATGCTATGGTAGGCTGAAATAGGAAAGACTTTATTATTGTTTGTCAATGAAAAGATGGGTTTTTGCCAAGCTATTTCACTGTACAATGATGATCTAACTCTCAAAAACAGGTTGTAACTGATTGCAATGGGGCACTGTTTTGTAGCCAGCATCCCATATGGGCACTGGTTTGGGTCCTGGCTGCTCCACTTCTGATCCAGCTCCCCGTTGATGGCCTGGGAAAGCAGCAGAGGAGGGCCGAGGTGTTTGGACCCTTGTACTCATGTGGTTGACCTGAAAAAGCACCTGGTTCCTGGCTTTGGATTGGCTTAGCTCCAGTCATTGCGGAGATCTGGAGAATGAACCAGTGAATTGAAGATGTGTCTCTTGGTTATATTACCTTTTAAATAAACCTTGAAAAAAATAGGTTGTGGAGCCCGCCGTGATAGCCTAGTGGCTAAAGTCCTCGCCTTGAACACACTGGGATCCCATATGGGCACCGGTTCTAATCCTGACGGCCCTGCTTTCCATCCAGCTCCCTGCTCGTGGCCTGGGAAAGCATTCAAGGATGGCCCAAAACTTTGGGATCCTGCACCTGCATAGGAGACCTTGAGGAAGTTCCTGGCTCCTGGCTTTGGATCAGCTCAGCTCTGGCTGTTACGGCTGCTTGGGGAGTGAATCAACAGACAGATCTTCCTCTCTGTGTCTCTTCCTCTCTGTATATCTGCTTTTCCAATAAAAATAAATAAATCTTAAAAAGATAGGTTGTGATGAAAGCTTAAAGTGAGCTATTTTGTTTAACTAAATAGGAGTTACTTTTCTTCCTCATACAGGTGAAAATAGGTCTGTCTAAATAAGGAAGGAAATTAGGGTATGTTTTTATCTCTGTAGTAGGGGAAGCAAGCTTACTAAAGGAGTGAAAACTGAGGCCTCTGTACTGGATGGAGAACGGTGTGAGGCCTGGGAATTTCCCAGGAGCCTCCACTCCATGGCCAAAGGGGTATTCGTGAGCAAGTTGACAAACCCACTGACTGAAGACTGAGTTGAGGCTCTTGTCCCATAGAAGCTTCCATCCTACTGCTGGGTTCTGTGTTTATTTTTGGTTCTGGCCCTCACACAGGGTGCAGTAGTTGCATTGAGAGAAAAGCTGTTGCAGTAACTCTTGAGGCCCCCCTAAGCATTGTTTGTCTGTTCAGTTTTTGCTGGCTGGGTAGGCTCCTTCCAACCCAAGATGCCCCAGCAGAGTACACTGAGGCAATGCTGTTTGCTGGAGATGGATCTGTCACTTAACAGCTCAGTCTGCCACTGCCCTGATGTGATCACCTCTGTCTTTATTGTAAGTGAAAAATGCATTGAATTCACCTGCCTGAATAGTCTAGCTTAACAACAGCACAGTAGGCTGTAGAATATCCGTCATTTCCCCTTGGGATCGCAGGACTGCCAGTTACCACAAGCGAGGGTTCAACACGGACAGCTCAGGAGAAGGGCAAAATTCAAGACATAAAATGTGGTTTCCATTGGAGGTGTGCCACTTTGACATTATCGTCATGCTGAAAAATTCTAAGCTGGATCATGGCACATTAAATCATTTTAAGTTCGGGGCTGCCTGTAACTACTAAACAGCCAAGCCACCAAAGGTTTGTTCATAAACCTCCTTGGTTAGAAGCAAAGCAGATGTTGTAAGTGGTACTAATCACCACGTGACAGCTTCAGAGACAAGAAGGAAATATCCCTTAGAGCTGCCAAGTAGAAAGCAATTGATAACCTTTAAGATCTTAGTTTCACTACCACAGTGGAAATGCAAGTGAGGTTGTAAGGATTAAGCACAGAATCAACGGGGATGGTGTTGTGGCGCAGTGAGTTAGACTGCTGTCTGTGAATTAATGTCCCATATAGGCATCAATTCGAGTCCCGGTTGCTCTACTTCAGATCCAGGGACCTGCTAATGCTCTTGGGAAAGCAGTGAGGATGACTCAGGTCCGTGGGCCTCTGTGCCCATGTGGGAGACCAGGAAGAAGCTCCTGGCTCCTCACTCCTGACTCGTGGCTTGGGCCTTCGCTAGCTCTGCATTGCAGATGAAAGCCTGCCCTCAATCCCTCTTCTGTCCCCGCCACATCCCTCTCTCCTCAGAGACATAAAATCAATCTTTAAGAAAAAGAAGAAAATAGATAAGGTGAAAGTGCTGGCTATCCATGAAACACAGAAGTGAAAATATGGAGAGAAACGGAAGGGAAGCCTCTAGCAGGATCAAGGCGCTGTCTCTGACCTTGTTCTGCGACTTCTCTCAGACCATGGAGTAGGTTACCTGTGGCTGACGTGGAGAAGTGGAGGGGTTATAGGCATATGTATATATACATGAAGTGCATATAATAACGGTTTTGTTCTTTCTGCTGCCGGGGTCATTGCATTCCTTTGCTTGTATCCTGAGGACATTACCCTGCTCTCAACAGCCTTTCCTCTCCCCGACTTCAGGACTACTAGATAGCTAGACAGTGAATCAGCCCAATCAATGGTTAAAAATATTTGAAAATTCCTTGGTCTTCATGTAAGTCAGGAAGATTTGGATGCATACTTGTTGAGCAAGTTTTGTTGCTTGTAGAGACTAATCTAGCTCAGAGAGATTATAGCCATATCCCTCTACACCTCCACCCTCCCGGGGCAGCGGGAGCCTGGGGTGAAAAAAAAAGCATAGATTTTCACCAGGGAAGAAATTCTGTCCCCTGTACTACTGAGGTCCCTCAAAGTCCAGTTCAAACTCAATTGTTCTCACTGACAATCAGTGAGGGTGACTTTTGGCAAGGACCGACCATGTCGTCATGGTAGCTCTGGGTTGGAAGGCAGGCTGTCAGAGAGATATTAGCAAACCTCTGCCCCTTTCTAAAGGGGCTTAGCTGGAGCGAGACTGAAATTGTCCATGAACAAAGGAAGGAGGGGAATACCCTGTTCTATTACCTAAGTCTTTCCACATGTGTTTATCTCCTTTACATACTCTATAGCTATACAGTACTTGGTACAGAGCTTAACGAAGGTTTGAGTGCAGAAACAAGTGATCAGAGAATGCAAAAAAGCCCTAAAGATTTCAGAAGAAGAAAGAAGACTTATTTGAGCAGAACTAGGGTGTGGCCGGGGGAGGAAAGGTTAGAGGACTGAGCCAAGTTCTTTCAGATCTTGGGAAAAGAAATGAGATGACAGATAGTCTCTGATATGTTGATATGAAATAAAGTCATGTCCTTTAATTATCATAGTTAACACTCAAGTTATCTTATTATGGCTCCATTTTTCACTATAATGCATATTTGGTAGAGTTGGTAGGTGAGAAAAGAATCAAGAAATCTGATAATCTGTGAAAGATAAAGGCCTGAGGTCATATTCCTGAAGTGTTTCAGTGTTCATATTTAGAATAGCACATTATTGTAAGAATCAGATGATTCTATCTTGTTTTAATTTTAACAGAATTCAGGTGTCTCACAGGAATTTTTTTAAGCTAATTTGTTATACTTCTCATCGTCTCAGAGTAGTTCAAATAACTTACCACAAGTTAGTGTGAGTTTATTTTGCGGTAAAATATTTTTGAAATCCACATGTAGGTTTTTCATAGTACTCACTTTTTATGAACTTCTTGAAAACTCTTCCAAGATATATGTGTGTGTGTACTAGAGATAGAAATAAAAATGAGTTCTGCTTAGCTCCTTGTTTTAATCATTAGTTTATGTGAGTGAACTTAACTACTTTGTGGCATAAGGGGATGCTTTATTTCAAATATGACAAGATCCAAGAAAAAATTTTCTTTACGTAATATTCACCGATGAGTCTAAAGCTTCGAGGTTACTTTTGGTGTTAAACTAAATTGTCAATGTGTCCGACAATGCTTTATTTTTCTGTACAAGAAAAATAGTTTAAAATATATAATGACACCACAGTAAAAATAAAGTGAAAAATTTCCTTTGATCTCTTATATTTTGGAGGTGAGCTATTTTAAAATCAGAATCCTTAAGTAAGTCTTTGGCTCTGTTAAGAATGAATATATTTCACGTAATTTAAAGGTAGGCAAAAATAACTTACCGTAAACAGTATCATTGAACATTCGTATTTTTTGAGTTGATGAAAAAAAAAAAAAAAACTCTTGTGAATCAGTCTGTCAGACATCAGTATCAGCTGCAACAGATTTGGGTTATCTTCCCAATAAAGTTAGGATAGCTGGCAGAGCAGATATTGCAAGGTGCAGAGGGTAGTGATGGAAGAAGCATTAACACAATCCCGATTTGGGATAAACTGTGTCTCATGCTAGCTACACAGGCTTCACCATGTTAGCCGGCAACCGTGAGCCTGGCGACTTTCCTCCTACCCAGGAGATGCTTGTACTAGGAAGAAAATCCTCTGATGAAGCACTTGACAAGCCTTAGTTCCTGATGTCTCACACTCAAACCCTACTTTTTAGTCACATCTGTTAGTTTAAAGCATTTGTAGTTTATTGAAGAAGCCTTCACAAAGAAAAAACAGATGATGAAAATCTCATCTGTCAAAACCGTTATTAAAACCAGTAACAGTGTGAAATTTTGTTTAAATGGAAAGCATCATTTATTTGTATCAAACATTTTATAAACAGTCACATTTGAGAGAGATTTGGGGGACCTGGAGAGCCCTCAGCAAAACGCAGCTCATTAGGCTGCCTTGTTTAAGGCTCTGAGATGGCGGGAGCTTCTTCACTTTATCTTACCAAGAGACCAGAAGGGCCAGAACCCTAGCGCAGTGACTGGTCCGCCTTGAAGGGGAAGCGTGAGCCGGGAAGAAGGGCAGACCGAAGGCAGAAGTGGGAAGAGAAGGAGGGAGATCACACGGCGCCTGTGTGCTCTCTGCCGATGGAGTAGGTGGAGCAGCGTGGGTTGTAACATCCTCAGAGGGCTGAGGGAAGACAGGGACCTGATGGATAGAGTGAGCAAGGCTTCCTTTCCTTTTCTCTGTGTGGACGGTGGATGCTGTGAACAGACCTGCTTCTGTTATCTAAGGGTGTTTCACAGCCAGGAATACAAGCCGCCCTTGAGCACCAGGAGCACTAGGCTCGTTTTGTCCCTTCTTCATTCAATCCAGATGTTTGGCAACGTGGAGACAAAACATCCGACACTTTGCTCTTGTGTAGACTTGGCCTTCAAATATACAAAAGATCCAGTTTCACATTCTCAACTGTCTCAAGCTTCCCTGGCACGTCAGAATCAGCAGCTTTAAGCTGGAAACTGCGTCCAGGGGAAGGAGAACTGTAACCACGTGCATGATTTCCACAAGTCAGCGGCCTTTCTTCTTTCTAGGTGATGTTGTCGCACTTCGAGATCTGTTTCCCTGGGAGGTGCAGGGCCATGGAATGGGGCTCACCGAGTATTACAGAGCAGTCCGATTCCTCAATTCCCATTCAGACCCTTTGTTAAAGGTAACTCGTCTCAGACCCGTTCACGTCTTCCCGTACGGCTGTCGCAATCCCTTCCGCACTGGTAAGGAAACTTTCTCTCCATCCTCAGTTGCACTGAGAAGTCTTTCTCTAGCCCAGCACACAGAGCAACTATTGGGATATGACAGGCTTATTAAAACCAAGACCTCGGTCTGTGTCGCAGCTATTACTGCTGTTGCAGCTTCAGGGAGGAGAAAGTGAAAATTCTAGATATACTTCTAAAAGAGCAAAATTAGATTTCCTAGAAAAAGTACCCCTATTGTTACATTAATGTTCCTATTTTCTGGAACATTTGTTCAGCACCCGAGAAAAAAGATGTAACTGTTTTGTTAAATGAGCATTAATGTAAACTTCTATTTTATTTTATTTATTTATATTGCAATAAATACATAATAATAAAAGAGCAGAAAACTGCTGTATTTATTGCAATATAACTATTGCAGTAATGTTTTATAGGTTCTACTTTTAGACATTAGCAGCATTAATGAATACACCTTTTGTGAGCTTTGAAATCCCTATGGCCCATCTAGTTTTCATTGTTGATTTACTCTGAATCCAGTATCATTGTAGCTATAAGCTATATTCATCCATGGAAACAGAAACCAGTTGGGAAATAACACATTTTAAATTAAAGATGTAATCACAACATTTAACAATTTTTTAAAGAAACATTCATATTTTTATTGTTTGTGGATTCATAGTATAGTGATAATTCAACCTCCATTCAGTTTTTACGAATAGTTAGAGAATCATTCATTTTAATTTCAAGGAAAGTCTCATAAAAGAAAACAATTAAAACTTCAATTTTTCTTGAAGTGTGCCAGAGTGATCACTAAGACTTTTCAGCACAATTTCCATTAAGAAAAGATGCTGTGAGAAAAATGAAATGAACATAAAAAGAAAAGAAAAGATGACTTCAGTTTTCTGAAGGTGGATGATTAGCCTAGCAGTAACACACTGTGAAGACATCGTGCCACATCAGAACACCCAGCTTTGATGCCTGGCTGTGGCTCTTCATTTTAGCGTCTGGCTCACGCAGACGATGGGAGGCCACAGGTGATGGCCCCAAGATCTGGAGACCTGCCGTCCATGTGAGATGCTCGAGTTGCATTTCCAGCTCCCGACTACGGTGAGGGCTTGTCCCTGGCCACTGTGGGCGTCTGAGCAGTGAATCAATAAATGCAAGCTCTGCATCTGTCTCTGAAATAAATGGATGAAATAATGCTTTTCTAACTAGCCAAGAATTTGTTCATGTTTTCTGTAAATGTATATTGGCAGTTGCCAAGTCATGTATATCAGAGTTTTGATGGAAATCACGTGACACATCTTCACAAAAAGCACTGGGCTGGGTTTAGTAAAGATGATTTTTTCAAAGACATATCTAGTTATAGCAGAGACATGGGGCAGCAGTGTCTGGGGTCTCCTGGTAAGGAACGATCATGAGTCCATGTGAAAAAACCCACCGAATCATGCACATCTTTGTTCCAGCCTATGTTCTTCATAAACTTTTCCATTCTTTATTGTACCATTCTACATCTAGAAAAGCAATCCCTGGTTAGTATTAATCCTTTCATGCAGTACTGTTTAGTTCAGTACAACATCTAAACTCCTCCTCCAAAGTTAAATGTGAGCACCTGGGCAGTACATTTAGTTGACCAAAGGTCTTCTCTAGGCTCCAACTCCTCTTCTACGCTGATTTTAAAAAATATTTGCCCTGTTTTTCTCCATCGTTTTGTCTTTTCCTCTATGCTTTATTTCTGTTCTTAGTTCATACATTTTGTTTCTAGTGTTTTGGCTTTAACTGAATACTGTTGGGTGCCTTTTTTCAGTGGATGACTCATAGTCTGAGAGCGCCAACTTCCATTTTTCTGCAGATAATTTCCTTAATCTTTCTCAAAAGCTGACTTTTCCAATTCCTGCTGTGCTGGAAACCCTGTACATTCTAGCAGTATTTCTGACTAATGCTTGCATGTTCTTTATGTCAAATGCAGCATCCAGCATCGCTGTCTGAGACTTCAAGTCTACTGAAAATGGATATTGGACCAAGATGGAGAAACAATTTCCAGAGGTTAAAATTGTGATTTTTTTTTTTACAAATGTGTAAATCAGGTACTAATCACCACAACTGAAAGACAATAGCTTCCTATCACCCTAAAAGTTTTTCTATGTATATTTACAGTCATCCCCATGTTGACTCTAAGCAACTGTCATTCCTTCCTCCACCCCATCATTAGAGATTGGATTGGGCTTTGTAGAGTTTTTAAGGTGTAGTATTTATTTAATTTAAAAGGAAGGGAGAGGGAGAGAGCGAGCTCTCATTTACTGGTTTGTTCCTCAAATATTCACAATAGCTAGGACTGGTCTAGACCAAAGCCAGACCAAAGGCAGGAGCCAGGGATTCCATTCAGATCTCCCATACAAGTGGCAGGATCCAGCTACTGGGGTTATCACCTGCTGGCTCTTATGGTTCACATTAGCAGGATGCTGAAATAACAAGTGAGTTCTTTTTGCTTTGCTTTTTAAAATTTTACACATACATTGTTTAATTTTACTCTATAAGCACAGGCTTAATGCACCACTAACCATAATATTCTAAAAGCAAAAAACACAGTTCCACAGGAGTATGACAAGAACTAAAAATAGTAATATAATAAAAGGATATCTATTTCATTCCTATATATTTTTATATTCTATGTTAACTTTGATATATCAGATAAAACATGATATTTGTTTTTTGGGGATTGGTTTATTCACTAAGCCTAATCGTTTCCAGTTGCATTCATTGTGTTGCAAATTACAAGATATCATTATTTTTTGGTGCCCTTATGCTCACTATTTCTTTAGCCAGTTGTCAGTTGGTGGACATCTATGTTGATTACATACCTTAGCTAGTGTGAACTGAGCTGTAATAAATATGAGGACACAAAGAACTTTCATATACTGGTATCATTTAATTTGGGCAAATTCCCAGTAGTGAGATGGCTGGGTCATATGACAGATCTATTTTCAGATTTCTGAGGAATCTCCACACGGTCTTCCATAATGGTTACACTAGTTTACATTCCCATGAACAGGGTATTAGGGTGCCTTTTCCCTTACATCCTTCCCAACATTGATTGGTTTTTGACTTTAGCATGATAACGATTCTAACTGGGGTGAAGTAAAACCTTATTGTGGTTTTTATTTGCATTTTCTGGATGGCTAGTGATCTAGAATAGCTTGATATGTATCAGTTGGCCACAGAAAAACATCCATTTCTTAACTGGATTGTTTTGTTGTTGAGTTTCTTGAGCTCTTTATACATACTGGATATTAATTATTTATCAGTAGCATCATCTGCCAATAGTTTCTCCCATTCTGGTAGTGGGCAGTTCTTTTTTTTTTTTTTTTTTTTTTGCTTTGCACTGATGAAGCTTCTTAGTTTGGTGTAATTCCATTGATTGTTTCTATTTTATTTTATTGCCTGCTTCAGGGTCTTTTCCAAGAGGCTTTTATCTATTCCAATGTGTTATAGGATTTTCCCAATGTTTTCCTCTAGTAATTTGAGAGTATATGGTCATACAGATCCTTGATCCATTTAAAGGTTTTATTTTTTTTGTGTGTAGACAGTGTAAAATAAGGGTTTTATTTTTATATTTCTGCACATGTAGATCTAATTTTCCCAACAAGAATTGTTAAAGAGGCCATCCTTTCTCCAGGGACTGATTTTGTCCTACTTGTGACTTTTAAATAAGAACTAATTTCAATTATTTTCAAACAATTCAAAAACAATTGAAAGGGGATGGAATGCTCCCAAACTCCTTCAATGAGAACAACATCACTTTAATTCCATAACCAAAGAGATACATCAAGGAAAAGAGAACTACAGACCAATATCCCTGATGGACATAGATACAAAAATTCTCAGCAAAATATTAGCTAGTTGAATTCAATACCACATTAGAAAATCATTCACCAGATCATGTGGGACTTTTCAGGGGTATGCAGTGATGGCTCAATGTGTGCATATCAATAAATGTGATGCATCACATTAGCAAATTGGAGAAATAAAACCCATATGATTATCTTAATAGATGCAGAGAAAGCATTTGGTAAAATACAATGTCTCTTCTTGATAAAAACCGTACGCAACTTAGAGAGAGAACAAACATTCCTCAGGATAAGCAAGGCAATGTTTGACAAACCCATAGACAGCGTTATAGTGAAAGGAGAAAAGCTGGAAGTATTTCTACCAAATTCACAACCAGACAGAAATGCCCACTTTTGCCACTACTATTCAATATAGTTCTGGAAGTTTTAGCCAGAGTCGTTAGGTAAGAAGAAGAAATCAAAGGAATGCAAACTAGATAAGAGGAAATAACACGATCCTAGGTAGGGGAACCAGAAGACTCCACCAGGAGAGTGTTGGAATCCATGAGAGAACTTGGTGGAGTTGCAGGATGTAAAACCACTACACAAGGATCTTTGTATGTAGAACCAATGCCACAACTGAGAAAGAACTTGTAAGATCACTGTCATTCACAATAGCAACAAAAACTGTAAATACCTTAGGATAAGTTTACCCCAGGGTGTGTAGATCTCTACAATGAAAATTACAAAGCATTAAAGAAGGAAATAGAAGAAGACTACACAAACCAAAGGAAACATCTCCCATGTTCATGGATTGGAAGAATTCAGACCATCAAAATGTCCATCCTGCCACGAGAAATTTACAGATTCAGTGCAACCCCAGTCAAAATATCAAAAGACTAAGATCTAGGAAAAATAATGCTAAAACTCATATGCGAATACAAGAGATCATGAATAGTTACAGTTATAACAAAAGCAAAGCGGAAGACATCACAATACCAGACCTCAAGACATACGACAAGGCGGTTATAATCAAAACAGCCTGATGTTGGTGTATGGAGACCGATGAAATTGAACTGACCATTTGTTTTTTATATGATTAGTGATGTGGCCACTTAAAAATCTATTTGTTTCATGTTCTTTTTTTTATAATCTACTCATCTTATTATTTTAAAAAACCCTTTCATCTTATTTTGCTGACTTACTGTTATATTTCTTTTTACTGCCTGCTTTATAGCTATACTTAACAGATCCTTTAGGGTTTACAATACACATCTTTCAAATATCACAGTCTATGCAGATTATATTATATTATTTCACACACCATATTACAGCCTCATAACAATGTATTCCTGTCTCTTAAACCCATCCATTTTGCTGTTTTTTTTTTAATACATTTTGCTTCTCAATGTGTTATAAACCCCATAGTAAATTGTTCTTCTGCTTTAAACTGTCTATCATCTTCTAAAGAAAAATTTTGAAAGGGCAAAAATTATTTTTGTTTTCCCTCAAATTTATCATTTTAACTGCTCTGTATTCCCTTCAGTAGTGGGTTTCCATCTGGCCAGTTTGAGAGGATAGATATGAGAATGTGATCATGAATTCACCTGCTTTCTGTGGGTACCATTGCCATCGCTGAGATGAAGTGTACTTATCTCAGTGTGCGGAAAGATCACATCCATCGCTTGAGTTCATTTCCATTGCAGGCTTTTTTTTTTCTATCAAATCTAATTCAATATACATATTTTTTTCCTTTAAGCATATGTATTTACGTTCCTTTCAGCTTGCTTTCATCTGGGGAAGGGGAAGGAAATTAACCTTTATTTCATATCTACTTTTGACATAGCCTGGTTTCAGGACTTGACCTATATTGTTTCAAACTTTTTCATAATCCTGGAAAGCTGCAAAGCTGCCATCATTATTCTCATTTTCTTTCTTTCTTTCTTTCTTTCTTTCTTTCTTTCTTTCTTTCTTTCTTTCTTTCTTTCTTTCTTTCTTTCCTTCCTTCCTTCCTTCCTTCCTTCCTTCCTTCCTTCCTTCTTTCTTTCTTCCTACTTTCATTTCATTCTAAAGATTTATTTATTTTTACTTGAAAAGGATATTTTACAGAGAGAGGTCTTCCATTCACTAGTTTACTCCCCAAATGGCCACAACAGCTGGAGATGAGCCAATTTAAAACCAGGAGTGGGTTCAGGGTCCCAAATCTTTGGGCCATCCTCCACAACTTTCCTTGACCATCAGTAGGGAGCTGGGAAAGAAGTAGAGCAGCTGGAACACAGAACCAGTGCTCACACAGAATCCTGAAGCTTACAAGGGGAGCATTAGCCAAGAGGACCATCATACTGGACCCCATTATTCTGATTTTTAACATAAAAAGCTGAGAGTTGGGGATCAATATACACAAGATGGTTTAATTAGGAAAGGGCAGAGCCAGAGTTCAAATAAAACAATCCCCCTTTTCTTTCTTTTCTTTTTAAAAATGGCATTATATTGTCTCTTGTCAGGGAATGATTTTTTGGAAAGCTCACAGGAGGTTACAAAGTCAAACATTTAAACAACCAGATTGGTATATCTGTGATATTTATGAAAACGCTTATGAGAACATGACAAATAAGTGTGCTCTGTGTTAGAATGTAGGAATCTCTTGGGATTTGCTTAGTATGACTGTAGATTTCAAAGAGCCGTATTCCTCAACCGTGTTCTGAAATTGGTTTTCTCTGTGTAAGGATTCTCAGTTTTAGTTTTGTTTTTTTTGGAGTGTGATCAATTGCTCTTAAGAGCCTATTGTGATTAATCTAGGTAAAAACCATCTGTGAACAAGTGTGCTAAGGTTGGGTGACAGTAATAGTGATGGCAATTTGATGTCATTTGACATGCCACAAATTTCCCCCAAAGTCTCCCTTAATTGCGTTGCAACCTGCCATTTTTTGGAATTGTTAAAACTCTAAGCAACCCAACGAGAGACTGTAAATTATATATTATGATGGTATTTGTTGTCATTACTTTAGTAATATCCTGTTACGAGTGTGAGGTAAGACACAGAGTATGTTGGAATTGGCTCTAGAAAGATGAATTATAATCTCAAGTTACTCATGGTATAAGTTGAGTAATTTAAGCAGCCTCCCATCTTCACTTTGTCATCCTTAAAATAAAGGGATTTAACAACAAAATTACTGTTGAAGTTTTTCTTTCCAAGCTATTTCCCCATGGAAAGGAAAGTAACAAGTGAAAGAAGAAGAAAATATAAAAGATGCAAAAAGATATGCAATCAAAAAGTATTTTCCCCTCCAGCTTTCTCATCCTTCTTGTTGCTTGGAACATGTTACATGCATGTCAACACACATTTCATGTGTACACACAGCCATGAATGTAGGCACATGTGTTTGTATACAACTTTCCTTTTCTAACTCAAATGGGAATATACTCTACTCACTGTTTAAATTCTGTAATAGGACATATATCTTGAGGATGTCTTTCTTATCATCATATTATCATTATTTCTACAGTTCTATAATATTTAATTGTATGAATATGCCACAATTTGGTTAATCAGTTCTCTGATGATGGACATTTTAAATTTTCTACAAGGAAGATACTTGTCTGTGATATTTTAAACAAAAATAGGCAAATGGAATGAATTCTGAGAAACGAAATTACTAGTACAAATTAATTTTTAAAATAACTATGAGACAATGCATATCTGTTCTTTTAAATACATTGTTTCAGGGAAGATCATGTTTATTTATAAAAATCCAAGCAAAAAAAGAATAACAAAACAAGAGGAAACCAAAAATGTATTTCAACTCATAGCTATATAGCAATCATCAATTTAAAAAATGATCCATTTCGTTTTAAGGCAATTACGCAGAGATATAGAGAGAGCTAGACAGATATATATTGAATGTGCTGGTTCACTCCTCAGATGACCACAATGTGATTAGAAGTGAGCCAAGCCAAAGCCAGAAGCCTGCAGGCCCATGTCTCCCACATGGATGGCGGAGGTGCAAGTGTCTGGGACATCTGCTACTTTCCTGGGCGTGCTAGTGGAGAGCTGGATCTGAAACAGAGCAACCAGAACTAGAACTTGTCGGGTTCTGACCCCTAACACCACCATTTTTACCTTAGGTGACTATCATAATAGATACTTGTTAGTTAGAAAGCCATAACGATAAAAATAATTTCTTTTTTTTAAGAGACTCATAGAATTTTTATAATATAAATGATATACTGAATTTGTCTTTTATTTTAATCTACCATGATAAAAAAATTAATTGAAATTACAGTAAGGGAATTCCTACACCAGCATTTCATTGCCACATAATATATTAGCTTGTATGTAAGATTTATTTATTTTTATTTGAAAGGTAGTCTTACGAAAAGAGGAAAGACAGAGGGAGAAAAAGAGAGGGGGGGAGGGAGAGAGAGATGTTCCGTCTGGGCCCAAATGGTCACAACTGCTGGAGCTGGGCTGATTCAACAAACCTGAAAGTTCTTCCAGGCCTCCCACGTGGGTGCAGGGGCCCAAGGCGTTGGGGGCTCTTTGGATGCTTTTGCAGGTGTAGTAACAGGGAGGAGGATCAGAATTACAGCAGCTGGGACTTGAACAGACTCACCATGTGATGTCAGCACCAAACCTTTGATGGCACAGCACAGGCCTTGATATGAGTCTAAAATCTTCCTGTAAAATTAAAGAGAAATATCTGAAAACCCTTGATAATGAAAGCCACTTACACAATATTCTGTTTTTCCTCTCCAACCGTCAGGGTTTTTTAAAGTTGAAAAAAACTTTTTTTTGTTTTGAGGATCCATGACTTTATAATCAAATCTATAGAAGATAGTCTTTCGGTTTTAAAGTCATGTCTCTGGTTTTACTTGAGTCAGGAATGATCACATTTTTACAGCCAATGCTTTTCCAGTCTTGAGTTATTCTGATTTACTTATTCGTCACCAAGGTTTAAGTTTAATGAACAAATACTTTTTTTAAGAGTCAAATTACTATTTTTCCAGGGGGTTGAATGCTTTAAGAACATGATTTAGCTATCTTATACACAAGGAATCAATTACCATTTATAGTATTCTTGGTTCCTATCCGTTCACAATTTTCTATAAATTATCATTTTCTAAAATAGAGTGTTACATTGGAAACTGTACTTTGATCCTCATCTTGCAAATTATTTACCTTTGTTATATGGCTATGTTATGGAGAGTAAGAGAGAGACCATGCTGGACCCCAGTATAGGATTAAGGAGGAGTCTGGATTAGGCAAGTCTGAGTGGTTCCAGATACAGTCCAGAAACCACCGCACCACATGCCCAAGTTAGGAGTTTTTAAGCTCCTGTTGCTACATAACAGCCAGGGATTTTCTTCTCACATCATCCAATCTGTGGGCCATATTCTGGTTGGCACACAATACAAATCATCCAATCAACTTAGGCAGTACACATCACAGGCGATCCAACCAACTTACTCTCAGAGCACCTTAAGCTAATCAGCTAGCATGTGTGTTTGGGGTTAGCTATGCTGGAAACTTAGTCAAGAAACCGAAATGGAGTTGTATCTGCCAACTGTTACGGAGTTTCATCATACAATAGTCTGAAGATTTTTTTTTTGAATTACACTCAAAATTTAATTTGAATATATCTTAATATACTTTTTCTTCTATATCAATCTTTTTAAAGATTTATTTTATTTTATTGGAAAGTCAGATTTACAGAGAGGAGAGACAAAGAGGAAAATCTTCCTTCCGTTGATTCATTCCCCAAGTGACCGCAACAGCCGGAGCTGCACTGATCTGAAGCTAGGAGCCAGGAGCTCTTCCAGCTGTCCAACGTGGGTTCAGAGTCCCAAGACTTTGGGCCATCCGCTCCTGCTTTTCCAGATCACAGGCAGGGAGCTGGATGAGAAGCGGGGCTGCTGGGATTAGAACTGGTGTGCATATGGGATCCCGGCCGTTCAAGACGAGGACTTTAGCTGCTAGGACATCTCGCTGGGCTCTTTTATATCAACTTTTGAGGGAATTTGGTTAACCTAATCTTCATGTTTACATCTTTGATTCTCTGGAATTTTTATTACTATATAACATTTTCTCATTAACTGTTTTCCATCTTAGCATGATTTTGGGATGACTGATTTGCTTTAGCCTTCATATATTATTTCTTCTTTCTGTTTCCTATGTCATTGATAGCTTTTCCTACCAGAAGTTTAGTTTTTAAGCATGTATGTTTTCCTCTTGGTGTTTCTAGCATTTCTACTAATGCATACTACTGTACTTCTTGTTCTTGGGTTATTTCCCCAACTTTTAGCTTCCTTTACTTTCCATTTCATATGTCTTATTATCCCTGCACATGCCACTCTTCCGACTTTCCCCTGCTCTTACTGAAGTGAGTTCATATAATCTCTAGGGTTTTTTTTCCTTTGACATTGAGTTTTTTTCCACATAGAGTTTAAATCTTTCTTTTATTACATTTAAATGCTCAGTTGTCTCTACTAGCTGAGATAGATCTGCCTTCTAACTTGATTGAAATTCTACATGATAGCAGCCTCGGTTATCACAGACTTGTTCCTGGAATTTCTGCACGGTACTTACCCACCACTCTCTGTATGCTTCTGTGTAACTTGGGGAATGTTCCCAGAACTTTATTCTTTTTTTTCTCCTATTTCTGAGCAGCAAAATTTTGGTGATGAGCAATGAAGAACGGTTTCAATATCTTGGGTAAAATGGATGCATATTATTGGCCAGGTTTTAAAGATTATGCTGCCACGTTGTTGCTGCTTTCTTTGGCTCATTTCTATTGGTCTATTTTTTAAAACTTTATTGAGAATTTATTTGCTGATGCAGTTAAATACAGGTAGGTTAATGTTTTAATATGCCATATCTTTTTAATAGAAATACTCTGCTTGATGACTATTGAGAACTGTCTTCCAAAGTAGCAGCCCCAATGTACTCTCACAAATAAGAAAGATGAAACTACAAATTGCCAATTCTCGAACTCTTTGTGAATCATGATATGTAGAAATGCTATTTTTCATTTCAATGTGCAGCTCTTATGAATGCAGTTGAGTAGAAACTTGTTTTCTTATTGATTTGTAAGAGTTCTTTATATATTACGGGGATTCACATTGGTGAGCATTTCCCCACTTCATCATTTTTCTTTTGGCTTTAATTTTGTTGTTTTCATCCTTTCTCTGAATTTGCAGTTTTTATAATTCAATACATGTTTTTTTAATACGTATGAGTTTTATGACTTGTTTAGAAATGTTTTTTCAGTCCTAGACTTAAAAAAATATGGAGGCTAGAAAAGTAGACTCCTCAACTCGTCCAATTGTTTACCCACGTGTTCTACTGCTAAGCCTGAGTCTAGAAACCAGGTTTCACACACATGTTTTAAAAACACTTTCCCTGGTTAGGATTCACAGGTATGGCCCTGTACTGGGCCCCCAAAATGAGCCATCCTATACTCTGATACTTAAACAGAATTAAACTTCTGCAAGACCCAAAATTCAAACTGGGCATTAATTAGAAACCAAAGAAGTTGTGTTCCAATTCATGACTTTGTCAAAATGAGTCAAGTGCAGTGCCTTGTCTTGGTGGACGTTACCGAGATTGGGAAAAGGAGAGGGCGGTCATCTGCTTAACTGGAAGAACAAGTCGTCTTACACGATGTGGCTAGTGGCCTGGAGGATGGTGTAAAGTAAGACCAGGTTATTCCTGCTCTGGTAGCCAAGCAGGTGGAAAAGACTAGAGAAAAGAGGAAAACTGAATATTTAGTAGAGCATTATTGTCACAGTCCTCTCAGAAACCTATTTTATCACAGAGTGAAAACAGTGTTGGTTAAATTATGACAGCCATGCGACACTCTGCCTTCTGCAGGGCTCTGTTAAGCAGCCTGTCGTTACGGCAGTGGCACAGACAGGATCTCTTCTGTTCAAAATGATAAGGTGGAGAACACGAGGCCAAATGGAATTATCCAAGTGGCAGAATATTCACATATAAAATAATTTATGGGTTCACCATAAATGTTGTTAAAGTCTGGGACTTGTACAATGATGAGTTATGAATTCAGCCCTGTTAATGTTTCCTTTGCAATATGTGGTGGGAAACAGCTATTAAAAGTACTATCGTCACTATTTATTCAAAGATTCCACACCACCAGAATAAATTGCCTAAAAGGAAACATCTTGTTCATAATGATTTGGAATACAGAGCTTTAAGCCTTGTACACTGAATGCTTAGCTTTATAATAAGGAAGCATTCATAATATATATGTGATATTTGTTAGTGCTAAACATATAGCCTAATGTTTCATGAAAGAACTATTGTGCACTTGATTTTATAATAAACAGTAAAAATTCCCAGAGTAGATCTGATGCAAGTGGAATGTTTGCTTATATTTAGCAAAGAGAAATAGTGCAAATAATTCACGAGGTGCAATTTGACTCAATATTTTCCTGGCCTATGAGATGTATGGGCAGCCTTCTTTCATTTTCCCATCAATCTTTGCTCCCTTCTTGAAGTTGTGATCCCTTCTGGTTTGTAATTCACCTCTGGGTCAACTCGAAAATCAGTTCAGATCATCTGATGGAAACATATGTGATACATCAAAGGGATGTGTGCTTTCTTCTTGACTTGGGCTTGAAGTTCCACCTGCTGCCTCCTTTGAGAAAGACAGTAAGAGCAGGGGAGGAGGACTCACCTCACACAGCACCACTGCTTCCTGTTCCTCAGGAGGAAAGAGTTTGGCTTCGGGTTCCTCCCCCATGTCGTGCAATCATAGGTGGAATGGAAGACAGAAAAGCTTTTTCAAAGGCCATCATTCTGGTGACATAGAGTGACAGCTCCTTGGTGGAGGCTTAGCTGTGCCTTACCGGTCTGGCTGTGCTGCTTAGGGCCTGTGCTTGCATCTGGGCTCTTTATTCTGGAAACTGTATTCAACCAGTTTGGTTCCAAGGTGTGCCAAGAAGAGCACCCTCGCCTTGCCATGGGAAACAGAGGACAGTGTGAGGGTCAAGTCCAAACCCCCTTGTTTAGTTATACTGAAGGTCATAGTAAGACTACGGACTTTCCTAATCTCTGGATCATCTCTTCTCACCCACCAATTTCTCTCCAAAAACATTTCTTTTGGTTAATTTCCTGTCCATGTTTCCTTGCGTTATTAGGAATCTAAGTATATTTTTCCATTTTTGGTGATTGTCAAACTCTAATGAGGTTTTTCTGTTGGCTTCTTTCTTTGATCTGTAGCTGCTACTTCTTTAGAATGCAGCAAGGCAAATATTATTTTAAAATTGGCTACAGATAACCCATTCACTAAGTGTGTGAGTCAACAGATGTTTTTTCTTACAAGCATGAGTTGTGTGAAAAAGGGTGATTGCCTCATTCTTCCTTTCCCCACCCCCAGCGCAGACTCACACAGAAAAACAGTCCTCAAGGCTGCAAGAAGGAAATGGCCTCAAGTGACTGCGACAGAGTTTTAAATCAGAGCAGAAACAATGGTTTAGAAAGACATCTGTACCAGGACCACTAAAACTTTAAAAAATGTAAGGGAATGTTGCATAAATCCTTCTGTTTCTGTCCTCTTGTGCCCGAGGTAGAGAAGGACGTGGTGGGAGCCGTTTCCTCGATGAGCACGTTGTACTTACCGGGTTGTTTTCAAATGCTCTGGGAGCAAGGAGATGCTCCCGGTACCCATCAACTGCTGCATCTGAATCACTTCTGCTTCAGTTTCCTTATGCTTCAACTCTGAGAGCTTGTCAGAAGTGACGCAAAGTCCTTTCCAGCTCTAATCTCCTCTTGTTCGGTCCAAGTGTTTTCTGAGTTTCTGTCTGAGGCGTATCAGATACGAGCCAGCAGTGAAGGAGTCGGTTTCCTGGAAGAATGTTATGGTCTTTGTGACAGGAACAGAGTTCTCTCCCTGGGCGTGGGAGTGCTGGGCAGAGATGAGGGTTCTTTCTGACTGTACTTTCTTCTAGGCCTGTTCTGTAAGCTTCCTCAGAACATCCAATTCTAACAAGAATTCTGCTAAGTCTGTCTAGCAAGATCCTGATCACCTTTGAGATCTGACTGTGTTCTTTTTCTTGTAGCAGCCCACCCCCAGGGCAACGTCTGGTCTCCCAGGCCTGCTTTCAGAAGAATGCTGTTAGGTCCGTTGAGCCAGAATGTATGTTGACCCTGAGATTTTCTTCTTCTCCAACTCCTACCATGCTTTTCGACTTGAAGCTCTCACTCGCCCATGCTGTATTGGGAATTGAGTCTCATCCTTTTCCGATGGTGAATCCTATTCTGTTGTTTTTATATTTATCGGATGGTCCAGAATGAAGTCTTCCTTGTTGTGCTTTAACAACATGGAACAATTTTTTCCCCCTTGATAAAAGAAAGGATTCTGGGGAACTTCGCCTAAGAACAGAACCTGGAAAGAGGAAAAGCTTGAGATGTGGATTCCCCACCATCAGCACAGATGTCAGATGTGCTGCTAATGTTCACTTTGATGCACCTGGATTGCCTTTTCAGAGAACTTAGAATGAATCTTGAGGGCTTGGACCCATACTGCTGAAGTTCATCGCACACCTTCAGATGTGTGACTCTGCACATCACTTCAGCTTAATCAAGTCACCCTTCTCTCAATCCTCCAAACTATAAGTGATAAATCCATATCATTCCTTTTCTGCGCTCTTTTACTTTAAAAAAAGATTTATTTAATTTTTATCTCAAAGTCAGACATACAGAGAGGAGGAGAGACAGAGAGGAAGATCTTCCATCCGATGATTCACTCCCCAAGTGAGGAGCCAGGAACCAGGAACTTCTTCCAGGTCTCCCATGTGGGTGCAGGGTCCCAAGGCTTTGGGCCATCCTCCACTGCTTTCCTGGGCCACAAGCAGGGAGCTGGATGGGAAGCGGGGCTGCCGGGATTAGAACTGGAGTCCATATGGGAATCCCAGCGTTTTCTAGGTGAGGACTTTAGTTGCTAGACCACTGCACTGGTCCCCTTTTCTGCACTCTTGACTTCAAATTATCAGACCAAATCTGTTAAACCAAGACGAAGTTCATTCAAGTAAATGGGAAGGAAATAATGACACTTTACATGCAGGACCACAGAAGAAGACAATGTAAATGATCATTTTATGCCAAGAAGCACAATAAAAGCATGGGGGTATTCCAACCACTGAAACAAAGAGTGCACATGTTGTCCTGGGGGTCTTGGCGGACACCCCTCCAGAAGGCTTGCCCTGAAACAGCATCCTCTGCGGCCTGCTCCCCACACCTGAATGATTCTCTCCCAGTTATCCTCTCAGTAGCCAAGGACATGGGTTCTGAACCAGTTCAAAGCCCATGGACCTTTTTCTGAGGTTACTGCTTTCTAAGACAATACTCTGATTTTCCTTGGAGCACGCCATTCAGGTATTGACCAGGAGTGAACCCATTTAGCTCATCAGATCCGAGAGTTTCATAGTTACAGGTAGGTTAAGAGGCAGTTCCTTAAAGTTCACATTATACTAGGAGATCTGACCTGAGTTGGGAGGCCTGCCTGGCCATAAAGGGAGGTATTCTTTTGGGAGAGGCTGGCATGTTTATGATTCTTGAGGTTACGTGAGCTCAGTTTTTCCCCTTAAACATCTGCCACAGGTGCTGGAGAAACATTGCTTATATTTTTGTATGAACATGGTGTAAATAATGTCCACTTTCAATAAACCTTTAAAACTGAAACAGCTGCCATGTGGGACTTAGAAAACAACTTGTGACCTCGTGTGCGTCTGGGGTGACCTTGTCGCCATCTCCACTTGAAGCTGTTGCCCCTCCTCCCGCCCTCAGCTTTGGTTCACTGCCCTGTAAAGTTCAGAGCCTGTGACTGCTTTTTCAACAACACAGGGCAATGACTTTCAGAATCAGGTGAGGTGTTTGTCCTAAATTTTTGAAGAGATGCTGTAGGTAGAATGCTCACTGCTGGTGAAAACACTCTAGGCTTTATGACCAACAAAAACAGCAACAAGCCTGGTTTTCCAGAACATTGGAAAGACACACACAACCATCTCTCTCCTGTGTGTTGTTTGTTCTGTTAGTAATCACAGCAGCAAAGGATTTATCTTCTCAATTCTGCTAGGTTTTCTGATGTTTTGACCCAGGGCAAAGGAGCAGTTGTAAAGCCTGTGTTCGAATATCTATTGAGTTTGGGTTTTCAGGCGTTTATACATTTCATTTGCTTCAACCACACAAGATTTTCTTTTGTACAATCCTAACAGATTTAGAGTGAGAAAAGCTTTTTCTTCCATATAACTAGCAGCAGGCTCTTCAGATATCCTAGGAACAAACTGGGAGTATGGAGCAGATAATAAGGCTAGAATTCTCACTTTTCATAGAAAGATGTGGTTGACCCCTTTGAAGATGTATTTGTAAAGATCAGGGGTGAAACATGGAGCAAAAGCTACCTAGAACCGTTTTGCCTGTGATGTGACGTGCGTGTGTGCATGTGTACCCTGCTCTGAGTAGCTGCTACTTAAGTAAGTTGAGTGCAAGTTTGTTCAGGTACATCATTAGATTACTCTGTTCAAGATCACTTGGCCTCATGATTGGGCTCAGTGGTTTTCAACCAGGGCCATTTTGCTCCCCAGGGGACAATCGGTCACATGTTGAGTTGATGGTTACAGCTGGGGGGGGTCACTACTGGCACCCATTGAGTAGAGATCAGGGATACTGCTAAATAAGTATGCTTAAGTGCACAGTAAAGATGGGTCATTTCCACAGTGTTCCCTGAATTATCTTGTTGAAATGTTAGCAGTGAAGCCCAGTGCGATAGACTAGCAGCTGAAGTCCTCACCTTGCATGTTCCGGGATCCCATTATGGCTGCTGGTTCCAAATCTGGTTGCTGCATTCCCTTTCCAGCTCCCTGCTTGTGGCCTGGAAAAGCAGTATAGGATGGTCCAAAGCCTTGGGACCCTGTACCTGCTTGGGAGACCAGAAAGATGCTCCTGGCTTCTGGCTTCAGGTTGGCTCAGCTCTGGTGTTTGCGGCCACCTGGGGAGTGAGCCAGCAGGTAGAAGATCTTTCTATCTCTTGTTCTCTCTGCAAATTTGCCTTTCCAATAACAATAAATTTAAAAAATAAAAATAAATGAAATACAGTTTTAATGAAGATATGGAAAAGCACAATTCTATGTACAGCTGGTGGGAGTATAAAATAGTGCAGATAGCTATAGAAAGTACTCCGACTCATATGAGGGAATCTCAACAAATTTGGAGAAAAATGAATAAAAATGTATAGTTACTTTGATGCAAAACATGTTTGCAGCCCCCTGCATGTTTTTTTTTTCATAACAGTTCCTATTGAAATGTTTGTGGGAAATTGAACATTCACATTCTACTGAATGCTATATCATGATACTCTCTGATGTAATATAGCAATAGATTTTAGGTTTTAAAATGTGTAATCTATCTCAGCCATCCCACTTAGCATTTCAGCAGAAATAACAATACAGTGCTTGAAACTACATGTACAAGGGAATTTATTCTTACAGTTTTTGTAGCAATAAAGAACTGGAAGCTAGAGGGGTGTTCACCAATGGGAAAGAGGCATGGATGAATAAATTACAGCACATTCATTCTACAGACTGCTACATAACCAATAAAAAGTTACAATATCAATACGTATGAGTTAATTACTCAAAGTTTCAATCGCAAATTGACTAATACAACCAGTTTCAAAGGAATTATATTATTTGGGGACAGAATGGGAAGTAAAGGTTCTATTATGAATCTGTTTGATGGATTCCTCAGTACAGTTGACACAGAATTGAAGAGGGAGGAGAGGGGCTGGCACGGGGTTATAGCAAGTTAATCCTCCGCCTGCCATGCTACCATCACAAGGCACCAGTTCAAGTCCCAGATGCTTCATTTATGACCCAGCTCCCTGCTAATGGCCTGGGAAAGCAACTGAGGATGGCCCAAGTCCTTGGCTCCTGGATCCTTGTGGGAGATCAGAAGAAACCCCTGGTTTCTGACTTTGTCTCTCCCTCCTCCTCCCTCGGCCCCTCTTCCGCCTTCTTCTTCAGTTCTGTTCCATTGGCTTATGCATCTGTCTTTATTTCAGTGTTACATTTAAAGAATTACTTAGCATTGTAGCAAGCTTTCATCTCGTTTTAGAGTTGATTTGTATTCAAAAATGTCATGACTGTTTTTTCTCCTTTTCTCTTCAGGTTAACATTTAGAAGAAGCTTTGTCAGTTGGGATTTTGCAAGGTGAGTATATGCACTAATTTGTAGATAACTGGCACCTTCACTGTGGTTTTTTTTTTTTTTACCTTCAATAATCATGATTGTTCTCTTTGTAGTCAGATTTTTAAAAAAAGATTTATTTTATTTATTTGAAAGGTAGAGGTGAGATAGAGAGAGAAATAGCAAGAGAAATCTTCCAGTCAGCGGTTCACTTTCGCAGGGACTGCCATGCCAGAGGCTGGGCTGCGCCAAAGCCAGGAGCCAGGAACTGCGTCTGGGACTTGCTTGCGGGTACAGGGGCCCAAGGAGTTGGGCCACCCTCTGCTGCTTTCTGAAAAGCACTAGTAGGAAGTTGGGTTGGCATTAGATTAACCATGACTCAAACCGGCATCCCTACGCTTCGCAGTGACACAGTGTCTTGAACAGGCCACAACACTGACCCCAAGTCAGATTTTGTAAAGTCCTTGAACAAAATTTTATAGCTTTCACCACTGTGTTGTATACAGCTGAACAGCTTGATTTGATTTTCCCTTAAAGATCTCTCCTAGCTTTTTAATGTTTTTTTTTCTTTTTTCACTCTATTCTCTTACTGTTACTTAGAGAATTGAGCAAGATTGCAAATACTAGTGTTTTGTCAGATAATAGAACTGAATTTACTTATTCATCCTAATATTTTCTATTGCTTCTCTTTGATTTGTTAGATGTATTAAATAATATTGTCCACATTATTGCACTTTAAAAAATTTTATTTTTATTAGAAAGTCAGATATACAGCGAGGAGGAGAGACAGAGAGGAAGATCTTCCATCCTCTGATTCACTCCCGAAGCAGCTGTAACAGCTGGAGCTGCACCGATCTGAAGCCAGAAGCCTCTTCCAGGTCTCCCATGTGGGTGCAGGGTCTCAAGACTTTGGGCCATCCTCAACTGCTTTCCCAGGCTACAAGCAGGGAGCTGGATGGGAAGTGGGGCTGCCGGAATTAGAACCGGAGTCCATGTGGGATCCCAGGGCGTGTGAGGTGAGGACTTTAGACACTTGGCTACCATGCCAGGCCCACATTAATGCACTTTTTAAAAAAGACATTCTTTAAAAAAGATTTATTTTATTTTTATTGGCAAGACAGATTTATAGAGAGAAGGATAAACAGAGAGAAAAATCTTCCATCCGCTGGTTCACTCCCCAAGTGGCTGCAACAGCCAGAGCTGAGCCTATCTGAAGCAGGGATCCAGGAGCCTCCTCTGGGTCTCCCATGAGCCTATAGAGTCCCAAAGCTTTGAGTCATCCTCTACTGCTTTCCCAGGCCCCATGCAGGGAGCTGGATGGGAAGTGGGGCAGCCAGGAGACAAACCAGCACCCATATGGGATCTTGGCACATGCTAGGTGAGTATTTTAGCTACTAGGCTATTGTGCTGGGCCGCACAGTGATAGAGTTGTATCTTATTAGTTCCTATAGTGATGTCATTTGCTTACGCATACTCATGTCTTGAGGGTTAGTGAGTAGCGCTCCTTAGGAGCATGCGAGCTAGCCATTCTTCCTTGAGTGAACATATGCCCAATAGTTACCATTCAGTGTTTCCTTTATAGACTTCATCTGGTTAAGAAAGTTTCTTTTTAACTGTATTTTGAAATAAACATTGGTTTTATCTTTTCATTTGTCAGCAAGGATTGAAATAGTCATTTTTTATCTTCGTGAAGGTACAACATTGCATTTTAATTTTCCTAATTTCTTTAAAAAATTTTTTTTTAAATGTTGAATTTTCTGGTACAATTCCGTAGGATCTGGGAGTCTCTCCCCCTGCCAGGTTCCCACTACACACTGAGTTTCCCATCTTATCATAACTGTACAGTCATACCTGAGCAGTTTTAACTTCATACCGGGTGGTGCTGTAAATTATTTTTCTAGTTTCTAATCTGTCCCAATGGTCCTGGGATAGGCCTCCTTTGGTCATTTTTTTTTTTTTTTGCACTTACTGTTTTTCAGGTTCAGCGCAGAAGCATGCTATTTTAGTGCACTGGTTTGCAGGTGTATTTGCTTATGTTCATGCTTTCGACTGAAGCACAGTTTTCATTTTTCTGCTCTGGCTTTGCTATTGGGGTTCTGTTTTTGTCATTTTTGTCAGGATTTTTTTTTTTTTTTTTTTTTTTTTTTTTTGCTGTGACATATCTTAACAGAAATGGTTCATTTTAGTGGGATCAGTAAAACTCAAATAGGAAGTGAATTTATGTTCTATTTTGTATGTCTTTTGTGGTTATTGGACTAGTCAGGATTTAGAAAAGAAAATCTTAAAGAAATTTTGAGCACTTGCTTTGTCTTAGAAAATTCCCGATGTCCTGTCCTTTGAAAGCATGTGTTGCTACGCCTCGCACGGTCGTGTGTCAGCTTTATCCCGGCTAGCCCTCAGCTCACTGACAGCACTACACTGGCTGTACTTGCCATAGGCTACTCTCCCTTTTCAAGTCAGACTTATTTTTTTCTTACCCACTAACAGACTATTTTATTTTCTATTGCTGTATCTGTACCTCACATCTTTTTATCATTTTATTTATTAACAGTAATGATGTGAGGCCTGTTTGTTCTTATAGTTTTTAAATAGTGCACTTAATCTACCTATTTTCAAACATCTATTTATTTCCTTGAAATGTCAAAATCCCTCAGGTTTTGATTTGTAATATGTTAAATATCATTACTTTATAAGTGGGTTGTAATATTATGAATTTCTTATTAACCCAAAGTGGATTTCCAGGAGAGAAATTTTAATTTGGGTATTTTTTCTGTCATTAATGTTTGGTTTTATTTCATCATAGCCATAGAATATGGCTTGCACAATTTCCATTATTAAACTTTTGAAAATATTTTCTTGTCTAATATGCCATCAGTTTTACACACATTCTGTGTTTGAAATGATTGTGTATTCTTCTGCATGGATTACCAAGATTCTCCATGAAATTCATTAAATCAAACACATTCATTGTGTTAAATCATCATTTTGAGGGAGTGATTTTTTGTTGATTTGTAGGAACAAAGTATTAAAATATTCCATAATGTTAGTTAGTGGGCCAGTTGCTGTTTGGATCTCAAAGAGATTTTTTTTTTCCTAAAATGTGGTTCGCTAGTCTCATGTTCAGTGCGTGCAGCTTCTATCTTTCTTAGGGAGGATACTGTCTTTGTCTGGTTGAATGCTTCTTGCCTTGGCTAACTGGACTTGTAATGCTGCCATAGCTGCTGCCTGTTATTAGCGTTTGCCTGCTCTAGCTATGTCCTTCCCTTTTTATTTGATCTTTCTGAATCATTTTGTTCTAGACGTATCTCTTGGAAACATATAGACCTTGATTTGGAGTAAAGAAAAACCTAATCTGAAATTCTCTGTCTTTAAACTGAAAAATGTATCTGTTGCCATTTACTAGGAAAATGGAAACATTTGGCTTCATTCTGACATCCCTGGTTGGTTTCCTATTTTTATGTAAATCAGTTTTTTACCCTTTCATGGAGTGATTGGTTATCTTTATTGTTATCTTTTTGCTGGCTTGTTTGAAGAGTTTAACATATTTCCACCATTCATCCAGGGTTTACGCTTTTTTTTTAAATATTTACATGTGACACAGTAGATCTCTCTTTTTTTTTTAAAAAGATTTATTTATTTTTATTACAAAGTCAGATATACAGAGAGGAGGAGAGACAGAGAGGAAGATCTTCCATCCGATGTTTCACTCCCCAAGTGAGTACAACAGCAGGTGCTAAACTGATCAGAAGCCAGGAGCCAGGAACCTCTTCCGGGTCTCCCACGGGGGTGCAAGGTCCCAAGGTTTTGGGCCATCCTTGACTGCTTTCCCAGGCCACAAGCAGGGAGCTGGATGGGAAGTGGAGCTGCCGGGGTTAGAACTGGAGCCCATGTGGGATCCCGGGGCATTCAAGGTGAAGACTCTAGCTGCTAGGCCACACCGCTGGGCCCCTTTACACTTTTTTTTAAAACTTTTTTTTTTTTTTTAAGAATTATCTTTTTTTTTTTTTTTTTTTTTTTTTAAATTGGAAGTGGGATACACAGAGAGGAGGAGAGACAGAAAGGAAGATTTTTGGTTTGCTGATTCACTCCCCAGGTGGCTGCATTGGCCAGAGCCAAAAGCTAGCACAGCCTGTTCTAGGTCTCCCACGCAGGAGCAGGGTCCTAAGACCTTGGGCCATCCTCAACTGTTTTCCCAGGCCACAAGTAGGGGGCTGGATGGGGAGCGGGGCTGCCGGGGTTAGAACCTGTGCCCATATGGGATCCTGGTGCGTGTAAGGCAAGAACTTCAGCTACTAGGCTACCGTGCCAGGCCCCTTTCCGTTTCTTTTTGTTTTTAAATACTGTATCTGCACTGTTCCTTGTTATTATTTCCTAATGCTGGTCAATATTCTCCAAAACAAGACCGAAACTTCCTCGTCTTTTTTGACTGTTACCTACTTCGTGTTGCTGTGGGTAGAAATTTCATTTCAATGTTGTGGCTGATATTTTTACATCTTGTTGTATTTTATCAGGAATTATTTCTTAATAATTGGACTAAGATTAAAGGCACTTTCATGATTTGGGTATGTTTCTAAGTGTTGTGTGTTCTGAACTTACTCTTTTAGACTTACATGCCTTTCTTCCTTCTTGGATTTTTTTTTTTCCATTTTTCTGGCACCCATTCTGGAAGAGTCTCTAGAAAGGCTTTGTGGGTGGCACAAATGCCTGTGAGTGACTTTACTGAGTTACTGGGGATAGAAATGGAGAATTCAAATCATTTTCCTTCTCAACTTTGAAGTTATTTTTTCACTCTATTTTAGAATTCCAATTCTGATTATTATTATTTTTTTGAGTGGAAGAATGAAATAGGGACGCTATCATTTGTTTCTGTTGTCAAGCTCCACCAGAGACGGTTACTGGGCTCCAGGAATTCAGAGAAGGCACTGATTTATACATAAATGAAACAGGGATGCGATCATTTGTTTCTGTTGTCAAGCTCCACCAGAGACGCATTACTGGGCTCCAGGAATTCAGAGAAGGCACTGATTTATGGATAAATGTTGATGGGACAAAACAATAGACAGAACTTGCTTAGGGCAGTTTCCTCTGAGGAAGACATGTTTCAGCTAGATAATGCAACAATAGCACAAATTTACCAGAAAACTTATACTGTAATCTACTGCAGATTCCGGACTTCATCATTTAAATACTAGATTGCAGTAGATCAAATAAATTTAGATTGTATTGGAATCATGCAAAATCAAATATAATTATACCCATCACCATCTATCATTAAATCTATTCCTGTGCTGATATCCCAGCGTATGCTTTATTGCTATCAGATTTCCTAGGACAGAAACTGGCAGACGACGAAAAGTGAGTACTTGCTTTTGCAAGTAAAGTTTTGTTGGAATTCATGCACGTATTGTGTATGGCTGGTTTTACACACTGCCATAGTGGAGTTGGGTAGTTGCAACGAGACTGCATGGCTCATAAAGTCTAAAATATTTATTATTTGGCTCTTGATAGTGCATGTCTACTAATTGCTGTCCTGGGACATTCATCAGGGCAGAGATGACCAGGACAACAGCAAATCTTGGACTTCCTCAGCCTGTCTAACGACTGTACAGGTTGAAGACCAAAAGCCCAGTTGAGTATCATTCTGAAATAACTCGATGCTATCTCTGAATCATGCCCGTTAATGATCACTTGCCTTTGAAATGATTTTCTTCTTTGGATGTCGTTTCTTTCTTCTGTTCTGGGATTTGTGCAATTTAGCATTGTGGTTTTCGTTTCTTTGACTGCGTGATGTGAGGGAAGTTGGCATATTTGTAATGTGCCGTTGTGTGGGCTCGGGCTGTTGATTGCTTTTGGCCTAGGTGCTGTGCAGAGCTCCAAGGTTTGGCTTTCTGAACGCTGCCTGGCAAAACGGAAACATTTTGTGAAATTTTACAAATGTCACACACACTCGCACGCACACACATTTTAAATTGCAAAATTCTCCCCCTTGGCATGCCGTTTCCCCCAGGTTTTTGTTCTTCATAATAAATTAATAGACTTTCATTCTGTAGGAGCACTTGAGCGGGGCGACTTGCCTTCGTGGGGATGAAACTTGCAGTGTAAAAGGTTGTTGATTTCCAGGACCTACTGTATTGTTCTGCCTTTCTCAAAAATCGAATACAGTCTTGCATTCCAAAGAGAAGGCGGCTTTATTGTAAGCCCAACTGTTCTCTCAAGGATTCCTGGTTCGATTCCCATTGAATACTGTTTCTCTAGATCAGACCCAGAGAAACTGACCCCAGCAGCTCTGCTGAGTCCTGAGTGACACACATGGGAACTGAATTTAGAGAGAAAGGGGAGAAATGCATTTCTTTTTGTGCACGAGTGAAACATCTAAAAATTTGTAGCAAAATGAACATTCCTCCCTATCCAGTATTTTAGTCCTTTTTTCCTTCATAGGCAACTAAGAAAGCTCTTTGCAAAGGAATCAATGACTTCAGCATGAGGGGGCTATTGTCATTGGCTCACTGGAAACACTGAACTTTTCAGCTCCTGCTTAAGGTCATTCAAGATGTTGAGGTGGGGGGGCGTGGAATTGTTGGGTGGACTTTACTGCTGTGGTGGCTGGGTTTCTGTACTTAGTGTTGTGCCAGTGTTAAGACACGCCCCTGGCTTAAGAAAAATGTTCCAGTCTGACTACCAAATTTGCAGCTCTGAGCTTCCAGGCTCCATTTTCTAGATTTCTGGCACTCTAAGTACTGCCCACAATGACATCTCACCCTCTTCCCTTCAGCTTGACCCCAGGGTCCTTGCACCTGTGAGCTGTCTCCCCTGGCAGCTTCATTGAGATGGGCTTGGCTGCCCCATTCAATGGGCAGTACCCCTTTCAGTTCAGCCCTTTTGGGATCGGAGTCATTTGGCAACCCTCTGCATCCAGGATGTGCAAGATCAACAAGGCCAAATGGGATTGCCTTGCCACATCATATTGCCTGGAGAGCAGACAGTGTAGCTCAGAACCTAAAGAGAAAATAGAGTGTCTTTGTTTTGTCAGTTACAGATCTGGCTTCCCTCATGAATCCCCAACTGTTGGGGCTTGGGGGAAAGAAACTAAATGTTCAGTTCTATAATTTAGACAGTACCACGGGTAATGCTCAGTGGACTGGAATGCTTGCTTCAGATCTGTCTTGGAAGTGTCAGAGTAAAAAATATGGGCTCCAACATCAGACTGTCAGGGTTAAAACCAAGGCTCTCAATGTGCATAGCCATGCTGTGCCTCAATTTCCTTGGAGGTAGGTGAAAAAGCACAGTCACCTCTGAGTTTTCCGATTTGGAAGTTACCAGCCACGTATGGTTATGTAATTTTACATTTAAAGAAATTGAAATTAAATGACAATGGCAATTCTGTCCTTCATTTGCACTAGGCATGCTGAAAGTACCCAACGTTCACTTGTGACTGATGGTGACCATACTGGGACCATGGAAGAGAATATTTCCATTGTGAAGGTCTATTGGAAAGCAGTGGCTTAAGTCTCAAACACCCCATGAGAAGTGAGTTGGTACATTTAAAGCATTCAATGCAATGTCAGGCAAATAGAGAGGATTCAATATGATTATCATTGCCTCTATATTCTACACTCCCAATTCCTCTTTAAAGTGGTAACTGATGTACTCAAGAAAGGTAGGGTTACTCATACTCCTGCGCTAGTATTTGCTCTAAAGCTCCCATGCAAAAAGGTTTTTCCCTCCCTCTCTCCCTCCCTGCATTGTTTTTCTTCTGGAAGACATCATAGTCCGATGGCTGTGAAGAGGAACCTCTTGGCCAGACTACCTGCTGTGACTCTAACAGTTTCGAGGCCCTTTGCAGCACGGTCCCCTCCACCTCCGGCTGTTCTCTGGACATTTCCCTCTTTTTCACCTGAACTTTTAGCTCCTTTTGGGAGCTTCAGGAACTTCTGTTTAGTATTCTTGGTAATCCACAGGTGCATGCTGAGATGCATAACTTCTAGCTAAATTTTTTTCCTATTTTCTGAAATAGGAAGCTCGACAAAAGTTTTCTGTGCTTAGTGTTGCTTCAGCATCGCTCTCTCTTTCCAGGGTCCATCAGTCCAGGTGTCCTCTTGGAAGACAACTTTACATAGGAAAGATAACAGGAGAAAGGCAGTTCTTTAGCCAGATACTCCTTCACAATGACACACTGCAGAGTGCTCCCCCGTCTTCCAAACCATCACCACCACCTTTGGCCTAGAGCTTCCCTGATTGCGATACGATCACTTGTTGCTTAGTGATGACTCAAAACTTTGGCTTTGGGAATTTGTATCCAACGATTTCATTTCCATGGATTCTGTCCTCAACTGGTGAATAGTATTCTGAAGCCGTGTGGTAGAAATGGCAGTGGAGGAAGAGATGAGATAAACGCATCAAACACTGTGGAAGTAGGGTAGTAACTGCTTGCTTGTCCACTGATTGGATGTAGGTGGTTAGGAGGAGAAGGCTGACATCTGACATGAAATGTTGAACCTAGTCATGGTGAATTCAAAAGTTTATGTACTGTTTTCTCAGTAGAAGCCATTTCTCAAACATGGACCATTTTGCTGTGAAATTCATGCTTCAGGATGGTAAACGGGTTCTAAGACAGGTTCACGAATGCTGGGATCCCATTATGATGCTCTGCATGATACGTAAAGGTAATGGTGGAAAATAAAAATGCACAGTTAACAGTTTGGACATCTTAACTGTGACATCAGTGGCTGAGTTTTTAGAACCAAGCAACAAATAATGGAAGTAAAAAATAAACGTGATTTTCTTTGGGAATAATACATATTCATTTTCCCCTTGTGACTTAATGATATGCTGTCTCACAATGTTTGCTGAGATTCCTGTGATATCTTAGGAAAAGGAAGTTGCCTTTCCCTTTCTTGCAAGAGGATTTGCATGGAATTAAGACTTGGGACCCTGCCATGGAAGTCTGATGTGTCCCTGGGTGCACCATAAATATTATTTGATGATGACAAGCATTTGATGAATAATTTTCGGAGTGTTGTTTATAATTACTGTGGTAATAATAATTATAGATCCAAAAGCAGAAAAGCATAACTATCAAATTTAAGAATAAAAGGTTAAGCCTCATAGAAATGTGATCATTTTTACTGGTTGTGGAGAAAATGTTACAACGACTAAAGGAACATATGGGGAACTACCAGCAGACCAATTCATGTGTTGCAGCTATTTAACTGAATTACAAATGCAAAATGCATTCTTTTCCCAGTTTCATTCCATTGAAACCCAAATGGCTATGCGAAATGGTGTCATACACCTGGTGAAAAGCTTTGCTTTTTAAAAAATCTCATCGCTTCACCAAAGCGCCTGGTGTTGAACCAATAACAGCATTCCTTCCGTATTTTTAAAATGAGTTTAACCACTTTTCAGAATATTCAGTTCTCTTTCCATGGAACAATGAAGCATGGAGAGACATTGAGCCCCTTTTCTCCCTTTGTGGCTTTGTTGGCATCATTGATGATGCTAGTCATTGTTAGGAAAGTGAATGAGAAGGGCTTCCTTCCCCCTTACAGCCAGGAAAAACAAGGAGAATATATATATATGTGTATGTGTATATGTGTGTGTGTGTGTGTATTGTTGATAGAAGTGGAAGACTGTTGTAAAACAGTAGGAAACACCTTGCAAATTGCTAAGAGAATGTAACCAAGGACAGAGGATCAAAACCCACAAATTAAATATTTTAGATTACACTTGAGACTGCAACAACAAGAAAAGCACAAAAAAACTCTTAGTTGAAGTGGGGGGAAATGGGATCTCTCAAAAAACACATTTAAGTAACATTTGATGTGTTTGGGAACATGGGCTATATTTAGTTACAGCAAATTATATAAATTGGACATTGCAAACTATTGGACCTTGAGCCACATCTGGTATCCAGTTGTGTTTTGTTTGGTCTACTCACTGTTTACAAAAAATATCTTATTGGCTACTAACATTTAAAAATCGGGAGTATTCACGGAGCAATCCAGATTTTTAGCTCTCCTGAAAAAAGATCTGGCAGCACGGGGGGCCTGAATGTCTGCAAGGTGTCTGTGGGTTGGAATAGAGACCAACTGTTCCCTCCGTGCCCTCAGAGCTGCACTCATATTACACGGAGCTGGGAGGGAGCCCTTACCATGCTGAGGCTCTTGGGCTATAACCCCTTGTGGCATCTGAGATGGTTTGGAGCTGAGGCATGCAGATCTGTGAAGACACAGAGCCCTGCAAATCTCTTCTTGGTTTCTTGCGCATAGGTTTTTCTCATTTTAAGTTACCTTCGAAGAAGCCTATATTAAGTTCTTTAGGATAGAATTAAACAATCCGATAATGTTGTTTGATGGCTCTATTCACAATTTACTTCTGGACCCAGCCATCCCCCAGGTGGCCTTTTAAGCGAAAGCACTTAATTACTTCCTACAACCTAAGGGAATGTGAAATTACAAATACAGCTAGATTACTAAAGCACATGTTTGGTTCATAATTTGTATCTTGTGCTCATTTCCATCGTGCAATGGAATAGTTTAGAGCAGGAAAGCTTGGGGAGCAAGGGACTGCTTTATTAACATGGCACGAGTTAACTTTTAAATAAGATTTATTAATTTAACATAGAAAATTTGGGAAATAACGAAGTACATTATGAAGTTCAATTTTATAATATGACTCCGAATCCATCTGAGGAATTACATGCTTCCAGCATGTAAGGCACTCTGAGGATAGGTCTTCATGACTGTAAACTTGCTCACTGCTTGTAGCATCTGATTCTCTAGCCAAAAATATGCAGAGCCAAGAGATGACCGCTTGGTCCTATGCATTAACTACATGTAATGAAAAAATATATTTACACAGTTTAGTATTGTAAGTACCATCTTTTCAAATATGGCTTATGATGACTTTGTATGGGAATCGTAGGGCATGCAAAGTTCACATTTATTTATTAATTATTTTTTGAAAAAGTGGTCTTTTTGAATGGAGAGAATTCCAAAAGCTGAGAAACTTCTGCTGTTTTAAACCAAAGTCAGAAATACTGCATTTCCATGACCTTTTCCTTCAAAAGTTACTCAGAAGTTTTGATTCAAACTTTCCAAAATAAATTTTTCTTTGGCGTGAGACTAAAGTATAATAATTTTTGGTTCAAAAGAACTTGTTGCGTGAGTTGTGTTTTTTAAAGAAAAAAAAAACACTGGAAAGGAAATAAATTAGGGCTCCAAACAGAGTGCTACTTTGGGTTTAATTAGGGAGCAGGGTTTGTGGTGCTGCAATTACTGGTACTGGAAATGATGTGGCCACATCATCCATGTTATTTAGACATAAAATTTTTGACTTTCTCTTCCCAGAAAAATGAAGAGGTGTAGTCTGTACTGAAAAAAAAAAATCTCTTGTGACGTCAGTAAGCCTGCCACATCACCCGGTGTGCCTAAGGAAAGACACTGACACGGGTGCATGTAATGGAATGTAGCTTCAATCAGCACAGGAGTGGGCTAAGAGGGTGGATAAAGGATGAGCACGTGGGGCCACTTGCTGACACTTTGTGTAAGGAGTTATTCCAATAGCCTTCCCTGGACCCGGCGCCATTCCTTCTTCCTCACAGCTCATGAAGTTCGCGCCGGCCTAGCTATCCACCAATCGGATGTAACCTGGCTTTCCACCTGAATCCCACCTCCCAATCTTCCAGCCCCCTCCCCAACTCCACCCACTTGTCAATCATCCCTAGGCATTCACCTGCAGGCGCCAATCCCCTGGGGGCCTGCCCTCAATCCCTCCCAATCCCCACCCCCTATACCTGGCCGACAAAAGGCTCCCCCAGGTGCGGCCCGCTCTCTTACCTCTCTTTTCCCGGCTCTTACCTCTCTTTTCCCGGCTCTTATCCCTCCCCCTCTTACCCCGCTCTTACCCCTCTCTTCTCTCTCTCTCTTCTCTCTTGCTTTTCTTTGCTCTCCCGTTCCCCTCTACCCATTCCTGCTCCGTTGGAATAAAACCTCCAAAAGATACCTCGTTGCGTCTGGTGTGTTTCAGCTCACGGTAAAGAACCAGGTTGTGGGAATTAGCTGCACGTAATAATATCGTAATAATATTGTAATATCGTATGAACTAGAACTCTATAATCTTTTTAAATAACTAACATTTGGTGCCGTGACTGGTCGGTTTCCCCCGGCACTTGGCCACGTGGCCTTCGGGCCTTCGGCCATTACCGGGACCCGAGCCGTGAGGACTGTGATCTGTGTTCACTGCCACCGAGACTCGTCAGCAGCCGTCAGAATCCATCTCCATCCGCCCGCTAGTTCGTGAACCTCCACGTGGCCGTTCCTGAGTTCATCTGACCTGACGGTGCTAGCATCTGCCTCCATCCAGCAACGACGTAGCCCAGACGCGTGCTCCCCGGTACTCCATCTCCACGTGGAGCACACGAGGTATTCCCCATCTTTCCGAATGCTAAGTTGTTGCATGCATACACTGTTATAGGTAGGGTTCCCTCTCAGCCCTTGAAGTTTTGGGTGCGGCTCGGCACATTTGTGCTCCTCTAACCGGGTCTGATTTTCCACTTCTGGGAGTTTTTGGGAGACCGGTTCTGTAAACCCCGGCCGGGTGCCGTGTCTCTTAGCCACTGGGCTGGAAGTCCCCCGACCACTGGGTCACTACGGGGGCCCCCTGTACCTCCGAGTTGGGCCACTGGGCTGGACCACTGGGTCGTTTTTAACAACTTCGGATACAGGCGGTGTTTTGGGACCTGGCTTGTCCCTTACGTAGAGGGTGACGACCTTCTACGAGAGCCATTTTTTCTTGACCACTGGGTCGGACCACTGGGTCGTTTTCATGGACCACCGGGTCCACTGTGGTAATCAGTCCTGAGTCTTAATCATGGGAGCTATTTTTTCATCACCAGCGCCTCCTAACACTCCCTTGGGCTGTCTTCTGGCAAATTTAGAAACCCTTCAATTGGCTCGTTATTTAAAACGTAAAACTCTAATACGCCTCTGTAATGTGGATTGGCCTCAATATTCCCTAGCTAACTCCTCCAAATGGCCGGTTAATGGCACTTTGGTTCCGGACATTCTTCGGAATCTAGCTGACTAGTGTGTGCATTCGGAAAAATGGGCGGGAGGTCTCATTCCCTCTTCACTCAGCTTTCTGTCTGTCTTTTCCATAGTTTTCTAGCCATGAAGTAGGGAACCCCAGTCCCCTCTTCCGGGGCTCTGGCGCCACGTGCTTTCCCCATCTCTTTTGTCATCTAAGAAACCGCCATCTTATCCTCCATCTGCAGTCAGCCCCACCCCATCCCTCTGTCCGCCATCTTGCCTTTTCTCTCTCTTCCATCCCCCTCTGTCTAAAGGTCTCCGTTTGCTCTCCTCACTGGGTAGCAAAGATTTCCTGTTTAAAACTTTTTTTCCTGTTTTAACCTTTGGCCTAACTTAACTTTTGACTTGACCACACCCAGCTACCCTAAGGGCCTAAATTTCTCTAACTTTCCCTCCTACCCCTTAGCTGAGAGGGGTGGAGTAAGAGATAAGTCATTTAGCCTTTCTTTAAAAAAAAAGAGGAAAAAGAAAAAATGCAACTTGTTCTGTAACTAAATGTAATGTAACAGTTATATATAAAATACACTGGTATAAATTATGTATACTGGTGCTTATGTGCATTGGTCAAAATGTTTTCTTATTGTGGAGTTGTTCCAAGTTGTGGGATTATTTGGGTTCAACAATCAATTGATCAACCAGACGTTTTAAGCTTACTTGACACCCTTCACAGTCATTTAACAGTCATTTAAAAACTCAAACATTTCAAACTTACTGATTTTTGATATTCCCAGCGAGGCCTCATGGGAATGTCAAAAAAGAACTTATCTCTCATTTTGTAGAGATGACCACTAATTAGGCTGTTTGGAATTTGTCAAAAGGTGCTGTTAAGATGTGAAGTGGTATAAACTTTATATTATAGTAATGAAATGTTAACAAACTGCTATTATATTTTATGCATCATTTATACATGATATTTTGCTATAATTGTCAAAATATCACTAAAGTCTAATGAATTTATTGCATTATTCACAATTGTTATCCAAATGAACAAGGCCTAGAGGCCTAAACAGTACAAGTGTGTAGTAAATAGATGTTTACATTTGTCGATATTATAATTCTAACAATGAATGCTTCATCTTCTAGTTCCAACAGATACTATTACATCCATTGCAGATAAAGCTAAAGTTAAACAGTAAGCTACAGGTTCCAACTAAAAGCATCTTTAATTCGGGTTGCTGAGAGCAAGATGTAATTCTAAATAACCGGTAACTTTAAAACATCTAAGAGATTTTTCAAAAGCTGTTACAAAACCTGTTTTATTTTATAATGTATGTTAACTGGTATGCATGTACATGTTTATGTGGCAAACTATGTAGTCTGTTTTAATTGAGTTATAGATGAAAATCTTCATAGATGAGAATTGCTAAGCTAAATCTTTTAATTTTGCTTTAAACAATTCCTTGAGATTAGGGCCACAGAGTAATCCTCCAGCTTCCTAAAATGCTTGAGGAATGACTTTGAGTATATTCCATTAGATTCTATGTAGAGAAGAATAGGTGATGTATAGATAGCAGACTCTTAACTGCCCTGGACATTAGGAAAGAACTTTAGAAACTTACAAATGGGACCTGGATGTACCCTGATATCCTCTTAAAGGGGTCACTATGGTCTTTTACCTCAGAGGCCAGGAGGGGATCCCATGGCAGAGCAGGATGTGAGAGGTGTGTGCTTCTGGTTCCAGTGAGACCCCCGGAGGCCTCCCAAGTGCTCTTTATTGCAGAAGCAACGGACACTTCGCCAAGGATCATCAGAAAGGACACCCAGGGCCATGTCCCAACTGCCAAGGAGGTCATTGGAGATGTGACTGCCCCTGAAGGCCAAGTACTTCAGACTTCAAGAAAGAGAAACCTTCACGTGCCAGGCAGTACTTCAGACATCTGATGACTTCTACTTCTACCAGGAACCCCTAAAACCCCCTACTCCTGCAGTTACTCAACAACGCCCCCTTTCAGCTCGAAGAAGTTAGAGCGGTCGTCGTCCTTTATCCCTGTTCACGTAGTCAGGGTCTCTGGTTCCTGGTGAAGCTACCCTGTCTATGCTGACCATTCAGGAGTAATGCAGAATCAAGTACAAGAAGGCCTGGCTAAGAGAAAATCAACTCAAGCCAGCTTTTCAATAAGGACTCTTAGTAACCCTTCCCTCCATTCCCAGCCACTGAAATGTAAAATTTTTTTTTAATCAAACCATTAACCAGTTTCTTTTGCAGGACTAGAATCGTCCCTCCGTCTCCAATTCTTCCCACCAGGCTGCAACCACTGCCAAGAGAGACCAGCTCCTAGAACCCAGAGAACAATGCCCCTCTTCCTTTATATATAACAAAAGGGAGGAATGTAAGGAGTTATTCCAATAGCCTTCCCTGGACCCGGCGCCATTCCTTCTTCCTCACAGCTCATGAAGTTCGCGCCGGCCTAGCTATCCACCAATCGGATGTAACCTGGCTTTCCACCTGAATCCCACCTCCCAATCTTCCAGCCCCCTCCCCAACTCCACCCACTTGTCAATCATCCCTAGGCATTCACCTGCAGGCGCCAATCCCCTGGGGGCCTGCCCTCAATCCCTCCCAATCCCCACCCCCTATACCTGGCCGACAAAAGGCTCCCCCAGGTGCGGCCCGCTCTCTTACCTCTCTTTTCCCGGCTCTTACCTCTCTTTTCCCGGCTCTTATCCCTCCCCCTCTTACCCCGCTCTTACCCCTCTCTTCTCTCTCTCTCTTCTCTCTTGCTTTTCTTTGCTCTCCCGTTCCCCTCTACCCATTCCTGCTCCGTTGGAATAAAACCTCCAAAAGATACCTCGTTGCGTCTGGTGTGTTTCAGCTCACGGTAAAGAACCAGGTTGTGGGAATTAGCTGCACGTAATAATATCGTAATAATATTGTAATATCGTATGAACTAGAACTCTATAATCTTTTTAAATAACTAACACTTTGCTTCCCACCAACAACTGTAAAAGCAAGACAGCACTCCTGAGATTTCATAGTTGGGTGAGAACATAGGAAGAAGAAACAAGAAGAGAGAGTTTTCTGGAAGCTCTGCGAAGAAGTGGGGGGGAGACACCACTGGAGAATGTCACAGGCATTCTATTCATGCCATGTCATTTAGTGCAGTCTTCTCTCCCCTGTTCACCAGTTTGGAGCAAAAGTCAATCTCCAGGGCGACAACAGATGCTGGGGAGCACTCCAGCAAAGGATTGCTTCCCAAAGAACAGGATGTGACTCAATGCCAGCCCCAGGAAGTAGAAACATCACAAGAGGCGGTTGGGGCCCCATGTCTCCCCCTGCCTCCAAAGCCTCTAAATGAACTGTGAAAAGACCAAGAACTGGGACAGGAGACCTGCCACTGAGCTGCAGCTGGTGTCGGCAGGTACCAGCTGGGGCTGGCTGCAGGCAGGAGAAACACCTGCGGCTCTAGGTGCAGAATGGGACAGGGAATACGATGCAGATCCCTGTAGGTGGATCTCTGTCTTCTAAGGTGAAGGTAAACAACAGCTAAAGCTGCTCACTATCCAGTTTACACGTTTCCGGAAACAATGGGCAACTGGAAAGATTGTTTGACCTCCACTGACCTCACAGTAGGAGTCACAGCAGAAGCTTTGCAACTGTCCCATTGAATGGGTCCTTTGCTATGCATCCTGTCAGTTTCCTTTAGCAGAGTTGAGCACCTGCCAATTAGAGGACTTTGCCAGACTTTGATGGGAGAGGATACTGGGTCCTTGACCTTGAGAAGCCTATTACTGAGTGTGAGGAAGGAATAATTCCAGTATGACGTATTAAATAAGTGAATGGAGGCTAACCTGAGGAATCCTGGATTCCATAGACTCCTTAGCTTGGCCAGGACAATAAGGCAGGCCAAGATTCATGAAATTGCCAGGTGGCAAGAAGAAGGTTAGTGGACTCATCTGTGGATACAAGTCATTACATTTTGTTATCATGTCTCCTTGGTCTCCTCTGGTTAGTGACAGTTCTCAATCTAATTTTTGATAGCTATTATCTATCTATCTATCTATCTATCTATCTATCTAACATTTCATCTCCCCAGAACTACATAATTCCAATAAAACATGTGGGCCCACAGAAGAAAATGTAGCAAGGATTTATAATGTCCATTATGTGGCCTCATGTATTAGTATCCTACGTGTCTTCTCATTTAATTCTCATGATAATTCAGTTATCCAGGTAATCCAGTTAGCTGCTACTATTGTCACTGGTTTAGCAGGTTGAGAAGTTGGTCCTCAAGTAACAAAACCTGGAGAATGCTCTTGGTGCAGTGCTGAGCTGCAGTGAAGGGCATCTGCGGCCCATACCAGTGCCCCTGGTTTGAGGCCCTGATATTCCATTTCCAATCCAACTTCCCGTCACTGCACATTCTAAGACACAAGCAACAGGTGGTTCAAGTACAGGGTCTGTGCCATCTGTGGAGGAGATCTAAGTGCTGTTACAGACTCTTCAATTTGGCCTGGAACAGCCAGTGCTGGCTTTTGTGAAATTGGCGGATTGAATCTGCTGACAAAGCTCTCTGTCTCTCTGTCTCTGCCGTTCAGATGAAGCAATAAACACTATAAAAAGCCAAGTGAGATATTATAGTGGCAAAATCCTGAAAAACACAACAAAATAAAAACCAGGTAGTTAGCTTGGTCCTTAACCATTATTCTGTATATAATCAAAACATGCTAGAGAAGAGGATTTAATCATAACTGACTCTCTATCAGCTGAATGTGGAGTAGGGTGAAAAGGCAAAATGTGTCCCTTCTTAAGCAACCAGGAAACATTCGATGATGGAGAGGCATGGAGGGTAAGGAAGAGGCCCGAGTCCTGGTCTGGCAGGAATTCAAACTCCTAGCCTGACTCAGGCAGCAGGCACAGTGGAGACAGCAAGGTGTCTGCCTCTCAGCCAACGAGAAAGATCTGCTGGGAAAGACTGAGTGTATCTAGCCATCAAGGTGAAGGGCAAGACACGGATGAACATGATCAAGAAATGACTTGTGATGCCGAACTCCTTTTGTGAATGATGGAAGGAGCCCAAGTCTGGGAAAGCTGTAAATCATTAGAAACGTCTCTGAAGAGCCGAGAGTAAATGTAGCTTGAGCTTCGAACAGTAAACAAGGTAAGGCAGCCTTGCCCAAGTCTCTGGACGCTTTGTAGAGTCCTTCACAAAATGCACAGCTCGGCCTCTGGGCACTTCTGCGTGTCCTTCATGCAAGGTGTCTGGGAAACTCTCTTTAGATTGGGCGAGGATGAATTCATGTGGCTTTTCTCCCCACCTTCCAGGCACAGCAAGGGCATCGCTGTACGTCATCCAGGCTCCTCTCATCCTGGTGGGGTTAGGGATGAGACAGGCTTGGAAGCTGAGTGTAGGGTTCACTGCTTTTGTTAATGTGTGCAGCAACTGAAGGTGATGGACAGACCTGAGAGTTCACAGAAGGTCATCTGTACCGTTCTGCCTGGTTTTCCTTAATGAGCATTCGGTGTAATGACTCCAGAACCTGCCTAGCGTCTTCAAAACCTGGGAGCTTAAGCCGTGAGAGTGTTACTGGGTTTTTCTGAATTGAAGTCATAAGGATGAAGACGGTGAATGGAGCAGAAACTTCTGTAAAGTAATTCTCTACAAAGAGAATGAAGCTTCTGTAACCAGGCTGCGAGTCCCATAGGACAGAGCTCTGGCTTGTCAGCATACCAGCTGTCCAAACAGGCCCTTTATCGCCATTGTTTTCCCATTGCCTGCCACTAAGCTATGCAGAGTTATTACAACCCCTTTGGACCACTGCACTGTAAAAGTGGCTACACGGGTCAGGAGGACTAAATGGTAGCATCTGAAAATCTGTCTTTCCTATCTATACAAAGTCATGGAGCAATCTGCTACATGCAAGCCAGGGCTAATCCCATTTTGATCTACTACAATTGATAACTTAGATCAAGGATTGGAAAATTTTCTGGAAAGATAAGATTGCAAAATATTTTTAGGCTTTGTGGGCCCTTAGCTATTGCAAATGTTCAACTTTACTAGTGGGTTTCCACTGCAGTAACAGTAAAATATGAAGATGACTGTTAGTAATAGGTGAGTGAACATGACTGTTCTCCAATAAAACTTTATTCAGAAACCAGCAGCTAGAATAAACCCATAGTGATAGATAATAGATACTGTTATCAATGTCTGTGTTAGATAATAGACTCTGGACTACTGAAAACCACAACTTCCTCTTCTTTGTAGCAGGTTTCTTCTCCTTGTCTTTGGTGTTCTTATAGTCACTGCCTTCTTTCTTATTCTTGAAAAAAAAAAAAAAACAGAAAAAAAAAAACATTTTACTTACTTGAAAGGCAGAAAGAGAGAGAGAGAGAGAGCTCTTCCATTTGTTGGTTTACTCCCCCAAATGCCTTTAACAGCTGGGGTTGTGCCAGACTGAAATCAGGGGTGTGGAACTTCCTCTGGGTCAGCCTAAAAAATGGCAGGTCCTGATTGCTTTACCACAACCATGAACCGATTGTGGGTATCTCTGGATGTCTAATAAGTATTTCCGAAATAGTGATATTAATTCCACCATTGTGCAAATCCATCACTCACTTCAAGGCTAATTTGAGTAAAAGGAATTCTAACTAATCAAATATTCCCACACCTGGGTGGTATGTGGCTCAGTGGTGGGTGCTGCTAAGGGTACCTGTACCCCATGTTGAAGTGCTGTCCAGGCCTTGGCCTGCATCTCAGCCTCCTTCTGCCCCATGCTTGGGGGAGCAGAAGGTGATGGCTCTTGTAGCTGAGCTGGCCTCACCCAAGCAGAGTTCCCAGTTTCAGCCTGGTCCAGCCCTGCCTGGCAGGTGCACCCCATTGCATGGAAAGTTCTCTTTCTCTATGTCTACTTTTCAGATAAATGAAAATAAATGTTAAAGAACTGCAGTCTCCAGTTCAGGCATTTATCTTGGATATTCTGTTTTTAATCTGTCCATATCAAAATCACTCATAAACCCTGCAGCATGTAGTCAGATTGGATTCCAAAGCCGCCACTTCTAACACCCTTTGCTGGTCCAAGTGCTGTGGTTTCCAGCCCAGATGACTACACCCTCTTCCTGTTGGCTCCTGTTTCCTGCAGCCCATCGCCTCAGAGTGAGCTGTGAAGCATAAATCAGACTGTGTCACAAGGACTGTGAACAACCTTCCAGCCTTCCTATTCTTCCTATTAGCAAGTTCTCTTAACTCGTCCTCGAAATCATGTAATAAGATTCAGCTACTTCTCTCGCAGGGTATGTGGGATACCATCCATTTTGGCTTAAATCTAAGGAGGCTTACCACTTCACTGCATCACACCCCAACTTGAACCTCAGGCAATCTAAACTTGAACATGCCCTCCCCTCTAGGAACCTCCAATGTGTTTGAGTAGCTGCTTTTTTTTTTTTTTTTTTTTTTTTTTTTTGCTTTCTTTCTTCTTCTTCTTTTTTTTGTTTCAATATGCACCTCTCTAAACAAATGTCTCTCTTCAAAAGCCCTCCTACCAGCCAAGTTAAAGGAGTGTTCCCAGTCCTACTATCTCATTTTATCTTTTATGAAAAAGTTATTTGTCCCTGTAAACTTTTACTCGTGATTAAAGTGTTTATTATGTCTCATCTCAAGACACAGAGGCACCTTCTGGACAAAACTCCTTATCTTTCTCATGACCGTATTTTTAGTATTTACAGCAGTTTGTGGAACATAGCTGGTGCTCAACAAATATTCAATGACTGCTTGCACTCGATGTCTGAGTCTTTAGCTGTCAGAGATCTCTGTGACTGACCAATCAACAGCATGTGGGAGGTGATAGGGAGAGCAGTAGGAACAGTGGGGAAGCATCAGGAGGACAATGGTTTATAATTGACTAGGGCAGGAATATTATTATGGCAAAAGAGAACTGAAGCACCAAACCGAACCTTAACAAAACCTCCATCAAACAGCAAAGACAAGTTCTCTATGAAGTGATACACAAATGATCCATGTGTCTGAGCAGTTTGTGGAAGATGGCTGCTTGGGTTACATCTCCATGGGAAAGAAGTTCTTGGGCATCCGACCCAGTCCCCAAGTAATTTTAGGGAGCTAAAGATTCATAGCTGACTTATCCCCTAATGTTATTGTTCCTCATCTATTTTTAAAAAGATTTATTTCTTTTTATTGGAAAGTCATATTTATGAGAGAAGGAGAGATAGATCCTCTGTCTGCTGGTTTGCTCCCTAAGTGGCAGTAGTTGGAGCTGAACCGAACCAGGAGTCAGGAACTTTTTCTTGGTCTCCCATGAGGATGCAGGGACCCAAGGGCTTGGGCCATCCTCTACTGCTTTCCCAGGCCACAAGCAGGGAGTTGGATGGGAAATGGAGTAGCTAGGATGTGAACTGGTGCCCATATGGGATCCAGGTGCATGTGAGGTGAGGATTTAGCCAATAGGCTATCATGCTGGGCCACCTGTTTTTTTTTTTAAGATCTATTTATTTTTTTATTGGAAAGGCAGATATATATATAGAGAAGGAGATACACAGAGAAATACCCTCTGTCTGTTGGTTCACCCCCTAAGTGGTCACAATGCCCGGAGCTGAACTCATCTGAAGTCAGGAGCCAGGAGTTTATTCTGGGTCTCCCACAAGAGGGAAGGGTGCCAAGGCTTTGGGCCATTCTCTACTGCTTTCACAGGCCGTATGGATGGAGCTGAATGTGAAGTGGAGCAGCTGGGATTAGAACTGGCACCCATACGGGATCCTGGGACATGCAAGGCAAGAATTTAGCCACTAGGCGACCATGCTGGTCCCAGCCCCCCTCATGCATTTTTACAGATTACTTTTGCTCACTTAATTTCATCAACTTGAAATGGAAGGAGGGGTGGAGAAAAATAGAAAGAAACAGGCAGAAGAAAATCTTCCACCCATTGGTTTACTCCCCAAGGGTCCACAGCAAATGGGTCAAGCCAAAGCCAAGGGCCAAGAACTCAACCTATATCCCTTTCTTCTGCTTTTTTCCCAGGGCATATTAGCAGCATGTTGAAGTCAGAGTGGAGTGGGAGCTCAAACCCAGGCCCTCTGACTTGGAGTGTGTACATACCAACAAGTGTCTCAAATGCTGTGCTGAATGTCTGCCCTACCCAGTAGGTCCAGGAGATCTTTAGTTGGTCATTGTGACACAAGATAGTCATTGCCTACCCAGGAGCATGTAGTGCAGATGTCAGAGGCTGCAGGGGAGGTGCTGGTGGCCAGCTTCTCAGCGTGGTGACTCTCAGGTGCACACTGCCAGCTCCCGACCTTGTTCTGCTAGTAGTGCTTGCTGGCGTACTTCCACTAATGGCTTTCTTTAGAAAATGGGAAGTGAGTCGGACTTGGAAGCATAAATGACAGCCCAGATTGCCACTGCTTTTCACAGCTAACGTAACACGCTAAGATTCTGAATATTTCGGGTGCAGGGAATTATCATCATGGTAGAGCTCAGTGCCCAGTTTAGGCACTAGTTTCTTTCACCTATTTCCAAAAAAATCTGCGTTCATATGAGTTCAGGTTTGAATTGTTTATTGGGTAGCATCATGTTCTCCCATTCCTCTGAAAGTTACAGGGAAATGAAATGAAAGAATTGACAACCAGAGAGACTCGTGTTAGTCCTCCTCTCTGGGGCCTTCTCTCTTCCTTAGCACATACTCTTCATAAGACCCTTGGGAATACGAACACCCAAAAAGAAGAGGAAAAGAGATTTGCCACTGTCTCTATCCATTAAAAACCAGAGACATTTTGGGATGCCCTCTATAAAATCCAGTTTCCTGTGCTTTGGATAACTTGCAGCTTGTCTGCATGTCAAGTTAGCTTCCAAGTTGTGCATCTATCTCACTTTCCCCCTAGAGTGGAGCTCTTCAAATGAAAAATCTATTTCTTTGACAGCTAACATCCATCTTACTGGATTTATATAAATGGTAAGGATTGCTAATTACTACCGAATAGACATTCTCTTCTTTCTCCTCCATATGGTACTGGATATCAATAAATCCATCAAAAACAAAAGCAAGCAGTCACATTTCCCAGCCATCTTTGCAGATGAGGAGTCTTTAGAAAGCAAACAGAAGTCATTGAACAGAGTTTCCTTTGAGCACTTGCTTTTCTTTCTCTTCATTCCTGAGATACAAACTTGATGGCTGGAGCATGGGCAGCTATTTTGAAACCATGAGAGAAAGGCAAAGAGAATTAGAAACATTGGCTGTCACAGTGTGAACCAGTTGCTAGACGGATATCAACAATTATTTTTGTTGACTTTAAGTTATGCAAGAAGAATAAGCTCTTCAGCGGACAGTAGAATGGCTTACCACAGTTCCCATCTCCCACTGTCACACCACATCTCCCAAAGGGTTTGAGAGGACAAGCAATTCTGTTTTGTACATCATTGCATTTTAAAAAAATGGTTATTATTGCGTTTTCAAAAGCAACAAATTATATATCTTCCTGCGGGAAGTATTTTATAAAGGCTTGCCAAACATACTTTGAGGAAGTCAAGTCACCTTCCTTGGTAACAACATTTTTCCAGACCCAGATACATTATTTCTTAAACTCAAGCAGTTACTTGTCAATTTTCAAGTTTCTGGGGGGGATATCCAGTTAGTCCTGTATTCATTTCAAGATAACCTTCATTTTGTGGCTTCTGCTACTTCATTTTACATACTTTTACGTTCATTAAGTGCCACCACCGAAAAATAATACTTGGCAATTGTCTAGAATATTTAACTAATCAAAAGCTCATTAACTCTTTTGTTCTCAATTTAGTCATGCCCTGGCAAGGGATAAAAATATAATTAGCCCTACTTTTACAGAAAAAGCCTGAGATGCAAATAGTCTGAGTGACTTAGTTTCTGAAAATAAGTTTAGAATGAGAACTGAAATATCTTGCCTTCCATTGCTAACTAGTCTCTTTTCTTAAAGTCTGGCCAAGATTCCATATAGTGTCCAGCTCTTTCCTGTGTGTGTGTGACCTGGGGCACTGTGTTAAGTAGGATTCTGAAGTTATGTTCTGACTCATCAGGCAAAAGGACAATGATTAGTTTAGCCAAGCCCATCACAGACGTAAGAAAGGAACAGAGATCTATCTATGGCAATGCATGAAATGCATTTGCTAGTGTACTTCCACAATAAGATGCATTCACATTTACACACGCACACACAAGCACTACCGGAAGGCAGCCCACCCTGTAGTAGGATTTGCTCAATCTTAGGCTTTCTCTGCAATCTTTCTCTGTTCATCTGCAACTATTTGGTCTCTGTGCATATATATGCATTATTACTTATTTCTCTAAGTTTCAGTTTAGATGAAGCTGCTTAGGGTAAGAGAAGTGCTTCATGTACTATGAGTTTCTAAAATGTTATTTATTGGAAAGGCAAAGTGACAGAGAAAGAAGGAGATGGGAAGAGGTCTTCCATCCACCCATTCACTTTCTTGATGCTTACAACAGCCACGGCTGCAGGAGGATGAAGCCAGGAACCAGGAACTTCCTCTAGGTCTTCTCTCACATGGATAGCAGGTGCCCAAGGGTTTGGGCCATTCTCTTCTACTTCACAGGCACATTAGCAGGAAGTGGACATGAAAACAGCAGCTGGGCTCTAGCCGGTTCTTTGGTATGGGATACTGCCAATTCAAGACATGTCTTATGCCCCTGAAACACAGCATTGGCCTCTTTAGAATTGAATTCTAAGTTTTTAAACTATATCAGAATAGCCAATTTTCTGCAGCATCATCATATCGTAGGCCCAGGCAAAGCTGCTGCTGACAATACGCTGCTGAATTTGTTCAGTGATGCTCAGTGAGTGTGGCGTGGTGTCTGTGTGGGAGAGAGAAAACGCTAACTGGCATCTGAAGCCCCTTTCCAGTAAGCAGTGTGGAGCTATGGATCAGAGGTCCCAGATGTTTTCTTTAAAGAACCAGGTAGTAAACGCTTTATGGTCTAAGACACAGCTTTTCAGTCCTGTTGTTGTAACAGAAAAGCAACAGCAGAATGCAGACTTGATGGACAAGTATAATGGAAAGGGGAACATCTTTGTTCCTCATGCCTGCTTCAAAGCCTCATGGCCTAGAAAGTTCTTCATTGGAAAGGGAACTAGGAGACTGTGATGCTTCCTTCTGGGGAACTTGTGTGACCTTCTGTTTATTGTAATGAAGCCATGTCAATAGTGATGATGATGGGGATGTTGATGAAGACAGTGGCTATCATATAGTGTCATCATGAGGATTAAGTGTCATGACAATGGATGCATCTAACGGGGACCCTGTCTGCCTGAGATGCAGACACTGAGTTGATTGTACAGATTTTGTTCACCAGCAGGGCTCTTAGCTCCAGCAACCTGTGGGAGGCGGGTTGAGTTGTGCATGCAACATGTCATGAGTTTCATTGCAAGAGTAGGCTTCTGCTCAGTTCCCGCACGTGGCTGTGTGGGGAAAGGTTTTCCTTCTTGTCAGAGCTTTCGATTGTTCAGGAGAAGGTTGCAATCCACATTCTAAGTAAGCTCTGCCAACTTCAAAGTTTTTAAAAACTGTGGGAACCAAAACTAATCTAAATGTAAAGTCTCAATTGTCAGCTACTACTGTATGCCTGTTTCTAGACTTCAGATATCAAGAAAGAAGGTGTGCAGTTCAGGGATGTGTCACTATGCCCATACCAGCATCTAACCAAGCCTCCTTTGATGCATGCTAAGGCGCTCTAAGACTTCAGTTTGTCACCAGAACAACTTGGTTCATTTACTCAGCTTGCACAAATGAGTGTGTGCTAAGCTGCAGTCACTGGTCATCAAACTGGGCATCTAGCAGTAAAGAAGACAACACAAATCCTTGCCCTTGTCGAGTTTAATTCTATAATATTGGTATGAAAAGTTCATCAGAAGCTTCATGGAAAGTACAACCAGAAGCTTATTTTAGGGCACAAGTATTTTAAAATCCATGCAGGTGAGGAGCCTTCAAAATTTTGTAGGAAGTACGTATCATGAAAACCTAAGTCTGGACTTCAAAATATTTCTGCTCCAGAGTAAGCTTATCCTTTAATTATATTTCCCATTGCGTTTTTGAGTACAAAGGAAGTGGAATTGAAGAGTGACATGGCAGAATTATTAGGAAACACCAAGGAGTCTCACATAAAGCTGCATGCCAAATATTTCGAAAAGTCACCCGCTGACTCAGCCTCAGCTCCCCACAAGGTGACTGTGAGAAAAGCTGGGACTGCTCCAGGGACAGGATTGATGAAAGACCCCTGGTGAAGCTGAAGGAACACTGTCCCCCTCTGGAGAACTTTAGGACTGGGATAGGCAACATCCATCCCAACATCTAGTCTCTCTTACGTCAGAAAGTTGGACTGGAACCAATGGCAATGAAAGGCTATTACATTTCTAAATGTCTGACTTTGGCCTAGAAAGTCCTCATATATTTTATTTTTTTCTTTGGAGAAAGTTGTGCTTAGAAGATGGCCTCTTCCACAGTTCAAACTACATGGATGAGCTCATGTAAGGAATGCATTTTTAAATTTTAGCACTTTCTATAAAAGGGTTTTCTGAACCCTAAGCTGAAGTTGTTACCACAACGGGGAACATGGAGATAATTTTTCATTCTTTCATGCTATGCTGAATGTCAGCAGTGGAAGTTCCTAAAAATAATCCTACCTTGTATTTAGATAGCACCTTTCCTGGGGGATCTCAAACTACTCAGCAGACATCATGTAATTAAGTCCTATAAAGCATCAAGAAGATGGTAGTATAATATTAATGTTTGTCTTCTACACGAAAGTTAGATATTTCATACTTACATTTTTTATTAATATGGTTTTCTGTGAACTTTTTAGCAGGCAAAAATTGTACTTTGATTATTTTTTAAAAAAATGTGTTTTAGAAGCAGACAGTTAAATAGAGAGTGGTGGTCTTTCTTCTGCTTATGTATTTCCAAATGTCCATAAAGAGTGTGGTGAAAGCCAGGAGCTAGGAACTCAATCCAGGTTTACTGTGTAGGGAGCAGGAATCCAGTCTCTGAGCCCTCGCTGTTGCCTCCCAGGATCCATATGAGTAGGAGCCTGGAGTCAGGAGCCAGAGCTGGGAATTGAATCCAGACATCCAGATGTGGAAGGCTGGCATTTGAACTACTAGGCCAAGTGCCTTGTCTATGCTCTGACTATTGTGTTGCAGGATATAATGAGTGACAGAAATGAAGAGTATGTGAAAAGTGGGGAATTTCTCCCTGGGCTGCTGGAAGTTTGGGAGACTTTAATTTCTGTTTGGGGCTCCCCAGGGAGCCATTTTGGGTATTAGAGAAGGGGACGTGAAAGAGGAACCTGTATCCTTGCATAACAACCTGCATGGCATATTTGAATGAGTAGAGGCAAATGAGAAGGATCAAATTGGAAAGAAGTGGATGACGCCGTTCAGTCATTAATTTGAGATGCCAAGTTGCTGCTATCTCCATTTCCTCCTTTTCATCTTCTCCTTGGCATGCTTTTGTCTTTCTCTCTTCAACTCAAGTGTAAAAGATTGTCACAGGCCAGATCTACAGTCAGTTCTTAGAGTTACCTTCATCTGGGTCAACTTTAAACTTCATGTCTAGTTTTGCAATGAAAATATTAAGTGATTGTTTACACATACACACACTGTGCTTAAACTAGTATCAGACAAGTAGTAAATGCTTGTGTAAACCATCATTACTGAACATGAAGGGTATCACTGAGTGGAAATGACCACATCCCGGGTTTCCACAAACATTCATGTGTCCTTCACACTTTCAAATCATGGATAGCTTTCATCTCCATCCTTGCAGAAAACTGGTCCTGGCAGAGAAGATAACAAAGAAAGTGTCATCATGGCCACAGCAGGTGTCTGGAGACCTGTAAGAGGAAAGAGGGACTGAGGATAAATCAAGCACTCTGCTGGAGGTGGGTGGGTGTGTGGTGATAACGGATGTACATAGCAAAGGTGAGTGAAACTCTGGAGGTCTCAGCTTGGAGGGATGGGCATCAGCTGCTGTGGAGCCCAAGGCTCTGATTTGGAAGGGGCAAATGTTTATGTAGGCTCCAGCTTGTGCCCAGCCCTGCAGGCTGCCTGTAAGCTTACAGCTGAACATTACCATCATGGCACTGTGTTCTCTGAAGTGGCCAACAGGAGGGAAGGGCCAAGGATACTCTTGCCAGCCCAAAGGTTCTGGTGCTGCCTTTGAGTATTTTCAAATTGGCAAGAGCAGCCTGGTGATTTTCCACTGGCCAAGTCAATCTTCCGTGCTCACGGGCCCAAAATTTAGCATTTGTGCTGGTTCCAAAACTGGTCTCATTGGCTTTGACAGTCTTTCAAAAAAGCTGAAGATGTAACACCAAATCCATATGCAAAAGTGAGCTGGGCCTTTAGTACTCCCAGATCCTAAACTTGAAGTACCTTGTCTGTTTTTAGTTGATTCTATGTGAGGCCCTGACTTAGTCTTGGCTCACCCTGAAAGGAAGACATTCTTGAGCAAAGGCCCAAGGCTATGGAATTCTACCCTTGGCACAAAATGGAAGCCTTCAATGAAGCATTCAGACTGACCTTAGCTGCATCAATTCTGCCATGCAGTAGTCACCTATGGTTCAAGGCCACAAAGAATACAAGAGACAGGATTCTTTCATGGATGCTAGCTGCAAGAAAAGATTTTCTTTTAAGATGTAATAAATTTTTGAGCAATAGAAAAATTGCCTTGAACACTTTATTAAAAATAATTAAAAGACTCTTGAAAATTCTAGGATTAATTAATGAAGTGATAGATAATAGTATCACTAGTGCCTATCATACCGGCATCAGTGTCTATGCAAAGTTGGTGACATAGGCTCAAGGGTTCATGTTCCTAAGAGTTCACAGATTTATTTCGTAGTGCAAAGAAAAATTGGGAGAAGTCTAATAATTTGAATACTTTCTGTCTCCCCAGAAGGAGAATTTCTTGACGGTTCTATTAGTGCGGCAAACTTGGTGCAAGGAACAGAAACCCAAAACAAGTGATCTTGGCAAAAAGGGAAAATTCTTGGTATAACCAGGACATGCGGAGGACAGGGAGTCCTTTTGCTTTCCGGGGCTAGTAAAGTGAACAGAGCTTGCAAAACTTGGCTTGCTTACTTCCTATTGTAATTCATTTTCTTCTGTGTTGTTCTGTTTTCCTTAGGTTATTTCATTCTGTAGCTTGGCACAGAGGGTCAGCCAGCAGCATCTTCAGCTTCTATCAGACTTTACTGCTTAATGATGGAGTCAGGGCTAGTTCAGGAAATGTAGAGGGAAAGTCTGGGGATAAAGTTATTGGCTCATCTGTTAGTGTGGTTTCCATGAGTGTAGGTAGGAAATGGGAGGAGATACACGTCGAGGTAGGCCAACTTGATCCCTGTCTAGGTGATGGTACCAAGTTTAGATTCTGTTCATTAAAATTATTCTGGAGCTGGGCATTATGGTGCCGTGGGTTAAATTACCACTTAGGACTGCCACACTCCATGTAAGAGTGCCAGTTCAAGTGCTGGCTGCTCCACTTCCTGTTCAGGTTCCTACTGACGTACTTGGGAAGCAGTAGATGTTAACTCTAGTGGTTGGGGTTATGCCACTCACATGATAGACCAGAATAGAGTTCCTGGCTACTGGATTTGGACCAGCACAGCTTAGGCTTTAGTAGCCATTTGGGGAGTGAACCAGTAGATGGATGCTCTCTATTTCTATATTCTATATTTTTTTCATTCTGCCTTTTAAATAAACAAATAAATATACATTCTTTTTTTTAAAAAAGCATTCTTCATCAACATTCTTAACTCTCTCATCTCTCATCTTTCTCACATCCTTTATAAGCATAGATTACTTCCTATACTCTAGCCATTGCCATTTCTATATTGTGTAGTACAATGACTTCTACTTGAGGCACAAAGGACCATGCAGAGTACAAATGAGCAGATCCCAGAGTGAATTAAAGGTCCTGTTTTCACAGGGAGAGAGAGGAATTCCTGGCGTCCTGAAAAACGAGAGCTGCAGTGCCAGGACAGGTGTTGATCTGTGCTTAATCACATTCTCCCAACTCCTGCCTGTGCACATGGCTACCTGAATTTTGTACACTGAATGTGAGTCCTGGAAGGGCTTGTTTTCCACAAGTGCTTGGAATTTCCCAGGAGTTTATGTGCAGCCCCATGATGTGGGAAAGTCAGATACTTTTTCCAGAGTGACCAATCCCATGCCGTATTCCATCCCCATGTATAGTTTAATATGAACCAGAAGTGTTAAAGATAATAGGTGGCTAGGTCACAGTAGGTCCCTGATATTTTATAAATGTGCCCTTGTCAATTCTACTCTCTGAGATAGGAGGGTAACTCATACAGGTACTTTTGGGGGTCACACTTTTAGAGAAGGAGCATGGGCGCCCTTTCCCTTCACTCTGCAGGGCTTTCCTTCACTCTCTGGGGCCACAGGGCTGTTCTATCTTGGGTTTGCAAGTGAGTGTAAAGCCTTAAGAATGGCCAGCCCACAAGAGGAAAGGAACCTGGAGCCCTTACCTCTTATGTCCCCAAGACACCTGAGGGTCCAGATGCCTTCTCAGAGCCACTTGGGAGTAGTGAGTGATAAGAGAGAGAGGTAAATGTGAAAAAAATAATCATCTTTCATGTTGCTCAATTCACTTTTGTCTGGGATTTCTGTCAAGTACTCTGAGTCTATATCCTTCCTGAGACAGTGAGTCAAAATAGGGATATTCAGGTTAAGTCACCCAGAAGGGGCAGTGGCAAGAATGGAGCAAAAATTTTTAAAAACCTGGAATAGCTGAAGAATTATTTTGCTTGACATTCAGAAAAAAAATAACTTGCAAAAATAGAGTGATAAACATAATTAGTTGAACAGTCTAAGTGCATGTCATTTATCATGTATTATGGAAATCAGAGATATTTGAGGTGGAAAGAATTGGGAAAATTCATCTGGTCTCATCACCTGGCTCAGTACCGGATTTTAGTGCAGAGTTTTCCAATCTTGACACTACTGATTTTTGGCCCAGATGCTTCATTGCTAGTAGGGGCTGTCATAGGTATTGTAAGATGCTGAGCGTCAACCCTGGCTTGTACTCATTAGATGCTAGTACTGTGGTGCGCCCCGCTCCCCAGTCAGGACAGTCAATGTCCCCAGGGTGTCAACTGCAGCGGGGAATGGTTCCCAATGGAAAAGTTCTACTTTTGAGACTGGGAAATGAAGACCATGTCAGTTAGAGACTCAAATCCTTTGTGCTGCTTTATGCACAAATTTGAAATGTGTGAGCCATTTGGAATACTGATTTAGAGCTTGGATACACACTAAAAGGAAATAAAAATCAAATTATAGCAATAATAGATGTTGATGAAAGCCAAGATTTCAGGGACCATCTTAATCTCTACTTAAACCTCTATGGACTAAGAATCTCCCGTTCTAAAGTGGAGCATTGTAGAGGCCACATGGACTTCACAAGGTCTCACATAACCAGGAGCCTATAGCACCTGTTTGAATCTGCCAAGGAATCCATACAGGTCTTCACCACTTTAATAGGAAGGAAACCACAGAAAAAGCATCCTAACTTTGGAATCAAATTCTCACATCAGCAAAAACAAGTTGCATGAGTCACATATAGCCCTCTGACTGTGGGCTTCATGTCTGTGAAGCCTACCATCCACTGAATCACAAATATTTGGGGCAAGAAATGCATATATACTGAGGAGGTAGAATTTTTCCTAGTTGTTTTCTAAATATGCAACAACAACCATTTGTATAACATTAATATTTTCAATATTATAAGAAATCTAGAGAGAATTAAAGCATATGAAAAATTGTATGTTGCTTATATGTAAGTATTGTGCTGTTTTCTATAAAGGACTTGAGTATGCAAGAATTTTGGTATCTGGTAGGGGTCCTGTAACCAATCTCCCACGATATTGAAGAATGGCTTTATATAGGTATAGCTGCATAAATCCACACTTTCTATTTTGTCTTTATTTGAGAGGCAGACTCTGTCAACCGCTGGTTCACTCGTCACATAATCACAACAGCCATATCTGGACCAGACTGAAGTCAAGAGGTGAGAGCTCACTTGGGTGGCAAGAATTCAAGTCCTTACGACAACACCTGCTTCCTCCCAGGGAGATCAGTAGGAGGAAGCTTGGAGGTGGACTTAGGAGCTGAGCCGGGACTTAAACCTAGGCACCCTGAAATTGGATTTGGTCACTCCAAGTGGCACACTAACCACTGAACAGGTGAGCATCCTAATGTTTTCTTTAATCAATGTGCATGTTTCCTCATTTTCTAAACATTTATTGATTCTAACTTTATAGAGAGCAATGAAGTAAAAAATGGAAAATACTTTCTGCATTTACTTTCAGACATTGGACTGACCCCTGAGAGTGACACAAGGTTGCTCTTTCTGTTGTTACGATCCTAGTACAGATGAGGACATGGGAGCAGCATCAGGTGTTGATCAATTTGCTCTACCTTACGCAGGCTTTCAGCAGCAGAGCTGGTTTGACTCTGTTCATTTCTTAGGGCTGCCACAACAAAGGGCTACAAATTGAGTGGTTTAAGACAAGAAGATATTTATTGTCTCAAAATTCTTGGGGCAGGAATTCCAAATAAAGGTGTCAGCAGAGACATGTTCCCTCTGAAACTTGTAGGTGGATCCTTTGGTATTTGTTGGCTATTCTTAACATTCCCTAGTTTGTAGCTGCGTCACTCCTTTCCTTGCTTATTGTCCCAGGAACTCTCCATGTGTGTCTGTGTATTTCCGTGGTGATCTTCTTACAGAACACCTCTCTTTGAGCTGGAGGCCATTATACTCTAGTATTACGGCATCTTAATTAAGTATATTTGCAACAAACATATTTCCAAATATGGTCACATTCTTGGGTCCGGGGACAACGATTTTAACATATCTTCTTTGGAATACACAATTCAGGTTGCAGAAGTGCTTCCACTAGGCCAATGTGCCTCTATATGCATGAGAGCATCCTTGTTGCCCAGGAGTTTACAGGAGCACAGCAAAAATGGAGTGTGTCCAGATGACAACAACAATGTGGAAGCAGAATCACTTCATCAGTGGCACGGGGAGGTCAAACCCTGAGTTGTGAAAGTTCTGAGAAGGTGGAGAGGCTTAACTGAGACTGTTGGTGGAGTGGCAATGGGCAGACCTTTCTCAGAGGAGTCACAGAGCAGGTGGGGGGACAGAAGGAAAGACAACACACGTCAACACACACACTCTCTCTCTAAATGTAAATATATACCTAGGTAAGAAAACTCCAGGCTGATTCCTAGAATCAGGATCTTCCCAAGAGTGCACAGTGTCTACATGAAATAATAGCAGGACAGGGGTGTGTGTCCAAAAGTTGTCACTTTTGAGATCACAACTTCATGAGGTCAGCCAGACAAGTTCCTTTCTTCAAGGGAAGTACCACATTGCGTAGCTGGGATTTCTGAAGCCAGAAGACGCTAAAGGTTTGCTCCTAAGAGCACAGTTAGTAATTTTGGAGAATGGTGAACCTGGGCACACTTTTTCTACTTTCTGGTTAAACTGTTTTTTCCTACACATCGTAAAGCTAGAAAAATGGACTGGAATGATATCATGAACTCTTGAATGCCAGGCTGTCTTGACAGGGAAGCACAGAGGGACACTTGGAAGATGGGGAAGAGGTCATGTCCAAAGACCTGGATGAGGAGTGGAGAGAAGAGAGGCAGAGGGGGCAGAGATACAGGGTGCGGACAGTGGGGGTTTGTGCTGCCATTCCGCAGTGGGAGAGGCAAGGATCAGGCAGCAGGGAGAGAGCCTTTGGACATCAAACAGAAATCCCTGAAGGTTTGCCTGTGGACCCCTAGAGATAACCATAATGCCACCAATGGGGATGGGAGAATTTAGGAGTGATAAGGATAATGACCCATGCTGATTTGCCTGCCCTGAGGGGTTTTCCAGGTATTAGGACTTTCAATGCTGAAGTAATGAAAGTTCCAAAGTCCTAGAAAAGAGTAGATTTTTCTAAGAAAAAAAAAGTGGTTTTGGCTTACATTTTTATGGCACAAATGAATGCTAGATTTAGACCGGACGAAAGCTAAGAGTAAGACAAAAATCTCAAAGGAATATTTCAGTTCTTAAATTCTAATAACCCTTGAATCCACCCAAGATTTATTTACCTGGTTGTATTTTTTTTATTTGGAAGCATGGGAAAACATCAATGGCAGAGCCAGTCCTGTCGTCAGCATCCTTAGAGGGCCCTGCCTTTGTCAACTCATCATTCTGATCTAAACTGAAGTCTCTAATGCAGACACCTTGGTGAAGTTCTTACCTGTTCTTTGGCACACTCTGCAGCTCACAAGCACACATTTCTGTAAAATCATCACGCTCTTCTTGCTTGGATGTTTAAAACAATTTTTCAGGTCTTCACAACACTTTTCTTTTTTTGTTGTTGTTGTGAGTAAATCCTTAATCTCAGACTTGTTTGCATCAAACCCACCCTGAGGATATCTGCTCCACAATGAATGGCCTCTTTGTTTGTCTACTGGATGACAGCAGTGGCCAGTTCCTTGTTCACCTTGGTACTGAGGAGGTACGTTATTCACCCTGGGGCTGGGAAGATGCACAGGAATAAATCCTGATTTCCTGGGCTTCCCGCCTCCCACCACCGAAATCTTATTTTAGATAGTAAGAAGTAATTTTTTTTTCGGCACAGTGCACATAAAATTAAGCATGCAACTGCCGTTATTAATGGGACTCAGGCATCTCATTCCTTGTCTCCCCCAGCACACACACCCCCCCACTCACACACACAGCAATATGCATGTGGGAGGTTGAAGCTGTGCTAGGCTGTTGGATCTGAATTATAAAATCTGTAACTCATCCCTTGAGATAAGGAGCAGCTTAATTTCTCATGGAAGGAAGACTGAGCTCTGGTCTCTCACATCTCAAAGGGCTTGTGCAGAAGAGTCTATCAGTTGACAAGTGGAGGAGTCTCATGCTTTGTTTTTCAAAATCTGCCCATGTCAGTAGACTATGCTAGAAAATGCCCACAGCACTTTGTTTTATAATTTTGTAAATTCAGTGTTGACCCAGTTCTGTATGTCACCTCAACACATGAGGAATTAATACACTTTTTGTTTATTTGTAAGTTGCCATGTTTTCATGATCAGAAAATCTCTCCCATGTTGCTTTGGTTACATCCTCTGTCATGTGGGCGATACCTCCTCTTCTCAAGGCAGAACCCCCTTGGTCTTTGAGGCTTGAATTTTACCTAGAAAAAAATGTTTGACTTTTTTTTCTCTCTAGAACTAGTACTGGAAAACATTAGTGTCCGGTAAATATTTCTGGTGACCTTGTCTTTTCTCACCCATCTGGGCAGGCCCAGTTTGGGGTAATGTATAATTTAAGTAGAGGAAATCTGGATCCGTTATAGTCCACAAATGACACAAGTGGCATAAAGAGCAGGATCAGGAGACGGTAGCTGCTAAGAGCAAGAAGCCAGAGAAATCATCTGGCATTAAAAAAAAAAAAAAAAAAAGAAAGCAAAATAAAACAAAATACCCAAACAAGAACAATAGCAAAACAATCAATGACCAGGCATGATGGTGCCACCTGTGATTTAGAAAGAGACTTAATTCCATCCTATTGAATACTTTTGTAGGTTTCTCTTGGCAAAATTGATTGTGGCTGGAAGCCTACAGGTGAAAGCCATTACTTAAACTATGAATTTAGTAACTCTTCCAGTGTAATCATATGGACAGACTTAGCTACTAGATCTTTTTGCTGGGAGCAGATCCACCATGCTGAAGGCCAATAGTGTTATTAATGTTGCTCACAGCAAAAATCCTTTTGTTTTGTTTCCTACGTGTTTCCCTCAGACAATAAGTGCTTAGATTTTGCAAATTGAAAAAAGATGTCGAACTGAACCAGACATTACTTTCCTGACCCAAATAGGCTACAAAAGTATGTAAAGTGTTTGGTGGTTATTGTTTTCCCTTGTAAAAAGATTCTCTTTCACCACCACCCTCAATCTTAGTTTTCTTTTGTAAAGGATTTAAACTTTGAAATGTACTCAACCAGGTAATGACATCTAGTGAATACATCTCTGCATCTGCCATGGATGATTTTTCAGCCACCCAGTTAAATGTCTTCTAGTCTTCAAAGGCTGTCTGATTTGGTTGGGTTTGGAATTGGGGGCCCATCCCATTTTGTACTTTCAATGTTACTCTTAACAGTTAGGAAGACTATAGTATAGAACTGCCAACTGGGTGCTTGACATAACGCTGGGGCTCTGTATGCATATAGCCCTTATCTTTTGTGGCATAAACTGCATCTGCACAGCTGCCAGAGATGAGTGGGCAAGAGCCAAAGCTAAGAGGGAGCTAATCCACCTGTCACACAGTTCCTGTAACTCTTCCAGCCTGGTGACAATGCCATGGTCATTTTGAAAGCTCTTAATACCGCAAAACCATTTGTTTTTTTTTTTTTTTTTTTACAAATGCATGTTTAGATGTGGAAGAAAGTAACAGCTATCTAAAACTATACCCTTCCAGCAGACTATCCTGTATAGTTCTCCCACACAGGAAGACAGCTGCAGGAAAATAAAATATTTAAAATAAGTTAGCAAAACAACAGTTCCCTGGGGACTTTGGCTCCTCCTTAAGTTTGCGAAACAAAGCATCTTAAAGACTGAGTTCTATATACACACACAACACTATGTAATTCCCAAGGACACTATTCTTGACATCTTGGACATGGACTTTTTTTTTTGGCTGAGAACTTTGTTTATTGAAGGTTTGTGCAGTAGTTCAGCAGAAATTATGCGGCATCTTTCCTCAAAGAGAGCTGCATTAATGTGCCAATGCCCTTTATTTAATGCACTTTAAAATTCTGACGCGCCTTTTAAAAAGTAGGAGTTGTGTTGGGAAAGTCTAATCACCGTTCTGCACGAACGGAAATGTGCTATTTTTGCAAGGGTAGTGCTGCAGTCGGCTTTTAGCATAAGGGCGTCGCTAGAGTACAGATGTCCGAAGAGACTGGTTCATTTGGATGCCCAAATCAACCAGCTAGAAACGTAACTTCTGCCGAAATTAGTCGGAGGGACTTCAACTAATCATCATTTAAGCAAGTGGGGAATGGAACATCTTACGCCTGCAGGGGATCTTCAGAATTAGTTCTGCAGAGACTCGGTTGCAGGGCAAACTTTCTTCACATCCTGGAGCAGCATCCACCCCACCAGATTAGCCTGTGTGCTCATAATGACTTCACAGAGATTTTTCAGAAGTCTCTTGGGATACTATAGTCTTGGACTGCTGATCTAATCCATTTGCCTTTCTTCTCAATCATGGACCCACCCTTCTCTCTTTGGATGCCTCTCTTTGGATTTCTTCCCATTCCAATCAGCGTGTCCTTTTAAAAAGTGTTTCATTAAGGTTGAAGTTCCAAGGACATCATTCTCCTCTTTGAATAAAATGTGCCTTCTTTTATGAATGCAAACTGTCTGTGCCCTGACTGCACAATCAAAACAACAGGAAATACGCCCAGTGCACTCAGGCAAAATAGTGTGTGAGTCTCTTGGAAATATCTAGTAACAGGTGCAGTCAGATAGACTGGCAAAGTGTTTAGTTGCATAACAATTACTAATAAGAAGATAAACATTAGGTATGCATTATTAAATATTTTTTCAAACCGAAGGAAAATTGTGCTTCCAGTAATGGTTTCTATGATGCTCAAACTCAATAAAAAAAAACAAACCTTCCAACTCTCCAAGTGTAAGCACTCTTCGAGTTGAATAAAATTTTCATATAAATATTTGTTTCTGTAAGTGGAAAGTATATACAATTTTAATCCAAATCATCAAAAGATCTGTGTCATCTATCAATTCACTGGGTGATCGCTCTGTCAGTGGCTTTTGATGACAATGTAATCCTATTTATTCCATACTCTGCATCCTAGAGAAATTGCAGTTGTAACAAATTAGTTAACATGAATACATTTCCCTCCTGTTTAATAAAAGAAAATACTTGCCAATTTTGAGGAATTTTTTGGTTTCTATGAATAAGGGTTTGGCACAGTCTTAAGAATGGCTCAGTTGCACTTGGGTAGAAAATGATTTTACAATTCTTTAAGAATTCATATTTCTGCAATTTTTAATGTATCTTATGCAATCTGGAAAAAGTTTATATATTTATATATACATATATATATATACACACGTATACATATATATGCACACACTGGAATTTGACCATTTAATGTTACTTGCTATCTTCATACTAGTTTGCAAAGAACCTAAAAAAAGAGGAAACATTTTTATAGCCACGAGAAGGGCATGGTAGTTGCAGTAATCCTTTTTTCTTAAATTTTGTTTTCCTACATTTGAATTTAATATTCTTTTTTGCTGCCCTAAAAAAGCAAAAAGTCAGGTTTTAGATGAAAAAAGGGTTGGCTATGTCTTAAAAATTTGAATAAGTTAAATCCAATAGAATATTTCTGTGTGAGGAACAGGGTGTAAGTACTTGAAGTGTAACAGGAGAGTGAGGTGGGAAGAAAGGGAAGTGTGGAAACAGGGGAGAGGAGAAAAATCTATACACATAAGTGGAAATATTCCAGAGCCTTATATTCTAATGAATGCATTGAATTGACTGCATGGGAATGTGAAGATGCAGTTGCCAGAATGAAGTTCTAATTCAACACACTCTATCGGGTTTCTAGAGATTAAGGTTAGGAAAACTGAAAATCCAACATGGGTTCAGATATCATCAATACACAAAAACAGGAAAATGACCACAGGTGACAGGAAACAGTCAACCCTCCTCCTGTTCTGACAGAGGTGGGGGCAAAGGCCAAACAATTGCTTCAATTCTCTGCTCACAAAAGCTCTCATCTCTCTATTCCCACACGTTCATATTCAGTTCAAATTGTGAGATTTAGCTAGAGCTCTGGCGCACCAGTAATAATAAGCAGGGGGCCAGATAACAAAGTCCCTTTAGGTCAATCACCTGTTAGGTTGGCGCTAACGCAAACATCAAGAAACTTGTAATTTTAAAATATTTTAGTAGCTCGGAAGCACTGAGGACTAAAACAGTCCCCAGCTGCAGTCTGTGTGTCTCCGTGTGTGTCTTTATCTGTGTATGTAGACGATACACCAACGGACAGAGGAAAGAGAGAAGAGAGTTGTCCACATGAATGAAATTGAAGAAAGATTTTCCTAAGGAGCGTATTATGTGTGTATGTGTGTGTATTCACCTATTAAAAAACATGTGAAACTATATAAATTGAACGTAAGTATTTCCAGCCATGGAAATAAACACACACATATTGTATATATATGTACATGCTTTAAAAATGTTTTTTTTAAAAGATTTATTCATTTTATTACAGCCAGATATACACAGAGGAGGAGAGACAGAGAGGAAGATCTTCCGTCCAATGATTCACTCCCCAAGTGACCGCAACGGGCCGATGCGCGCCAATCCGAAGCTGGGAACCTGGAACCTCTTCCGGGTCTCCCACGCGGGTGCAGGGTCCCAAAGCATTGGGCCATCCTCCACTGCTTTCCCAGGCCACAAGCAGGGAGCTGGATGGGAAGTGGAGCTGCCAGGATTAGAACCGGCGCCCATATGGGATCCCGGGGCTTTCAAGGCGAGGACTTTAGCCGCTAGGCCACGCCGCCGGGCCCTAAAAAATGTTTTTTGTTAGTAGTAGTTTTGTTTGTTTTGGGAAAGAAATAGGAAACAAGTGCCATTTTTCCCTGCTACAACGTGGTAGTCACTTCCACCAACCCCGGGTCTCCTGACTACACCAATTACCCTTGCTTAGCTCCTCATTACTCACAGTGTCCACCTGCCTGTGTGCATAATAAGGTTAATCATAATGAAATAAACTCATTGGATTTTTATTGAGTTCTTATACAGAATGTCTTCCAGAATTCTCAGTAATGCTGGGACACCAGGAAATATTGCTCCTGTGCTAACTGCTGCCCCCTCTGCTGGCTGTCTCAGAGGGAATGGTTAACTACTGGCTCACACATAAATAAGAGCCATTGCTTGAGAATACAAGGTCATTTATTTTCAGGGAAACAGTGCCTTGCATTGAGACTTAGCCCTGTAGTCTTCTGGCATGGATGCTAGTAGCATCACCAGCACATTTTCTTCCCAGAATGCTTTGGCTGCTGAAGGGGAAAAGGTTGATCTAGGGGAGGCTGGAGTAGAACACAGCAGTCGTATGTCTGGGGCTTGGACAAGCAATCAGCCCCAGCTGGTTTCTTATTTCTTCTTCATTCCCTGCCCGAATCTGTTAAATTCCTAATGGGGGTGGGAGAGTTTCATCCAGAGGGTCATAGCATGAAAGCAATTTTGATACAAATACATGCATCACATTTGATCCCATGAGTCTCACTGGACATGAGACAGAGTCTTGAGACTAATACAAAAGTTAAGAGGAAGCATTGCGTTCATTCAGTGTAAGATGGTTTCTACAAAACACACACACACACACACACACACACGAATTTGACTCTCGAAACAAGTTAGAAAATTTAAAAAAAGGGAAAATCTGAGAAATATAGGTTTGAACTCTACTTAAATTTTTATGCAAAGGCTATTTTGTAAAAAGATGAATTAATTAGACTTAATGTTCTAAGCATTATCTGGAATCTAAGTTTCATCTGGAAATCTAGGCACTGGGGAAAAATTTAAGCCTGTGTGATAAGCTTTTAGTAACTAGATTGGGTTCAATAACAAAGCGAGTGTGTCCTATAGCTAGGAAAAATTGCATGAGGCATACAAAAGTATTGCTGGCCTTTGTGAAAAGATTAAGACGCTAAATCTTAGTTTTTAAATTGGGAACCATTATGAAATTCTAAAAAAAAAGGAAGGAAGGGAGAAGAAAGGAAGGAAGGAAGGAAGGAAGGAAGGAAGGAAGAAAGAAAGAAAAGTCGGTGCACAACAGGAGAAATGAAGGAAGACATTAAAGGCATAGAAAATGCTGTCTAGTTGTTAGCATTAGACAATGTAACTTCTTGAAAAAGTACTTGATCACGCGACATACATTTTGCTGTTATGTCGTTACTCAATGACTTACTTAAGGAAAAGAAGCTACACACACAAAAATGATAAAAAGAATAAAAAGGATGGATCTATAAAATCTGAATTTCTGAATTAATGGGAATTTGGGCTTTATTTGATGTCAATCTGCTTAGATTTTTTTTGTGTTTGATACATGTTCCCACATACATACCTGGCACGAAATGTGGTGGTATCGAAATATAGTTTCTTGTCTTTGAACTTCGTGCATACCTTACTTGCCCTTCAAAAAGGAAAACATCCTGTTTTGGTTAATGGGCTTAAAAACAACAACAAAAGTAAATTGTGATAGCAATTAGATTTCTCAGTGAGCATGCTCAGTGGGTCTCTCAGGGTTGCTAGGCAACCAGCTGAAGGTGTGTGGCGAAGAGGGCCCCAAATGGGAAAACAGAAGCACCTTTGGCATGAGTTTCACCTAGGCTAGACACTTGGGCTTGTTTAGTAATTAACTGGGGGAGATCCCCTGGTGTCTTTCGTGGGCACCCTTTCCAGAATTTGGGGCAACGTTTTGTGATAAGGAAGGGGCCACAAAGCCGGGGTTCCAGCAAGACGGGTTCAAGGAGCCCGGTGAATCCTTCCACACACAGCCCTGCCTTTGAATCAGGATGCAGTTTTACAGTGCGTGCGTGTGACAAAGCATTTTTCATTTCAGGAGTCGTGGTTAGCTCTTTTCCACCGCATGCGGGCTGCTCAATTATGTCACGGCACAATTCTAATCCTACCCCGGATCAGCGTAACCGGTCGACATCGGAAATTTAAGCCTTTCCCATAAATCCATTTTTACATCCTCGAGTCGTGTAACAGGGAATTTCCAGTTAGACCGCGTCGTGTGAAATCGGAGGTTGCAGCCCGCTTTCGCACACTCCGGGATTCTGCTGAAGGAGCACTTACAAGTCCAAAATGAATCAGCTCTTAGCAAGCCCACCAAGTGCTTCTTCTCGGGTGAGTGCGTGGTGCCGTCCCCATCAGCACCTCTGAGTAGCAACCCGACCAAACACCTGGTTCGGTCCACGGTGACAGTTCATGGTCTCTCCAGTGGTAACAATTTAGAGGCAGGATGCTAAACAAGATATATACATGATGTCAAATATTGGCTGCACACATCTAAGCCAATCACTTCTAAATAAATTAACCATGGCACTGCCTAATACGATCCACCTGCTTTCTTCCTAGCGTTGTTCCAGACCCTACCTGAACCCCCCTTTGATTAAATGTCAAAAGCTTGCCTTGTGCCTGCAGATTTCACTGAAGGCGGATAACAGAAAGGTTCCTCCTGTGACTCCATAAAACTGAAATAAATTCCACTGGCATCTTGTAAATTTTTATTTTCTACAATGACTGCAGGCCCCATCTGCGGCCCAGCTGTTATTAGAACGGAAAGCGTTGGCCCTTCTGCATTACAAAACAGCATAGAACAGTAATTGCCAGTGGAAGAGATTAAGTGTAGACACTAAAAATGTTTACTCGCAATGAATATGCATAACGATGGGTAGGAAACAGCACTGGAAGATTAAAAAGAGAGAAGGGTTTGTTTACAAGGCTGGGAAAAAAAAAAGAGTGGAATGTCAGTTGGCCCCGAGCCTGAAATAGGAACGAAAAACCTTTGGGCAAGGCATTAGGGAGAAAAACAGATGGTTTGTGAACCTTTTATTAGATAGAAAAATCATTAATCAAGCCCAGGCTGGAAATGGCAGGGTTTTTGGTAGTTCATGTTTTAGTTTATTTTTTCTTAAAGTGACAGTAGAGTTTTTTCTTTTTCTCTTTTCGTCTTTTTTGGGACAGCCAGCCATGGATCTTCTGCGGACAGACACTGCTTTTGTACACCATTCCACATGAGAGCCAGCTCGCTCGCTGTTAGCGCTGATGTGTTCTGCAGAGAAAATTCCTCCAAAGGGTTTCGCATTTCAGCACCTGTTTTGCCCATATAGCAATTAAAAAAAAATGGCAGCGTGGAATATTTTTTTCATTCACTTGCCATTCCTTTGCTGTCAGAAACTGGGGAGCAAAATGAAGAAGAGGAACCTCCGTGGAAGGCCGTGCTAATGCAGCCGACTCCCAGCAGGCTGTGCGCGTGGAAGGCCGTGCTAATGCAGCCGACTCCCAGCAGGCTGTGCGAATGTGGAGCAGCAGTGATTACAAATGGGTCTATTCTCTGAGAGGAGATCCAGGCCATTTCAAAGAAAATTGAAAGAGTGTGCAAGGACCTCATTGGAAATGATATTTTCCGTTAAAGTAATCTGTACCTTTGGGGCTGGCAGAGGTTAGTTTGCAGTTTTGTTTATGATGGGAGAAAAAATCTCAGGGCAGGATAACTCCTGCGATGAGCAGAATCCTGGAATTAATGGAGCAAAGCACATCATTTGCTATTAGCCAGTCATCAAACCTTAGAAAGTGCACCATGCCAAGGGCATTCTTGGTTCAATGAAATGCGTGTAATATTACACACACATTCAAAAACTGTGCATATGTGGATAAACACATACTAATGTGTGTGCATGCATCTAAGGGTGTGCCTGTCTGGGTTTGTATGTATGTGCAGGACTAGAAGCATGCAAGATAAGTTCTAACTGTGTTGACTTCAGGAGTGGGAGAAAAAACAGCAGAAGATGATGGTTTACATGCAAGATTAGTCCAGATTAATCGTCATATTATAGTCTCCAAAATTGGTTGTGATTTGCCCTGTGCCTGAAGCTGGCAACTCATTTCTGCTTTGAACAGCTCCTTGAACCTGACTGTGTTCTTGATGAGTGTGTTTAGTGTCAGGATGAGGGACTGGCTTCATCTGGCTTCTCATTACTAAAACTATGTGTTGTTGATGAAGAACTTTCTTGAATAGTTACTAGGAGGAATTTTTATAAAAAGGAATTAGGAGACTGTTTTAGTGGCAAATGTTTTTTGGGAGTTTTATTCCCTAGTAAGTCAGCAGCTCGTAGGACAGGTTATTCCTTGGGAGATGTGCTCACAGATAATCAGTTGGTTTTGTTTCCTTATTTCCTAAGAGAGAAACTTTGGATAATCAAGGGCAGAAATCACTCGCCTTGTGATCTGACCATGCTCCCATCGTTACACCTATGCTTCCTATTAAGGAAACAAAACCTGTGGAAATGGCCACAATCAGAGGAAGATGAAAGACCAGAAAGGGTCCCTCTCTAACGTCATGACGAGCTCTTTGGATGAGCATGCGCCTTTCCTTTCCTTTTCTCAAAGTTTCCTTCATGAGCTTTGATAACTTCACGTGCTCACACTGAATGAACGCCACCACCAAGGAGGGGCATCCGTGATGGCCAGCTGCACACACCCCAGACTCTCACCTTGTCCCGAAGTGACTCAGAACCCGAGACTTGAAGCTCAGAGATGTGGCTGAGACAACCCTTCAAAAACACATCTCCAACACAGTTCATGTTTTCTGTTTTGTGACATTCTTTCTCTGAAGAGATGCTTAAAGCAAAAGAGGTTTCCTGCCACGAAAATGACATTAATATTTCGTGAATTAAGAGTGAAGAGAATGTTTTGGCTGCTACAGGGACGTTTACCTTATGTCATTTATCTAAATGCTTTTCGATTAAAACATGACACAATTTTTGGACCAGCTTTAACCGGAAAAAACAATTCCAAGAACTTTCTTATTTCAGAGCCTAAAATTCTTCAGTGTGTTCCTCACCAGAATTCACTGTGGACTCTCAAGCCTTTCCGCTCCAGGAGAAAGACTTCCGAAATAATAACTCTTTCCCAACGATCATCTGAGTGTACGAAATCCAACAATTCACTAAAACTCCACAAGGAGTTGTCAAATCCAGGAGTTTAAAAAGTAATTATACTTGGGCCCGGCGGCGTGGCCTAGCGACTAAAGTCCTCGCCATGAAAGCCCCGGGATCCCATATGGGCGCCGGTTCTAATCCTGGCAGCTCCACTTCCCATCCAGCTCCCTGCTTGTGGCCTGGGAAAGCAGTCGAGGACAGCCGAATGCATTGGGACCCTGCACCCGCGTGGGAGACCCGGAAGAGGTTCCTGGTTCCCAGCTTCGGATCGGCGCGCATCGGCCCGTTGCGGCTCACTTGGGGAGTGAATCATTGGACGGAAGATCTTCTCTGTCTCTCCTCCTCTCTGTATATCCGACTTTGTAATAAAATAAATAAATCTTAAAAAAAAGTAATTATACTTGTGTCTCACTGTAGTGACGACTGTTTCCAAAGACAATCAATTTATTTATTTGTTGGTAACAAAAAAACCCCCTTCCAAATCTTTTCATTGCAAAGTAATAAAGCCCTTTGAAGTGAGCACCCACTGGAAGAAGCATTAAATTGCAAATGTGTTTATGAATTGGAAAATCTGGGAAAGAGTGAGATGTTAGGGACTGTTACTAAAAAAAAAATCTGACTTTCTGGTATTCTGCGCAGATATTGTCTTTTTTTCTTACAAAGTTGCTCATAACTTTGTTTTAATCTCTGACCCTTTATTATGCCAATCTATGTATGGTTATACACTTTTTTTCCCTCTTAGAACCTTAAAGGTTTTGCACTTGCTAGATTAGGGGAAGGCAAATACACTTGTGGAGCAGCTATTATAAAACAGCAATGGGAATAACAGTTACCCACAAAGCAGCACAGAGATTCTGCTATAAACCATTCAGCAGTGAACGGAAGACTGAAACGAAGGCCAAGTGGCTTCTCTGGGGAGCAGTGAGGAACAGCTTCTCTTCCGACTGTGGATCCCACAGAAGAACTGCCCACATATTCCTGAGAGCTGGCCTAATCGGTCTGAAATGAACTCCCGCCAGCAGAGAGACCTGCCTCAAGGCTGTGAAGAGGGGCTGAGAAGGGCTGAGGCTCTGAGCATGGGAAGAGACGGGCATCGAAGAGCAGGTCTCGTGGTCTGGGAGGAAGAGCTGGGGGAATCGCTAGCCTCTCTGGGCTATAGCACATCATTCATAACAATGATCAAAAGAGAGACGATGTCTTCACAGCTGCATTAAATTATGATGGAAATTGGCATTTGGAAATGAATTCAGGGTGAGACAAGAACAAAAGAATAGCCACGAACAGGAGGGATCAGGTTGGCAGGCCGGAGGATAATTCTCAAAGGCAGTGCAGGTTGCGATCAGGCACAAGCTATTTTCTCTTTCCTTTATTTTTCCTTCCATTTGTAGAATTTATAGGAGGATGTTCTTCGTCATGCCACCTGCATGAAGCAAGAGCATGAGCAAGGTCATGTTCTCTGAAAGACGTGGGGAATGTTTAATATAATAAATAAGGAGAAGACTTTCTTAGAAGAGCTATAGGAGGAAGCAATGACAGTCTCTGCTTCCAATTTTATAAAACCCCAGTTTCACAAGAAAAGTTTTTATCATGGAAGCAAAAGCTTGTGAGGCATTCTCACATAAATGTTTTGTATTGGTAAAAAAAAAAAAAAAAGTAGAAATTAAGAATACACATTTTCCATCTTATTTGTTCAAGTATTGACTGTTTTTTCAAGATTTATTTATTTTTATTGCAAAGTCAGATATACAGAGAGGAGGAGAGACAGAGAGGAATATCTTCCATCCTATGATTCACTCCCCAAGTGACAGCAATGACTGGAGCTGCGCCAATCCGAAGCCAAGAGCCCAGAGTTTCTTCTGGGTCTCCCACACAGGTGCAAGGTCTCAAGGCTTTGGGTCGTCCTTGACTGCTTTCCTGGGCCACAAGCAAGGAGTTGGATGGGAAGCAGGGCCATTGGGACACAAACTGGCGCCCATATGGGATCCTAGTGTGTGCAAGGTGAGGACTTTAGTTGTTAGGCTGCCTCACTGGGCCCAATTCTATTCTTTAATGGGCACAAGGACAAGACAAAAAAAAATAAGTTGCAGTTGTGTAGCATTGGAATCTTTGATTTTCAAGGTTTTAATATCTATTTTCATTACGCTTTTCAATGAACTGAACCATTTTTCGTTTTATTTGAAAGCCGAGAGGTGTGGGGAGACAGACTGATTTCCTGCTTGCCAGCTCATTGCTCAGATGCCTGCAATAGCCAGGGCTGGTCCGGGAGGAAGCCAGGAACAAGGAACAGCATCTGAGTCTCCTCTGCCGTGTCAGGAACCGAAGCAGAATGACCGCAGCTCCTCCCAGAACAGGCATTAGCGGGAAGCCGGCAAGAAAGCTGAGCAGTTAGAATTAGAGCCAGGCACTGCAGTAAGAGATGTGGCCCACAAGTAGTGCCCTAACTGCTGTGCCAACCCACCTCTCTTTCTATTTTGTATATGTGAACTTTAAAAGTCTTGGTTAAATGATATTACTTAAGTTACAAAACAAATGGTTTTTGTGAATTGTTAAGTACACCTGAGGAAAACAATGAAACGTGGTCAGACACTGATGTACGGGTTTGTCTCTGCTAATGAGATACCCAAAAGCTGAGCAAACATTTCCTCCCGCATGTCTAACCTAGATTTCTTTTGCCTCTATGAAGTTTTTGAAAAGTCTCTTCCTAGATTGGAGGATAGATGCTTTAAAATTGGTTCCTAGTAGCAAGTGAAAAGAAACCCTCCATGAAGCACACTTATATTTTATGCAAGGAAAACAAATATAAACTAAAATTTTACTTTTGAAGTCAGTCGTTGTGGGTTTCTTTTGATCCCTGGGAATCTGTTAGTGGGGGGTGAGTAATATCTTCAATTTGGATGACCTGATTCTTTGATTACTGGGAGAAGATGTATCTCTCTCTTTCTCTTGAGTTTATTTAAGATGTGAGGAAATCACAGAAATACAACTGGAGGTAGAGTTGGCAGAGTGAGAAAAGGTGGGATACAGAACTTTTTTGATGGTGGTTATCCTGTGTTTGATATACCCAAATTCTCTGGCATTGCTGAGTGCTGTCCCAAAGTCATTACTAGGTGTTGGAAGTATGTGTTTGTATCATTCAGTGGAAAGTCATTCACCATCACATTAGAGACTTCTCTCTGTCACAGTATTATCTGTCAGATAGGAAAATGCCACCGGCACAGAGAACTTCAGAATCCATTGCTGTGTCACTTGGTGTATTTCCTACTTTTTTTGTACTCTCGACATTTTCCCTACTCTCAGCATTCAAGGCTTACATGCTACAATGATCTCAATGGGTTTACAAATGGGTTTCTAAATTTAACTGTTAAATGCATGTGAGCAGAGTTTTGATAAAAGGTAATTTGTAGTATTTTGCAGTCATGATAATATATCAAAAAGTACCTGTGCATTTACTTTTTAGGAAATCTTCAGATGGAGAGGCCTCAGACTAGCTGAAGGAAAACCTGAAAGTTCAAGTAAGCATTTAACATTGTGACTGAGAGACACACATGGGAAACCTGGTTCAGTCCCTGGTCCTGGCTTCTGACTCCCACACTCTTACAATGCAGACCCTGCCATGCAGTGATGATAAATCAAGGTTTCTGTCACCCATGTGGGAGAGACCTCCACACTGTTCCAGTATCTTTTGTTTGGCTGTGGCCATTGTGGACATTTGGAAAATGGACCTACAGATGGGAGCTCTCACTCTCCGTCATATGCTGTTTCTATCTCTCAAAAAAAAAATCTGATAATGGAATTTTTGAATTCCAGTAAATCCCTTCTGGTAATACCAACTCATAACTGGGTTTGAGAACTACTACCCCATATGAAACAAAATGTATATGCAATCTTAAATATGGGTGAGTGAAATTTCTTGATGTTCTGACTTCTCAATGAGCGTGGAGCACTCAAGCAGCAAATGGTATACGATTAGTCTGAAAGAATTAATGCACTTCTAGGAGTGCTCAGTTTATATTCTGAGAATAACTTAAAGGCCCAATAATTTCAAGCTCCTGGAACAAGGGTATAGTTGTCAGAATACACATGAACGTTTAACAGATATTGTGGGAATATCCAAAATGACTTTGAATATGTCCAAACAGCTTTGCGCTGGTGAGTCTGCTGTTTCCTGGCCTTAGTTTGAAGACGGAGCAGGTGTGTTTTCTGCCTCACCCTCCTCCTCATCAACAAGAGCCCTAGCCCCAAGTAATCTTCTGAGTCTGGGGTACAGACTGAGTGGCCTTATAGCCCTTTAAAAATATTATATGCATCTTCACGTCAAAATGTCTTTCACTCACATTCTGCAACAGGCTGCATTTCTCTGCCAAGAACAACTTCATGTTTTTTTTAAAAGCCTGTTTTCAGAAATGGAAAAAATGTGGAAAGATAAGGTCTTCTGGGGGAGTAGATCATCCCTGGGAATGACTTGGAATGAGTTCTCCTGATGCGTTATGGGAGCATGAACACATATCCTGTTTTCCCTCTCAATTCAGAGGTTTTCAGAGATGCCTGTTTACTCCAGTTCATTCCTGCTGTTTGTGCTCTTGTTTCTGAGACATGGGAAAGGAAACATTGGCACAAGGGTTCCACCCCCAGGTGTGACGAGGATTTCGGAAGGGCAGTTCATTTTGAAGGTTATAATTGTTTTCTTTTTCTTTTTTAAAGAAATTCCAAAATAACTCATCTGCTTTCCATGTCCCAGATGTTGTTGGACACAAGAATTTTGGAACGTTTGAATGAAAACTCAATCCCCTAAAGTTCAGCTGCGTCCCAGCTCTAAAACCAAACACTCACAAAAATGTATTTGTGCAGTGATTCACATGACTTCCTCAGGGCTGTGCGTCCTGGGCTGTGTGAGTCAGTCACTAATGAACTGACGCACCGTACTGTAAATTTTATAACAACCAAACTCCAGGATGCTGGAAACAAGGCCCTACTTCATGTTTTTTTGAGACTAAAGTTCTGAAAACATACTTTACTGTTGATTTTTTTATAAGACCCTTAAGCTATGTTTTTTTTTTTTAATAAACTAAAAAAAAAATACAAACCCAAAAATGTTCAAGTCTGGTAAAAAGTTTCCTGCATAGCATTGGCAATCATTTCAGTAAGACTTGTATTTTGAAGAACATATGTCTCAAGACAGCAGGATTAGTTACCATTATCTTGTCCAAATTGGAGCAGATGACTTTGGAAAATGTAAATATCCATGATTTAAAAGCAGTAGAGATACAGGCCAAAACAGACTGAATAAAAAGCAAAGTTTCTCGAATCTCCGATGTTTGATTTTAACATGTACAAATCTAAGCTTTTCATTCTCCGTCTGCCCACCATTCACCTGTGCTTCTATAATGGAAACCAGTTCCTACGGCTCTAGTTACACATCTGTTTCATGCATGTGCGATTACAAGCCGTTATTTAGCAACTAGTAAAACTACAGGTGTCTGGATTTTAATGTAACCATTTTAAAAGAGCAGTTCATGGGCCTCTGATTATTATTTTTTATAGCTGGCAGTGTTCCTACCTTACATTGCCAGCTCAAGGGTTAAGCATAACTCCATTGCTCTCCCATCTGGTAGAATCTCTGAAAACCATTTGAAAATCATTTTTTAAAAAAACTCTGAATCTATGCTGCCACATACAGTTACCGTTGTATTCTGCACATACAGCTTGTCTTGCGGCTTCCATACGTCTGCTGTAGCAACAGTGAACTGGATTTTCGGTCCTGGAAGCTAACATCATTAAATGTGCGTATTTATTTGTCTTACATACCTATAGCATAAAGGAGATCACTGTGACCCCACATACTTTGTTAAATAATGTTGACACATCATTTCATAACAGTTGTAGAATGTCTACCCATATCCTCACAAACAGATCTTCATTTCTTTAAAAATAAATGCTCTGATTTGTTGATTTCCTCATTTCTACCTCTCAACGTTTAAGGGCAGCTGGAACATGGTGAAATTCCAGGAAGCTTTTTTAACAACTACTGAAATGAATTATTTAATATTAAGAATTCCAAGAACAAATTCAGTTTTTCTTGGAAAGACAGGTGATTTGAAAAATATAGATGGAGACAAAGGTTTTACAGATTATTATGTTTAAGCTAAAATTAGTATTTAAACTAGTAAAAAATTTCTGCCCCATGCCACCAAACTCAGCACACTTGGGAAGAGGTATAAGTCAAAATCAATTACAAATTTGACTTTGCTGCATAGTAATAGAGACAGGTCGAGCTGCTATATTTAAGGCTCTGGTGACATTTCTATTACAAATATAAGCATCATTTTCCAGGGATTTATTGCTCAGCCGTAATAATTTTTAGACAGGATCATTTATGAAATTCTAGAACTTGGCTCCCAAACCAGATATTTTTATTTACTCCTTTTAAATTAGGAAAGAGAGTTTAAATGTTCCGGATGAATGAAAGCAAATTAATAGCAAGGACTGTGGAAGTTTCTTTATTAAATAAAATTTGGCTATTTCACAGAAGCATTCAGAGACTGTAGTTAATTTCTTGGTAATATATTTCCATTTGCCCTTTATCCAAAACAGCATGATGATGTTTCTGTGGCAGAGATGCAAGCCAGGATGGATGACACTCCAAATATTTCAATCCTCCATGTGCTAATTAGTTACTCAAATTACAGTCAGGGAAATTTCCTTATCTCTTGTATTAGCTTCAAAATAGGAAATAAATGAAGATGATCTTTATGGACTACAGGAGAATTTGTTTCTAGTGTTCTTTTTGAATAAAGTTTTAAGCTCACCACGCCCTAGACTGAAATTCTTAGCGGGGCTTCTGTCTTACAAAGTCTCAATTTTCAAGGTGCTCCAAAATTTGCTCCCAACTGACCTTACCTACTTCATCTTTAATTAGTTTCCTTAAAAATCCTATTCAGCAGCTAACCTGGACTGTTTGCTGTTTCTTAGCCACACCTGACTTATCCAACCTCTTCCCCTTTCTCTAAGTCCGTGTTTTCTTCCGAATCACTTCTATTCTCCCAGACTTACTTCAAAGTCCAGAACCTGTTTTTGTGATCCTCCTTACAGAAATCATTTTCCCATTGAATAGCAAGATAAGTGGTTTGTGCAAGTGTTTTGTGTGTATCTTATCCATGAATTACGTAATAGATGATCAATGAAGGTTTACTGATCCTGAAAGTGGATAAATAAATGTTGTTGAAGATGCATCTATTTCTTAATTTATGGTCCCCTAATCAGGTAATATATAAGTGACAATGCATGACATAAGAATTTGTTAATTAAGAATATATAATGTATACATTAACCTTAGGATATTCTAGCCCACCAGAAGATAACTTACATATCAAATAGATACTAATAAAGCTTTTAATAATAGCTATTGGCTATTAATAATGCACCTGTTCTCAAAACTTTTCCAATGTATCTGAAATGTCATGTGTTTCTTCTCTATCTCTTGCACCATGTCAAGCCTGTTCTATCTGCTAATAACAAAACACACTCCTAGAACCAGGCACGATGGCTCGTTTGGCTAATCCTCTCCCTGCAAGCGGCAGGATCTCATAGGGGTGCCTGTTTGTGTCCCAGATGCTTAACTTCCCTTCCAGCTTCATGCTAATGGCCTGGGAAAGCAGTAGATGATGGCTGGAGGCCCTGAGACCCTGCACCCAAGTGGGAGACCAGGAAGAAGTTCCTCACTGCTGGCTTCAGATCAGCTAGACTCCAGCCATTGCGGCCATTTGGGGACTGAACCAACAGATGGAAGATCTTTCTCTCTGTCTCTCCTTCTATCTGTGAACCTGTAAATAAATAAAAAACACTATCCTGAAGTATGCACAGATGTGTATGTCAATTCCTAGCTTGGAAAAATCCTTGCTATCTCAAATAAACTCTGGCGTCTACAAGTAAAATTCAAATCCCTTAAGGTGTTACGTAGTTGTCTGCTTTCAACGTGCAGCCTTAGTTCCATTTTTTTCTTCCTCCTTCCACATGTTATAAGCCTATCTCTCTACCCTCACCATGAAAATGCCACTGCACAGCCGTCCCATGGATGGCTCTGTCCCGTCTTTTGCCTTCTCAGCTCTTTTTATCTAGATCTGGGTCTAGGACTCTGACCACCGTGCAGGGTGTACTACTTATTGTGGGTACCTTTGTGTGGACCTGTGCTTCACTGTACCTCTACCTGTGATGAGTACCTTGAATCTTCAACTCGGATCACTGCTTTCTGAGAACAGAAATCACGTCACCATCATCTTTGTTTTCTCTGTTTCAGGAGAGCTTACCCAGACTGTTCCCCAGGCCTTTTGAATATATAAATACTATAGACAAAGTAAATAGTGTGTTTTAAAGTAGGCTAACAATTTCATGCTATTCTTTACTGAGACTTAGATTCTAAGGTCGGTAAGTAACTTCAGAAAATGAGAATTAGAGATCGGCATGGAATTAGAGGGATGGACGTTTGACATAGCGACTTGGATAAACTTGCGAAGCCTGTGTTCGATGTTAGAATGTCTGAATGACAGTCCCCGCTTCATTCCCAATTCCAGTTTCCTGTGAGAGTGGTAGAGTGGGAGACGCACAGTTAGTTTCTGGCTCCCAGTGTTAACTTAATCCTTCCCTTGCTGTCGTGAGCATTTGGGGAGTGAACCAGTGAATGGGAGTTTTCTGTCTGACTATGGATCTGTCACTTTGTCTCTTTGTCTTTCAAATAAATAAATATCACAATATTAAAAATTAACTATAAAATTTAATACAGCTTATACTTTTAAAAATGAAGTAGGGTTGGCATAACGAGTTAAGCCACTCCCTACTGTGCAGGCATCCCATGTGGGTGCTGGTTCGAGTCCCTGCTGCTCCACTTCCAGCCCAGCTCCCTCCTGATATTCCTGGGAAAGCAGCAGTAAATGGCCCAAGTGCTTGGGCCCCTGGCCCACAAAGGAGATCTGGAGGAAGCCTCTAGTTCATGGCTCCAGGCTGTCCCAGCCCTGACTGTTATGGCCATTTGGGAAGTGAGCTAGCAACTGGAAGACAAATTCTCTTTTTTTCTCTGTGTGACTCTATTTTTCAAACAGAGAAACACATCTTTAAAAAAAAACCACATTTAAAAAAATTAAGTCATAATACTTCAGTACTTATGATTGATGAAGCATTAGATGGTGAGATTTGAGGAATTAGTTGTGTCTTAGTTTTTTTCTACATAAAATGTGTTGATATTAATGAAGAAAAAATTTGGTTTTTTTAGAAAGTTTGATTTTTAACCTCATTCTTTTCTGGAAGGTAGGATAGTTTGACACTGAGCAGTTTCTACATTGGTAAGCGTAACACTACGTCAGTGTTGGTAGTTTTGTTTAAGTTTGGAAATTCAGGTGGACTAAAATACCTATGGCAGAAGTGGTTACCTCACTCTCCAGGGTAACAGTTGGCCTGGCAGAGAAGGTGAACAAAAGCTTCTTTATTAATCTTTTTCACAAACCATTTTCTTTTAAAACAAACTCCTTTTATAAAGAATAAAAGTAGGCTTGAATTTGACTTTGCTGGTTGTCTGGACTGTAAAAATGAAAGTCTAAACCAAGCCACCCAATGAAAAGAAACAGGGGGTCTTTTCCATTCGGAAGAGAAATTGTAAAACATTGCTCACACCAGACATCTATTCATTTTTATATTTCATGCATTTTAAGAGTTATTTTTTGCAGCTATAATATCTTAAATAGTCAATCTCTAAATGCTTAGCCTTTTTTTCTAGTGGGGGGAAGAATCTGAACTGGGGACGTATGACTTCACATGATGCAACAGCCCAGGCACATTTTTGTTCAGATTCTCACGGATCTTTACAGTTCCCTGTGGACGTATTCTGGCATGTCTGATGTCAGATTTCCACAAAGGGCAATTGAATATTCTCTGTTAACCTGTTGCTGGAACAGAAATCCCTGGTGATACTGAAGGTGAATGTGGGAGGTTGTCATATCTTGATAATCCTGCAATTTCTGTACTATGACTTTCATTAGGAAGGAATGTGCACAGTTTATCTTCCAGATAGGAATATAACATCCAGAAAGGAGAAAGAAAATCACCTTTCAAGATAGTGACCAGACTGAATCTCCACGCTTAGTCTATTTTTCATCAGCAGCCCATTCTTCCCACTGCTGTAGATTTGGGGGTTTTCTCTGGTAAACACAGTGATCTCTCCCTTTAATTGATTTTGTTCCCTTCTGAGCTTGGCAGCGAGTTGGAGGCAAGCACAGCTGCATGACTGCTGAGCCTGCTTCCAGATGCTTTCAGTTGAGACAGAAGCTCTTTTATCCTGGAAGCCCCAGCTGAATCAGGAGGGCAGAGGTCAGGGCTACCTGTACACATTTGCTTTAACACCACCAGCCAGCTTTGCTGACAGAATTGTATGGCTCCACATGTCCTAATTCAAGAGAGACATTTTTTATAGCAAAGGATTCCCAATGAAGTACAGCATGTTGTAAGTATCCCAAAGCTGTAAAAATGAGTCAACTAGCCTCAGCTGAAAAGAGGGTCTTATTTTGTATGTTCTCTGTACCAGTGCTGTCCAACATAGCTTTCTGTAATGAAGGCAGTAGTCTGTGTTGGTGTTGCTCAATATGGTAGCCACTAGCAACATGTGCTAGCTTAATTCTTCAGATGTGACTACTGTGACTGACGAACTGAATTTTAAAAATTTATATTATTTGAAAGACAGAGGGAAAGAGTGTGTGTATATGCGTGCGTGCACGCGCGTGTGTGTGTGTTTGTTCCTATCTGCTGATTTACTTCCCAAATACCTTCAATGAATTGGTGCTGGCCTGGGCCAAACTGGGAGCCAAGAACTCAATCCAAGTCTCCATTTGGGTGTCAGGAGCACAATCACTTGTGTTTGTGCATAATCACCTTCCAGGATATGCATTAGCAGGAAGCTGGGAGTCAGGAGTATGAATTAGATAAATGCCTGCCCATACAACTGTACTTCAAATTTAACTAAATTTAAAGTTGAATAGTCACATAAAATTACTGCCTGCCACATTGGGTAGTACAGTTGTTTAATGGATGCAAGAATGACATGTAATGGGACAAAGTTATAGAAGTGATATATAGTTATTGCTGACTTTTCTTGTATTCAATAACTGCCTTGTATCTCCTTATTGATAAAATCAATGTACTGGAATGAAGAGTTATGACCACACAATTTTAGTATCACAGACAAACAGGAAACTGCTTGTGTCATTTTCGTTGTTACAGAGAACAATACATGTCTTAGAAAAGCCAAAGGATCTGTAAAAAGAGGATCAGATTGGAATTTAGATCTACCCTGCTTTTAAAGATTTATTAATTATTTATTTGAAAGGCAGAGTTACAGAGAGAAGAAATGAAAATCTTCCATTTACTTGTCTATTCCCCAAATGGTCATAATAATTGGGGATGGGCTGGCCTGCAGCCATGAGCCAGGAGCTTGCTCTGCACCTGCTATCAGGGTGCAAGGGCCCAAGGACTTGAGTCATTCTCCAATGCTTCTCCAGGTGCATTTGCAGGGAGCTGGATTGGAAGTGGAGCAGGTGGAATTTGCACTGGTGCCCATGTGAGATCCTGGAGTCACAGCTGGAGGTTTAATTTGATATGCCGTATGTTGCCCCTGATTCTACCATTTCTAAATGACATTGAGAATTCAAATGCTTATCTTTTTCGTGGCCAACTTTCTTTCCATTTTGTCTTCCTTTGTGCATCTATTCATTGTTATCCCAATACTGCTACAGACATACCATCCTCAAAAACAGTGGATTAAAACTAAGTCATTTCTTGCTTATGCACCTGAATTTTGTCAAGCTGGAAGCATTGTACAAATCTAAGCGGGGCTTTACTGATGCTGTCTTCAAGCTACTAGTTAGTCCACATCGGTTCCCTGTGTCTTACATTGTTACTTTTGGGTCATCTTGGGCATACACTTTTCTTGGTGATAGTAGAAACAAAGAAAGCAAGCTCTGCTCACTTGCCTGCTAGTATCTCATTGGATAAGTTATGTAGCACGGCCAAGCTCAGCTCAAAGAAGCAGGTGTTACACTCCCCCAACAAAGTTGCAAGGAGAAATGATCTAAGTGCCACACTCTCTGTTTTTCCCAACTTGCTGGCATTTACTACTTGCTTAGTTCTGTGTTCATTTGCAAAATAATCATAATAGAATTGGATGTTTGAAGCAACAGTTCTGATGCTCCTGAGGATACTCACATCCCATAGGAGAATGCCTGGTTTGAGTCCTGGCTGCTGCTTTTCTGATCCAGCTTCCAGCTAATGCACACGAATGAGAGGTAAAGGTGATGGCTCAAAAACTTGGATCTCTGTTGCTAATGCAAGGCTATGCGGATTGGGTTCTGGACTTCTGGCTTTGACTTGGCCCAGTCCTGGCTGTTGAAGAAGTCTGGGCTGTGAACTAGTGGATGCTAGATATTTTTCTAATAAAATGAAAATAAATAATTTAAAAGTAATAATAGTAATAATGTCTGAGTTACACTATTGCTTTGGGATTTCTGAAGATGTTTGGACAGAAGCTTTAAAAAACAAATTAAGTGAATAAAATACTTTTAATTATTTTCAATAATATTCTGTCACAGTTACAACTTTATTATAAGGAGAACAAAAACATTTTTAAGTAATGTTTTCTAAACAAATTAGTGAAACTTACATTCCCTTTTTTACCCAGGAAAGTAATTTATAGAATAGCATTAAAGTTGATGTTCACTATTTTCAGAAGGGATATTGTCATTGACTCTGTAATATCTATTCTATAAATTCTTTCTCAGTCAGAGATAGCAGTGTAGTTAGAGGAACTGACACCTGTTAAAAGGATGGGCCAAGTTGCTGTCAGGATATTCCCACCTCCCTCTTCTGTCCTTTGTTTTAGTAATGATGGTGTAACATGGGCTTGTCCAGAGTCCCATCCTCCTGGTTATTGGAGCTGCCTAAGGATGTCTTTCTACTCTTGAGAAAGCTGTAGGAAGCCATTTACTTTCATTGAGTAAAAGCAAATGAAGAAGCCAGCGACTTGAATTTTGGCTAATGGATGTCCTCCAGTTGTGGATGAGAGAAAGGCTGAGCTGGGACTCACAGAGAAATAGGACTGCAGCCCTGACCGGACCTCATCTCCAACCTGCTTTACTGTTGACTCTGAATTCTGTGGCTATCAGTTGTTCTAATCATTTAAGTATTTTTTGACTGCATTCTATGATTATAATTTTCCTCAAATTATTCATGCTGTTTCGTGTCTTTCTCTCTCCCTCCTGTATTTATTAATCTGCAATATGGGCTAGTGGCATTCAGAACTCTTACTGGATGTGACAATGATGAAAAATAAATGTGAGCCTATGTGAAGTCCCTAGTGGCTAATGTCCTTGTCTTACATGCGCATGGATCCCGTATGGGCACCAGTTCATGTCTTGGGCTGCTCCACTTCTCATCCAGCTCCGTGCTTATGACCTGGGAAAACAGTAGAGGATGGCCCAAGACTTCAGGATCCTGCACCCATATGGGAGACCCAGAATAAACTCCTGGCTCTTGACTTCAGATCGGTTCAGCTCCAGTTATTGCAGTCACTTTGGGAGCGAATCAGTGGTTGTACGATCTTTCTCTCTGTATATCCTTCTCTCTGTATATCTGCCTTTCCAAAGAGAATAAACAAATCTTTTTAAAAAAGAAAAAATAGGAAACACATTTTCAGCTATTTTGTATAAAATTCCTAAGTGAATTTCTAAAGATAACATTCTGTTCTAAACAAATGGCTGCTTACAGATGAACCTGGAAAATGATACAGATAGTTCCAAAATAGCGTAAACATCCAAGGATGACAGATAAAGTTGGAATTTCAGTTTTCATCAGGAATGAACGTGCACTTTGTGGAGTCCAGACTCCAGAAGCCTATTCCACCAAGACAGAGGAAACACCTCGCCAAGCTTATGGCTTGAAGCCAAACACCAGAATCAGTCTGCCACCTCCTAAAGTGAAGCTGCAGAAAGCTGCTGCCGACTCAACTGCCTAAAACAGTAGCTTCATAGGATCCCCTGGACACACGTGGGTTATTGGACAAAAACACGAGGCACTAAGCCAACTCAGCTGATGACTGGATTTGTTATGTCTGTTAAGTCATGCTACAGCAAGTAGAGCACATCCTAATATACCCTTAATCTTGACTGTGTATCAGTTTCAAAAGTTAAGGCTGGACAAGAGTCCAGGAAGACAAATCAGAAAGGGAGATTGCGGCTCACTTGGTGGCTAAATCCTCCCTTTGCAAGCGCAGAGATCACATATGAGCGCTGGTTTGTGTCCTGGCTGCTCCACTTCCCTCCCAGCTCCCTGTTCACTGTCTGGGAAAATAGTAGAGGATGGCCCAAAGTCTTGAGACCCTGCACCCATGTGGGAGACCCCAAAGAGGCTCCTGGCTCCTAGCTTCAGATCAGCTCAACTCTGGCTGTTGCAGCTACTTGGAGAGTGAAATAACAGATGGAAGATCTTTCTCTCTGTCGCTCCTTCTCTCTGCAAATCAGCTCTGCCTTTTCTATAAAAATAAATAAATCTTAAAGAAAAAGAGGAATGAGTTGGGAACAGAAAATAGAAGAATCATGTAGAAGAAAAGTGAAAGAGAAGAAAGAAAATTTAACATCAAATAAAATAATGAAAACATGAAGCAGAATAAGAATTAATTTAACAGCATACTCAGGATAAAATTAAAATGAGAAGATTTAGCATATTCAAAAAGATAAATGGAAAATATTAAATTCATTCAAAAGGACATTATGAAACATGCAGGCAGTGTTAAAACAAGGACAGGAAGATATGCAAACGTAGAGATGCTGGAAATAAAAATATAACAGTGAAATAGAAGAGAAAGTTAAATGTGAAAAAAAATCTAGACATGGATAGTTGAAGATTTAGATGATAAATAAAGCAATAACACATTCCAGGAACAAAGCTTTAATACAGAAATAAGTATATTACATCTCCACATCTGTATTTCACGATGGAAGAGGAAGAGAAATTGTGTTGCTGAAATCTTTAAAAAGGAATGTACTAGAAAGAATTATAGGTTAATCATACAAGTATAGCTGCATTAATTCTAAATGAAACTATAAAATTGTCTTTTGCTAGTGTTTTTTTAGAAACAAACACGAATGTAATAGGTCAGTATCAGAAAATACATTAGTGTAATCTATGCTAGCTAATGAACTGTATGATTTTCTTAAAAGATATAGATAAAACTGATAAAAGTCTATATTCATTAATTTCAAAATGATAGCAAAATTAGAGCAAATTAGGAATATATTAGGAACAGGAGAAAAATGTGTAATTCTTCATAATGGAGTACTTGGAGCAGACATTGTGTATCTGTCAGCCGCAGAAGACTCGACTTAACATAAAGTTCGCTGCGGTCTTGTGCTGCAGCGGGGTGAGTTAATCCCCTGCCTGTGGCGCCAGCTTCCCTTGCCTGCTTCGCTGCTTCCACTCCCAGTTCACTGGCACGTGAGCCTGAAGGCAGCAGAAGCTGGTCCAGGGATCTGAGCACCTGCTGCCTCTCTGAGAGACCAGGATGGAATTTCTAGCTGATGACTTTGGCCTGGTCCAGACTTGGCTGTCTCAGCCATTTGGGGATTGAACCAAGTGGATGGAAGATCTTTCTTTTTCTCTCCCCCTCTTCTGTTGCTCTTCCTTTTAAATAAACAAACATATGAATGCATTTTTCTATTTTTAAAATCTGCATTTATTTGATAAACACAGAGTAAGGGAGATGGGCACTATGTGTGCCAAGGGCCTCGTAACTGGCCACTTAAATGCTATGTTGGAATGTGTGTGAGCCACCTTCCATTTCTTTAGCAAGAAAATGAGAATAGATACCTACCATCAGTATACTGCAGTGTTTACAAATAGTCCTGGTCAACACTGTCCTTGTTTTAGGAAATATAATTGTAGTAAAGAAAATAAAAATCTAGTTTCATCTAAAATTTACATTCATTTAGACTTACATTAACTCTCCATTCCTTATTCACAAATGATTAGATTTAGCAGGAGAACTTTGAAAGTTTGTTGGGTTAGATATGAAGTATAAAAATGGAATTGTGCTACTGTGTACTTGAAATAATTAAATCTGATATAATTAAAAATAAGATATTGTTCAAAGTAGTTACAAATATTATAAATTGTTTAGAAATATATTTGACTAAAAATGAATAGTATCTTTACAAAAAAAAAACCCTTACAGGTATTACTACTTTTTAAAGATATTTAAAAATTTTTAATTTGGATTGAAGAGTTACAATAGAGAAAGAAACAGAGAGAAATAGCTTGCAACTGCTAGTTCTCAGTGCAAAGGGCCACAAGTGGCTGGAGCTGGGCTTGTCTAAAGTCAGGAGCTTCTTCCAGTTCTTTCATGTGAGTTCAGGGGTTCAAGTACTTAGGGCATTCTTTAGTGCTTTTCCAGGCCATTAGCAGGCAGCTGGAGCAGAAGTGGAGCAGCCAGAAGTAAAATCAGTTCCCACACAGGAGGCTGAGCTTGCTTTGCCACAGGCTCTCTTACTTGCATTATTACAGGGCAAAAGAAGGCTGGAATGCAAAGATCAGCCAACATGGGGAAAAGTTAGCAGTGTAAAGCTACCAACCTTCAGCCGCACAATTGATGTGTGTGTTTAATACCCTTCTAACATCTAGAAAAACATTTTAAGATGATGTCAAAATTATTACTGAAACACAAAGAGCTAAGAAAAATTAATGAATTCTGAAGAATAAAAACACAGAGAAACTAGATTTATTAGTTTAATAAATAAGGCTGGAACAATTGATTTTCCATGTAATTAGACTCTTATTTGCACTAATGCCTAAAAAATAGTTCCAAGGAGAGAGGAAAGGTTAAGTGTCTAATTTTTAAAGATTTATTTTAGATATGCAGAGAGGAGGAGAGACAGAGAGGAAGTTATTCTATCCATTGATTCACTCGCCAAGCCGCTGCAACGGCTGGAGCTGAGCTGATCTGAAACCAGGAGCCAGAAGCCACACAGGTGCAGGGTCCCAAGGGTTTGGGCTTTCCTCAGCTGCTTTCCCAGGCCACAAGCAGGGAGCTAGATGGGAAGCAGGGCTTCCAGGATTGCAATCGGTGTCCATATGGGATCCCGGTGTGTGCAAGGCGAGGACTCTAGCCACAAGGCTATTGTACCAGGCCAAGTTTCTAAATTTTAAAGAAATAAAAAAATGTGTAGAACAAAATTGGAATGTAACATTGTGAGTGTAGTTTATCTTCCTTAAATAGGACATAAAATGCATAAATCATAAAGGAAAATATTTAGGATTTTTGTTACACTAAATTCCTGGTTAGTATAAAGAGAAGACATCAAAAAATTAAATTAAAAACAACAGTAAAAGCAAACAAGAACTACAGGAAGATATTTGCGACTCAACCGTTGGCAAAGGATTACTGTCCAGGACACTTAGCATAGTTCTACACATGACTAAAAGGAGACAATGCAGTATGGAAATGGGCAAAGCTCGTGGACATTTGGTTCACAAAATAAGTAGCCCAAGTGGTCAATGTATACATGAAAACATGTATTAGGAATTACTGATAAGCAACTTGAAAGCATATCATAATAGAAAGAAGAAATTTGACAAATAACTGAAGTGACAAGAATTTTTGAGACTTGTCAAAATCAGTCATCCACTTATTTGAAGAGACTGTCACACCTAAGCCATTGTGTATGTAATCATGGAAACCTCACACTTTTATAAAAGGAATTACATGTCACTTATAGTCTATGTAGAAGGAATGGCTTAAAATTTGATGTATTTATGTAGAAAAGCTTTATAGCTTTTTAAATGAATGTGGTGGAATGTTATTTATACAATAATTCAATTTCAAAATTTTTTCAAAAGCAAGGAAATAATAGTATATAATACAATTTATGATATTTATGTACAGTATAACATAATGCATGATATAATACATATATATGTATATATAGTATAACACCATTTTCCTGAAGTTTGAAAACATAATAAATGGTGACATATATTGTTTCAGAACATTTACATATGAAAAGATTAAACATTGTTCTGGTGTTTATCAGAATTTCAGGCTATTCAGATTTGATTAGTGGTTTTCTCAGGAGACGAAAATAAGAAAATGGATAGGGCAATAGTATCTAGAAAGAGTTAATCATTTTGAGAACTATTCATATCATTTCTTAAAATCATCAGAAGCAAGTATTAAAAAAGTGTTATGATTTAGGAAAGCAAGCGGCAAACCCTCATGCTAATTCTCTTCATTCTTCTCTCTGAGTCTTGCATAAGAAACGAGGAGCAGGGGGTGAGAGCCGAGCTGTCCAGGGCGGAGTGGCGGGTATGGACTGATGAAGGATGAGCACTGGAGTTCAAACCTTACAACCTCACGGAGACCTCTGGTCCTTGCTGCTCCGCTTGACAAAGTGTCATTTTTTTTTTTTCAGAGCCTTCGCCTCTCCTCTCCTTCACCTCAACCACTTCTAACTTAATATACACTTCTAGATTCCGACAAGTGGACAAAGGGTAAACCAGTATTTCTAGGCGCACTAAGGGGGCTGTGACTGGAATTCACTTGTTAAGATTACAGAGAAAAAAGGGTATTTTCAAATAATAACTAGCTGGGCCTCAGGGACTGTTAAATAGTATACTTTCTAGATGGAAGTCTATGGAGAAAGTTACAAGAATGGGCAACGCCTTGCCCCCATTTGATATTGCTGAAGTCTCATAAGGATTGGATTGCTACCCAGCTAGCTTTATGAAAGCTAAGTACTCTCTTTTAGTTATTTATTATTACCCTTGCATAAATTTTATTAAAGGCATGTGATTTAGCTACCTGTTACTTATTGGTAAAGGACTCTCTTATTTTACTTTTTATTTATTTTTATAAAAGACACTAATTTTTAAAAGATTTATTTATTTGTTTATTGGAAAGTCAGATTTACAGGGAGGAGAGACAGAAAGATCTTCCATTTGCTGCTTCACTCCCCAAGAGGCTGCAAACAGCCAGATCTGAGCTGATCTGAAGCCAGGAGCTTCTTTCTAGTCTTCCATATTTGTGCAGGGTCCCAAGGCTTTGGGCCGTCCTCTACTGCTTTCCCAGGCCACAAGCAGGGAGCTGGAAGGGAAGTGCAGCAGCTAGGATATAAACCATTACCCATAAGGGATCCAGGCATATGCAGGGCGTGGACTTTAGCCACTAGGCTACCATGCTGGGCCCTCTTATTTATTTATTTTTTTAAAGTTTTATTTATATTTATTGGAAGGGCAGATTTACAGAAGAGAAGTTAAACACTTTGCCACAAGCCCCCTTACAAACATTATTAAAGGAAAGAAGAATGCTGGAATGGAAAGAAATTAACATGGGGAAAAGTTACACAATCTATGTATGTAATGTCCTTTCAATAGCTAAAAAAGAGCAAGATCTTCTATCTATTGGCTTACTACCAAACGGCTGCAATGGTTAGAGCTGATCTGATCTGACACCAGGAGCCTCCTGCATGGGCCGTCCTTGACTGCTTTCCCAAGCTACAAGCAGGGAGCTGGAAGGGAAGTGGAGCAGCCGGGGTTGGATCTCACATGGTTCCATGCAGGTGGAGCATTAGTTAATTCAGTCATTGCGCCAGGCCTTTGGGGCTCTTACAGAATTGACTCTTATGGCAGGAATATCTCAGTGAAAAAACAACATTCAGTAGCTTAAATAGGATAAATTGTATCCATGCTTCTGAAAAAATGAGGTGTAGTGAGAATTGTGATCTATTCTGGTCAGATACGACAGGGCTAGGGTTCCGGCTTCCTTCTGATGGGTGCTTCTGTGGCTCTTCCCTCTGGTGGAAGTCACCTTTCCAGTATTGCCCGGTGTTCAGGTCAGGCTCGAAGCAACTCAAAGCTGGGAGGCAGGCTGTGACAACTGCGAACACGCAGATAATGTGCTGTGAAAAGAAGGGCACTCAAGGAAGTCCTGATTTGTTTTGAGGCCTGGAGAATCTGTTCACTCTCTGTGGCATCTAGATTTCTTGTTTTCTAGCAGGGAATTGCGTTGACAAGTGTTTGCCCAGGCAGGCGCAGGTATGTTTTGTTAGTACCAGTCATTTGCGTCCGTAAAGGTGCGGTATATGTGACTTGTTCTAACAATAAAATATTAACAGAAATTAGGTCTATGACCTATGGCTCATGGAGCACAAACACGTGAATGTCTTTTCTGTTGCTGAGGTTGAGCCGAACCAAGCTGTCTCACCCTAGTCCCTTGGGAGTCAGGCTCACTGTGGACGCTGTGCAGTCTCTGTTCCACCGAGAAGCCCTCATTGCAGATAACGGTCATCCCAGCTAAAGGCATCCTGAGAAACTTAGGTCACTGACAAGGGTCCTGTACATCTTTCTCCATTGTTCACTATGATCTTTCTCAAGACACTCACCAAAGTCTCTCTCTTTTTAAAGACAAACATAGCTATTTTTCCTCCCATTGGAATCTTCCCAAAGAGTTTCCAGTGTGTTGACTTTCCGTCTTGAGGCGAACCGAGAAGATGTTAAGGTGCTGTAGGAAGTCAGGGTCCTCCTTAGAAAACATTCCTTGGACAAAAATCCATGGAGCTGATGACGGTCTTTGGCATTGTCTTACTGAGCTGAACATGCTAGATTGCTTCGTCTTCAGACTGAACTTCTCCATCTTGAGGTCTTGGCTATCCAGGACAATGTGGGAAAAAATCAAAGTGTGTCAGTGAACTTCTTCGGTCTCCATCTGCATGCACACACGCACAACACACACACACACAAGAACATTGAAAAATTATAAAAATGAAATTAAAATGTGCTTGGGTGCCAAAAATATTTAAAGCCCTGGATAGTGGATTCATAATACACATTTTTCAGGAACATTTTGAAGACAATTGTATATATAATTGCATTAGATATCTTGTTTTGCTAGTGATGTGTATGAAATAACAATAGATAACAAGAGATAATTTGTTGGAAAATGAACACAAAATATCCACCATTTTTTTAAACTCTGGAAAGCAAATCTTGAAGTGATTTTGACTTACACTGGGAGATCAGAAATAGCGAAAATGGACTGGTCTAGTACACAGTACATGATATTTTAATTATCATTATCTATATCTGTTTCTTTATGCATACGTATATACATATAATCTGATAGACATAATACAACAAGTAGAAAATAGAGCAAAAGATTAAGAAAAGTAGCACGTGGATCTCAATTGGAAAAGGGACAAAAATTAGTGAGCCTGGCTTCTTACATGTATCCTTGAGTTCTCTGATAAAACATTGAACAAGGTTCTCCCAGGTTTCCCGGTGAGGGACAAACCAGAGAGCAAAGAAAGGCCGCAGAAGGACAAGAATATGTCCCTCTCTGCTATGAGGAATTTAATTTAGGGACAGCAACTTGCTAGACTGAATAGACCTCTTAATAAACAGAATTTAAGCCATTCTTTATACACATGAATATTCATAAAGACTACACATTGAGCCCTTTTGGCCTGGGCAATTAGAAGCCTTCTGAATGGTCTCAAAAGAAGTAGAGGCAAAATCAAAGAAAAACAAAATGACTTCCAGCAATTTGTGTGCACATTGTCATTTCTTCAGTTTTCAATGAGTGGGATTTTTGCTGTTCTGCCTCTGTGTGCACTAGGTTGGTATTTTACTGCTCATTCAGCACTGTGAGAAAATAAAAGGCAATACATCAATTGATGATTATATCAGCCAATTCATGATTGGTTAGAGACAGTAGGAGGGAAAAATGAAGAGGAATTCTATCCACTGGTTCATTCCCCAAATAGCTGAAATGGTCAGAGCTGGGCAATCCAAAGGCAGGAGCCAGGCACTCCTCCAGCTTTGCTCCCTGGCTGTTTTTTAATTCCAGCTTCTTGCTAATGTGTACCCTTCATAGTAACAGATTATGGCTTTAGTAGGTGGGGCCTGCCACACACCTTGGGTGACCCACATTAACTTCCTGGCTCTTGACTTCAGCCTGGTGCATCCCAAGTCCTTGTGGGCACATGGGCCATGAATCAATGAAAGATTTCTTAAAAAAAAAACAAACAAACAACTAAACAGTGAATAGCAATTATACACCTTTGAAATTTCAACTTTGGAAAGAGACATGGGAAATATAATGTAGAAAAAGCAACATTGGGAGCTTTCAGTTTTGTATCTTCTGTCCATTTCCTGATTATGAGCAGTGTGTTCTCTGTACACAAAGAGGTGAGTGCTGGAGTGAGTTCACAGCCTTGGAGGAAAAGAGGGCATTTGAGAGCATTGGAAGAACTTCACTGGAGACAGGAGGCAGCATTCCAAGGGAGGATAATGACCCACATTTGGGAAAGGGAATTGCATTTGGGGGAATAAAATGATACTCTCCTGTGTGTACAGCCCAGAGCTCACATGAAAGTAAGGCAGGGGGTGGTAAGGGGACCTAAGCTGTTCAACACCAGACTTGATGTTGCAGTCTGCCCCATGCACAGTGAGTGTCTTTGAAAGCACATGGGAGTTAATCTTTGCACTTTTTTTTTCAATATTAGCAAAAGATATACCTTGGCCTAAAGATTTGACAGTGCTCTATGAGAAATCAGTTGATTGGTGGATTTTGCCTATTGCTTGTTTTAAATCTTAACACAGAGCAGGATGTGTGAGAATGTCTGCCCGAAGAGGGACGGCCAGTATTCCTACTCTGGTTGGTTAATTCCGGAGCTCAAACCTCAGCACTGCCTTGCATCCTCAACGTATGAGAACTGTAGAGGTCTGGTTGAAAGAACTTATCAGGAGAGATAATGTTATAGGACAAATTACATCTCATCTTCGTTACTATCAATAACTATTGTGATCACTAAGCATAATAACCTTTAGCAGACTTTCTGGTAGGCTACATCTCTTGATTCTCATAACAACTCTGTTAAGAAGCAAGAATTTTAATTTGTAAAGTTATTTCTGGGTTCCCAATTATCTGCACGATTAATCCTGATTACATATGCAGTATTTTCAGTTGTATTGTTGTAAAAATTGCAATGAACAGTTTGCCCTTCTTTTTTCTCCAAAATAGTTTAAAATTCAGGACAGGTTGCTGAAATTCTGTCCAAAAGAGTGGGCTTATTTTAGCATTAGATTTTTTTTCCGATTAAGTTTCACGTCCAAATAAAAGCTCAGATGCCACAAAGAATCATTTAGAATGAGGCATTATATCTTTAACACCCCTTAATCACAACTGGATAAGGTGATGCACTTGGAAATCCCCAGAGAACAGGCAGGTGATCTGCTACATGTGTTTATTTATCTAAAACAATTTAGCAATTTACAACCTTATCAACTCCGATTTGCCTGTCCTGGAGCATTTTCCAGAACTCGTTGATTTGGTCTGCTTCAGATTTGCTTTCCATGTCAACTTATCCTTCGTGCAGTATATTTTTGTTTTTCTTGTTATGGAGCCCAAAGTTGCCCATATCTCTTGAGTAAATTAAAGATAATGCTATAAAACACCTGCTTAAAATTCCAGTCTGTCACTGACTAACTTCATTGGTATGAAACTCGGAACCCCTCTTATTAAACACTGCTAAATATTCTCTTCATTTTCAAGACAAATATGAACAGAAACACAACTAAACATGTACTGTATTAAAATCATTGATTCACAATATTTAAATTTTCAGCTAGCCTCCAATTAGCAGGCTTTCCAATATTTGAACAGAAGACCATTTTAATGTAATTACAAACACATTTTAGGCATCTAAATTTTTTGCATAATTAGTTCCCTATTAAACTATTTATGTAGCCCTTTTTCCATCAGAAACAGAGAAAGCAGAACAATTTTATTCCTTACTGTTACAATAATTAACTATGCAAGTAGAACAGCATATTAATAGAGTATAATTTGTTTACATTTAAAAGAAAATTGTGTTAGATTAGCATAGCAAAAGACTATTTCCATACCCAGGCAATAATATGCAGGCCTAATAGCAATTTACAGTGTAGTTAAAGAATATTATTAATAAAGTAATACAGTATAATTCTGTTTGCCCCACCATATTTCACAATGTCCTTAATTACAGCTAATTCTATCGAGTCTAATTTGGGTGTTATTAAGCAGTAGACACAGGAATCTTAAATACAACCTTTGCTAATAATGAATGTAAAAGTTGTCATAGAACTTGTTCTTGTAAAACATAGGTGCAAGACTAGTATTTGTGTTTTCTCCCCAGGGTAAAATCTATAAACATACACATATGTAATTGATATTGAGACACAAGCTGTTCAGGATCCAGTGTCTTACTATCAACTCAAGAAGATACTTACTATAAGTAAGCACAGTTAAGGTGATATAGCATAAAGAATGATAAGAGGCAGGTGGGAGTGTCACCTAAAATTCTCTTAAGTGAAAACAGCCACGTGTGAGTGACTTGAATTTTTTTGGACATGGTTAAATTGCAGGGCCAATTATTGTCTCTAGTTGAAAAAAATTAATACCACCTATTTAATATATATCCACATCTCACTAAGTGCTTTTGCTATTTCTTCAGTAGAAACAAAGCAAACTAGTAGTAAGTAGAAAACTTTGCCCAAGAGAATTCTAGATGACCAGTCCAAATGGTCACCTAAAAGTCATCTTTTCCTTATATCATCCAAAATATTTGTCTTTGTAGTTGGCCTCTCACCTAGTTGATAACAGTGCATTGGTTGCACAAAAGCTGGGTACCATGCATGCCTATCGTCAAGTTTTCAGGACTACTGTAGAAGCAGGTAAATTGTTTTTTCCAGATGAGCAAATAAAAGGTTTTATTTTTTAAAAAATTTTGATTTGAAAAAAAATTAACTGATATGTAAAAATCATATGAATTTCTGAAGTATCAGTTAATCATCCAATCCTTGCACACATTGTGTCATGTTGAAATCATTGTTAATATGTCTGTCCCTTTAAATATTTATTACTTCTTTATGGTGAAAGCATTCAACTTTATCTTCCAGGTTTAAAACACACACACAAGATTACTGTTGACAACAGTCATCCTTATTTCTCCTATCTGACTATATCTCAGTACTGATTGACCAGCTTCACCCCATGTCCCTGTTCCCCCATCTTTTGGCAACCTGTAAGAAGCTCCTGGCTTTGTATTGGTTGTGCTTCAGCCATTATGGCCACTCAGGGGTGAGCCAGAAGATGGAAGATCTTTTTCTCTGTCTGTCTTTCATATACCTGCCTTTCCAATGAAAATAAATAGATCTTTACAAAATATTCTACATATGAGTGTAATATGCGGTACTTGGGTCTATGTGCTGATTTCACGTAACATAATGATCTCCAGTTCAATCCATGCTGTAACAAATGACAGAATTCCATCCTTTTTATGACTGAATAGTGTTCTGCTATGTTTATATAATGTATTTGCTTTACTCATTCACCAGTTGGATTCTTACCATTTCTTGGGCACATTAAATGTGGCAATAAATAAGGGAGTGCAACAATGTCTTTAAATAATTAGTTTTATTCAGAGAGGTCACAAAACTAGCAAAGACTCAATGAAGATTCTAACCAAGACCTATAGTAGCTTCAGCATTTGTACTCCACAGACACGATCTGTTTTCCTTGGAAAATACATGTACTACATTCCTTTGATCTCTTTAAAAGTGAGCTGGAGAGAACATTCTGCATCATCTTGGCCTTTGTGGTAGTGTTCTGTGTGTCCTACCAGTTTTGAATTAAGTACAGAGGTCAAGCTAGATTATGAAGAGTCTTCATCTTTTCTATAACTGCTGTATAAAAATCATGCAAAACTCATAACATTCAAATTTCTCCTTTACTATTCCTGCTTTCAAAAAATACCAGTGTTCTCTTCATCTCTTTTTAGCTGACTTCATTCAGAACTGGTCATGAATGCTCTGAAAACTAGAGGCCTATCACTAATAATTGAAAATTCCTTGGTGTCTACATCTCAGGTTGCTTGGGAGCATGCTGGCAGTCCATCTCTCTGTTCATACTCTGCTGTTTCTTTCTGCCTTTGATATTCCTGTACCTTATATACATTGGGGTGATGCTGACCTACTGTGTCTTCCTGAAGGTAATGTTAAAATTAGTTTGCTTTTCTTGTGTAGGTACTACTAATTAAGTAAGAAGGGGATGGTAAGTAGACTAGATGGTGAGAAGTTGTTCTGAAGTGAGTGTTTCAGTTAAAATTCTAAGATCCTGCCTTGCCCTAACTAGCTATGTGCCTGTACGCAAGGCACAGTCTTTTAGAGCAGTGTGCCCAATGGAAGATTTCATAACAACAGAAATGCTACACATCTGTGCTAATAAGAGATGGACACATCTGACTGTTGAGTACTTAGAATGTGACTAAGAAACACAAATAAAATTGTATTTATTTGAATGAATTTAAATTTAAACAGCCACATGTGGCTAATAGCTTACTGGTGAATAATCATCATACTCATAAATTGGCAGTAAATGTAGTTTCTCTAAATACTTCAGAGTACAGTTATGGTCTGAAGTGAGATTATGCATGCAATGTGATTCATAAACTCTAAGGCATCCCTCAAATATGTCACTAATACAACTCCTAATAATAACAGTGTCAGGAACAGTCCCTGCTTGTGCATAAGCCTCAAAACAGAATTTCCCAGATTTCAAGGATGGACTTCAGAAATGTCTTCTATTTTTTTCTCTTTCCTGGGGTTGTGTTGATCTGTGATTCTCCACTTCCTAGGGGCAGATGGAAATCATTGAATGCTTAATTATGTATACTGTGGGGGCACCAAAGTAAATAGATAAAAAGGCAGGGAGTCCAGAGAATTAAATTCTAATTGTAGCTCTGCCATTGACTAACCGTTGACTCTTGGCTTCCCTTGAAGCTCCAGGAGCCCATTGTTAAAGTCTTTGACCACGGAAGTTCTCTCAATAGTTTCCAGGTCATAAAACGCTATCAAAGAAAAGGACCCTGGAGAGCATCTTTACCAATCCCTTGGTTTCCCTAAATGAGCAAGCTAAAGCTTAGAGATGGTCAGGGACTAGCTCAAAGTTGCCCTATTGCCGAAGCCATCTAAAATAGAGGTATTTGTCTCAGCAACTGGACCTCAGGCTGTGACTTTGTGAAAAATTAAGGGGAGTGGTAGAAAAACACTGTTTGATGTCACTGACAATAGACAGTAAATTGATGATCATAAAACCCCACAGGACTTAATCACGGTTTTATAAGAGCCATATAAACCTTACTGTAATTAGCTTAGCACCATGAGGTGGATTCATTCATGGAGGACATATTCCATTAAGTAGCTGTGCAACTCTGCTTTTATGTTTGTAAAAGAATGGAGTTGACTGAGTCAATCGCCGAGGTCTCTGCTCTGAAAGTCTATGGTTTTAAGATCCATGCATTGTAGTTTTGAAAGTTGTACATGAACTCTTTATTTATGACACTTGCTTGTTCCTACAATTATTTGAAGAACAAAGATATGTGTATATGTGAGTCACGTTACTCTAGCAATGCAATTTGATGCAAATATGGGTCTTTATGTGTGGTGACTCCATGGTTTTGGAAGAGCTTAAAACTCCACAGTAGGTATTGGTGATATAGTGACTTAGGCCATTTATTTGGCGATTAAGAGGGATTCAGCCATTTAAAAAATCTTTTTTCTGGCACATTTCAGTTTCTCATTTTCTTGAACACATTCTTAGGGTTCCCTGCAAACAATTTGAATTTTTAAAAAGACTTATTTGCTTTGAGACAGAGAGAGGGGGTGTTCTTCCATTCTCTGGTTCATTTCTCAAAGCCAGGCAGCAGGCTTTCGGCCCATACGCATTGCTGGGGCACAAAGCCATCGTCCACTGCTCTCCCAGGTACATTAGCAGGGAGCTGGATTGGAAGTGGAGCAGTCTGGACTCGAACTGGCACCATATATGTGATACCAGCACCACAGTTGGTGGCTTCACCTGTTATGCCAGAGTGTCCACCCCCTTTAAAAAGATATATTTATGAATTTTAAATGAAGTTTTAAAATAGGTACTGCATGTATAGTCCCATATTCAGAATTTTAGATGGAAACACAATGAGAAGATATCTGACATTGTTAACAATAGGCTTGCCAAACACTGAATTTATACTGGATTCATTTTATTTATTGAATTTATACTGGTGTTTTCTTGGTGACATGGTGATGTCAGTGTTGAAACTTGGAAAAATGTCCGATAAGTTGGGACAAGTTCGTCACCCTACTGGGCTTCCCGAAGGACCAAGTTCCTGATGATGTAGTTTCAATCCTAGTAGTTGCCACTACTACAGAATCTAGTGGACATGAAGGAATATAAATGCTCACTGTTTTTCTCCAGCTAAAATCTTAGGTAAAACTCTTCACTATGGAGATGAATATCACAGTGCTTTTTTCTTATTTTATGAATTTTAGAGAAAATGGGATAGGAATTAAAAAATAAAACCAACTTATGTAAGAGCCATGAAGTCAATGCAGGAGATGAGTCCATTCACAAGGAGAATGAGTTACCACTTAAGGAAACCAGCCTCCTACAGAAAACAATGGTTGAATTCATTTGGAAATCCCTTGTCAAAAGGTAAATGAATAGACGAAAATTGACTTCTGCCTCCAGTTGTGATGAAGAATAGAAGGTGCATCTTGAATTGACAGGACAAAGGGACCAAGATGACCTGATAGTTTCCTTTCCTTCTTAATTTCTACAATTCCATGTTTTTGAATAATGGAGATGCTGTGCATTTGTGAATGGTAAGCAGCTCATTCTTGAATGTGAATGAGGGACATTTGGTAAAATTCTCCCTGAAGATGAATTTTTCTTTTACTTCTCTTGCAATTCACATGTTATGGTTGTATAAGCTGTTCAGAACATACTGTGTTTTGAAATCTTCTCCTTTTTATACTGACCTTACATAAAATTTTATTGTTCCTTTATATCATCTTACTCAAATTAGCACACATGTATAGAGATACACTATGCCTAAAACACTATGCAGAGTTCTCCAGGAGTTCAGCCGTAGGTTGCAGTAAGTACCCACACAGCTGTAGGAATAGGCAATGCATAATAGGAAGGGATAGCCATTGAAGTGATCAACAGGAGTGCTTTTTAAAATGTGAGTAATATTTGAAATGGTGTTAATAAGTATAATTTGAACAACTGCAACCTAAACTTTAGGTTTAAGGCACTGTATAAATGCTGCTGGACTGTAGTGCTTCGCATTCAGGGATACTAACAAATAACCTGAAGCTATTTTGTACAGACTCAGAAAAGCAATGGTGAAGGATTAGTAATTCAATCTCTTAGTCCATGGGGGAGTAACTACAGATTTCATGGCAGAGGCGTGATACACCAAGAGCTGTATTTTGACATTACCCTGGCTCTGGCATATGTGGCATATATTAAAATGGAAATTAGGAAGTGATGGGATCAGATGATAAGATGAAAAGTGATGAGAACCTCCACTACAGAGCTAATCACAAAAAGGAGAGAACACACAGGTAACAGGTGTGGGATTGTTATTCGTCATGATTTGAAGGGCATGAGTAACTTGAAGTCAAGGGTGACTGTGAGTTGAACTTGGATGAGGAGGTGGAAGTTGTTGCTAGAATGAATATGGTTGAGGAAGAGAAATGAAGAGTTGGAACTTCTCCAAAGTTATTGCTGTTGTTTTAGCTGATGTTGATATTTTTCTTTGTTTCTATTTCTCTCTGATTTATTTCATCTTTAAGTCTTCAAAAAAGTTTGAAGATTTTTCCCACAACAATACATACTAAGCAGAGTTGTGACACACCATTCTGCAAGGATGAATTAATTAGTATGCTCATTGAATCTTGACTCCAATATAATATCAAATAGATTTTCAAGATGCTGAGAGTATAGTCTGGGGAAGGGCAGCCATCACAGATTTTAATATTACCAAAATTGGCTTTACCTACTTTATTTTAACAAAGAACAGAGTCAGGGAGTCAGTGTTGCAGTGTCACAGGTTAAGTTGTCACCTTACATGCCAGTATCCCATAGAGGAATTGGTTCAAGTCCAGGTTGCTCTGCTTTGAATCCAGCTCCCTGCTAATGTGCTTGGGAAAACTATAGAAGATGGCCCAAGTGCTTGGCCCTGTACTCATAGGAGACCTAGAAGAAGTTCCTGGTCTTGCCCAGGTAATAAACCAGTGGGTAGAGGACCTTGTGTGTGCTCTCTCTCCCTGTCTGCAATTCTGCTTCTCAAATAAATAAGATGAAGCATTAGGAAGGAAGGAACAATTACCAAATGCAGCTTGGCATTGGGTTAGCATCAACCTCACTGACTTTGGGCTGTCTACTGAGCAATAGATGCTGTGAATTCTGTCAAATCAAACCCTCTATTTCAAGTCCAATGTGATGGCCTTCCAGGAGTCTTGGGAACACAAATAATTTTATTTCCCTCCCTCTCTCAGGCTGAAAATATCCCATCAGTTTGATAGTAAAAATGTTGTCCCAAATAAAGGCCAGGACGATTCCCTGACTGCCGCTATTACGTTGAAATCTTATCATTCACCACGGTGGCGGGAGACCCACTGGCTTTCCTCCTGCCTTAATCAAATTAGAAAGTGTTTGTCATTCTTTCCCTAGCTAGCAGGAAATTAAGTTTCACTCAAGCATTTGGGTCAAACCCTTAGTATCTAAGAATGATCTCCTTGTAAGATACATTTCCAGTGTTCGGTTGCTTTGGAGCTTTGGCTTTGATTGCTTTTTTCATAGAGTGAACATGTTCAAGGCAGCTTTAATATTTGACACAGCTGTTCCTGGGTTCAGTCCCAGCCTTGTTGCTAGTCACGTGGTGACCCTGGCCAAGTCTCCCTTCCTGTCAGGGAAGAATCTGGAAGAAATTGTATCAATGTTTTTCTCGAAATCAGTTTTATTTCTTCACATGGGTATTGTTTAAACTGTAGAATGGTATCCAGCTCTGACAGGTGTTATGTAGTTGACACGGAGGCAATAGCTTGAGTAGCCACCATAATGATTTTTTGCTGAAGATTTGTTTTTCTCTTTCACATTTTCTTTTCTTTGACCTATTCCTTTACAGCTGGTCCTCTGCGCTTGTGTAGTTCTGGCATGTTTTTCTTTTTCTGTAGTTGAGTCTCTGGGACTCTTGTGTTCTGGTGGGATAGTCTTCACTGCATGACTCGGTCCATGAGAGAATTACAAAGTGTTACCCAAAACATTCCATAGGTACAACATTGAAAAGTTTCATTCTAAAATTCCCTCATCGAATAAATGGTTTTAGAATTGACTAGTGTAAAATTGGGTGATTGAGAAATGAGTGTCACACTTGAATGGCTCTTTCCAACATTATGGCCACTTAGCAAATTTGGAAAATTGTTTGCTCTTACTTTTCCTTAAAAAAAAAAGGGGGGGCAAAGAACAACAACAAAAACCCCTACCAAAGAGGACAATAAGTGGGCCCCTTCCCCACTGCCTCATTTCATCCTTTGTTGATGCTGTAAGAAAGATTTATGAGTTCTTAGCTCTAATGTTAGAATTCAAATTCAGAATATGCTGGCATACAGATAGAATGCACCCCTCTGAGGGTTTTCAGGTTAGAGAGATTTCAGATTTTCCTATACCAATTGACTCCAAAATATTTATATTGATCATTTCCCTACTTATTTCCTATACCACCGAGTCCCTGAAAAATGAACAAGTGTTGCAAGAACACATGCAAGCAGGAGGTTTCCAGGCAGTTGGAATCTTACCACCATGAACATGGTAGGGAAGTCTGTACTTTCATTGTTATTTTATTGTATTTTTTATACTTTGCACTTCACAGTGCAATCCAAAGTTGCCTAGTCAAATGTAATCTTTGTGCTTACAAATAAATTCAAACAGCTTGCTACTGTTTGTCACAATTTTTCATTTGGACCCTTAGAATCTTGCTTTCTTTTTGTAGAAGCTACATTTTGCATTCATAAACCATTGCATGTTGCTCATTTAACCCTGTTCCCACGCTCCACTCCAAATGCATTTCTGAGTGACCCCGCATGTCAGCACTATAGCATTGTACAGTAAATAGAGTGTTTTGCTTCATAAATCAAGCATAGAACTTATAGCCAACTTCAGCATAAAAAAAAAGTCGCTGAAATAATATGGCCCAGCTGCAGGAGATAGACATTGTATTCATAAAGCTAACCTTAAATTATGGACATTTAAATCCAGATTTGACAGAGCTAAGGCCATTTGGGGAACTCTGAGTAATCCTCATGAAATTCCAAATTTTTCTTTTGTTGTTTTGAAAGAAGTTTGTTTTGAAAGGAAAAGAATGTTAGACTCTCTTTACCACAGTTATCTCCAATGGTATCAGCCAGGCACCCCTGGGTGGCCAGTTCGCCTCATTATGCAAGTCACTTTGCAAATCATACATTTTTTTTCTTTAGCTACCTGCTGTCTGAGAAATTAGAGCTCTTATTTCATTCTTCCAATCATCAGTAAAATGGAGAGGTAACTGGAAAAAATCAGGCTTAGATTTCTCCCTCATCTAAATCAAATTGAACACTAGCGTCTCGTTGAGGACATCTGAGGATAGAAACTGATTTTATTTCAAGAATTAACTTATATGTCTGTTGAAAGAAAGTCTAAAACAAATGTCCGGCTGGACATTTGTTCATCTTCCTTTATACGTAAAAATGCTAAAATTCCAAAAGTTAAAATATGCTGGAAGAACACAGGCTACAGTGCTCACTAGGAAAGGATGCTTTAAAAATTAGCTAGAAGAGGGGACATCCCGTAACGGGAGAATTATCAACAAACCAGAAAGATTAGGCCATAATCTCTCTTGCTAACACAATTTGCTGAAATAAATTAAAAGCATTCTATTTTCCCATTAAATTTTACTGCCCTACATCACAAAAAGTCTGTGTTTTTGAAAGCACAAAACCAAATGCTTATAACAAATATAATTACAATAGTATAAGAATTAATGAGAGATGGGGAAAGCTAATGTCTGTATTTTATCTTTCATGCATGTGGATAAAAACACATTACCACTTTGTTAAAAGCATTTATCTGGTACCTATAAAATGAATTGGACCAAATTATTGTTTTTTTTAAATTTCAGTGTCCTTACTTACAGGTAATTTCTTTGTTCACCTAAGATAGAGGAGTCCAACTGAATAATGTTCTGGCATAAATTGCCTTCTGGAATTCAACTACTTCTTTTGAGAAGTAGCAATATCTTCAAATTAACCTCAGTTAACACAAATGGACTAAAAAAATTGTTCAAAAATTTATGTAGTTCAAAAATTGTCAGATTTGTTGAAATGAATAATGTGTTTGGATTTTTGGAAGACCTTTACGAATTTTGAACCTCCTGCAGTTCCATTTGGTGTAAAGAATTATACTATAAACAAGGGGCTCCATCTGTACTTTTGAAATAACTATTCCGTTTTCCATTTCAGCGCTCAGACAAATTGACACGACAAACTGAAAAGCAGAAGTTAGTGTTCAAAGAAGTTCAAGAGTAAACATTTAGTCAGTTTGTCTGCTTGGATGGAGATTCTGTGCGCAGGAGTCCACAAGTCCAGCTGTAGGTTCCAGATCTGACGGAGACCTTTCCCGCCAAGGGCTTTCCCACTGCCTCCAGTCAGCCCCATCCAGACTCTGATGCTACCCACATCCTCACTGCTTCCAGGTGTTCTATACACATCCCGTTTCACTTATGAATGAGTCAAAGTGTTTGAATGAACATTTCCTTCACTAGCTTTACTTACGGTGGTTGTTCTTCTGTCCTTTTCACTTACAAGTTCAGGACACTCTCTGGTCCCCACGTTTGGTGAAAGGGGAGAAAGGCACATTTCTGGGCGGGAGATGAAGATGATAACAGCTGTTGGAAACAGTGTTAGGAGGGCTCAGTCAAGCAAGTTACAGAATGATGTTGGAGTCACGTGGCTTTCCTGTTGCGCTCAAAGGTAATTATAGATCATCAAGGCACTGGGTGTTGGTGTAGGAGCCCTATGACTTCCTTGGTACAGCAGTTATCATTCTTAAACCACAGTTTAGGTAAATAAAAATTGGAAGGAAGAAGAGCCACAAATTCAGACTCACTCAGAACGTTTGGTATTTGTCCTTCTCTTAATCATGGAATCCTTTATCCCCTGTGATTTCCAGTGGAGCATTGATGTCTGGGGACCCATGATCTGCATCAGCGCTCTCGCTCTCTCACACACAATGCCTGAGCAGTGCATGCCCTTGCAGACATGCATGCTGCCCCTTTCTGTGCAAAGCCTGGCATGTCCCCAAGTCAATCCCTTTCAAGCCTTGTGCCTTCCCAGCACAAGTCCCATCATTTCCAAGTTCTCGTTGGATGTCCAGCTCCATTCAGTGTCCCTGGGACTGTGGTGTCACATGGTGAGTCCACATTCTCCTTTGGCTTCTTATAGCACATATGGTCTTCCTAAGTAATTTGAAATGCATCCAGTGTAGCCCAATGTTACTAATAGTCTTGTAATCTATTCATACTTCTATCTAACAAAATCATGTGTCTTCTGAGAAATTTCCAGGTCATTTTGTACCCTCCAGCCTGAGTGCATAGTGGGCTCCCAAGAACATTTGGTTGAGTCGGTGATGCAGCATTCCGTGGAAGTCTTTGCTACTGGGTGAGTTAATAGCGGTACCTGCTCATTGCTGTAATCCACAGACTCGTGTTGAATCAAACTTGATAACATCATTTCTACTACTGTCTGATGCAGTATTATTTTCCAGATGATAGGAGAATTAAATGTAAGCCTCTCTAAAATATGGAAAGCAATTAAAAGCAACTTAAATTCTGACCAGGTTTATTTGTTACAGAAATGCTAGTAAATTTCTTAGGTTGTTCTTCTCATCACATGTTACAGTGTGACCACAGTACATGCTTTTCAGATCATCTTTTGGAAGTCATTTTAAAATCATTCTGTCAAAGTTGGATTATCTCTTCAATTTTTGACCAAAGGAGATAGCAGGGAAATCTAAATAAAGGCAGGGAAAGGAAATTAGCATTCATGGAATCCTCAATTTTTGGCACATAATTCTGCATGCCAATACTATAAAGTAGATGGAATTATCTTCATTGTGTGCCTGAGAAACCAGAGATTCAGTGGCATTAAACTCGTTGTCCAAATTAACACAGATCACTCAAGACTTTGTTTTTTGTGTCTTCTACCCTACACCGCTACTTTCACATACAGAAAGCATTGGGGCTTTTGCTAACCCAGTCCATGTTTAGCTGAAAATCCTTTTTCAGTTCCAACAGAAACATTGCCAAATATTTATCAAGTGTGTGCTGAGCCTTTCTACAGAATGGGAAGCTGGGATGATCTCTCCGCAGTGTAGATCTGCACTGATTCATCCAGTGGGATAAGCCAGCCTTTGAGGCGGAAGCCCTGCCATTCTTTTGCTGTGAAGTTTCCCGCTCTGAGTGGGGTTTTGTGTTCCATCTTGGGGAAACTGATAGGTTCTCTGACCCTGTTGGAGGGGCCATGTGGCCTGAAGGACTGGAACATCTTAGCGGAGGATAAGGGTGATGATTCTGGGAAGCTGCAAGTGAAGCATGCCAGGAGTAACTACAGAAGAGGTAGATCGTGGTCTGGATCTCATGTTGAACTTCTCTGTGGCTATCTATCAGAACTCTCGTGAACAGGTGCGTTTTTCTAGTCTGGCTAGTAGTCAACTGATTGTAACTGTTTGAAAAATGTTTTGCTGTCGCAGGATACCAGTGTTTGAATTCTCTACTTCCACTTCTTCACTGTTTTTTTTCTAGTTTCTATAAAACCACTTTCTAAATTGCTTTTTATTATTTCATTCACCAGCTTCATTGATGGCATGTCAACCCTGTTAACTTGCTGTGGTCTTCATTTACCATGCTTGCCACAATTCTTCCTCTTCCTTACAACAAGGTAAGAGCTACTTCCTTCCCCTGGAGTCTAGGCTGGTGTTGTGAATTGGTTTATCCAGTAGAATGTGAAAGAGTTAATTCTTTGCTAGCTCTCATTCCAATCTTCAGGAGACCTGGAAATTTTCTTTTCTCTTGGACATTAACTATGCATAAAAATCCTACTGTCTTGGGGCCACTATGCTGTGAGCACACCCTGGCTAGGCACTGGATGGGACCTTGTAAAGCACGGAACTTTCTATCAGTCTTAACTCTATCAGATAGCACACCTGAGGCACCAATGGGCAAGCAAAGGAGTAATTTTGGATCTTCTGGCAAGTGCCATGTACACAAAACAACTATTCAATTTAGCCCAGCTTCGATTACAAAAGTAAAGGAATATATAATATATAATATTTTTTTTTGGTTTGCTCGAACTCATTAAATTTTGAGTGTTTCATTTTATAGGAACAGATAACTGAAACAGTAGTTTAAAAGTTTGGTCCATAATGCACTTATTCTAGAGTTGGATGATCCAATGCAGTATCAGTCAAACATAATTGGTTGAACTTACTTAAAATTACATTACTGTGAAAATTCCAGGTTTTAATATCACTAACCATGCACACGAGATGCTTAGTAGCCACTGTTTTGCAGAATAGGTATACAATTTATTTCCACTATGATATAAAGTTCTGTTGGAGCTTAGTTCTTTCACATTTTCTGCACTTTTATGTTTCTTGTTATCACGAACTGTCAACCACAGTGAATGGATTTGGGCAGTACAACGTCGTTGTAGCTGACTTAGTATGAAGATGAATTTCAGATGCTAAAATTTATCTCATTAACGTTAATTCATGGTGTCATAAAGATATGTAAAAAGGAACTCTCTGTCTTGAAAAAATTTCTTAATTTGGCCCCATGCACTGATTTCAAAGTGCCTAGGGGCGAGGAAGCTTTTGCTTGTTTGCTTTTATAATGTTAAAGACCCTTATGAGTGTAGGTATGACGTTTATGGAGAGCATCTATTAAGAGGCCTCTCCTACATGGCTAAGTAGAACATCTTTCGTAGAACTTTTTGTGGAGGTAATAATATGGATCCTTTATCCTAGCATCCTTTGTGTCTTTGGACTTTTCCATCCATCAGTATGGAAGACAACAATAGATTATATACCTGTTCTGCTTGTCACCTTACAGGACGACTATGAGCAATGAAAAGATGACTCGAAATTCTCCAGCACTGAAAGTGTTCAGGAAGTAGAGATTATTTTTTGTTGGAAGGACAGGAACTAGCCAGTAGGCAGGTGCTACATGAACAGAACAGCAACAAGGGCCAGACGAGGTTCATGCTTAACCCTTTTTAGTCATGACGTCTTATCCTTGTTTCTGCAGCATTAGCACACTTTTTTCATTTCTATTTTAAACATTTTATTTGAATGTTTTAAGATTTATTTTTATTGCAAAGTCAGATATACAGAGAGAAAGGAGAGACAGAGAGGAAGATATTCTGTCTGATGGTTCACTCTCCAAGTGACCGCAAGAGCCAGAGCTGTGCCGATCTGAAGCCAGGAGCCCAGAACCTCTTCTGGGTCTTTCAGGTGGGCGTAGGGTCCCAAGGCTTTGGGCTGTCCTTGACTGCTTTCCCAGGCCACAAGCAGGGAGCTGAATAGGAAGCAGGTCTGCCGGGATTAGAACTGGTGCCCCCATGGGATCATGGGCATACAAGGTGAGGACTTTAGCCGCCAGGCTACTGCACCAGGCCCTTTATTTAAATTTTAATTAGCTTTTATCATATTCAATGTGATTTGTAGGTAAAATTCCACAAATATAATGACAATCCCTTCCTTGCCCCCCTACTGACCTTTCTTCTTTCTTGCTATATTTTAAAAATTTTTAGATAACATATTTTAAATTTATATTACAGTAAAAAAAAGCGTAACACTTTAGAGAATAAGGTCAACAAGTCAAAAGCAAAGAATTCTTAGTTCAGTGTGTGCGTTAGTATCTTTGATCCTTTGTGGCTATTAGAGAAATAGTTATGCTCCATTGCTCCCAGAAGTTTCTCTATGATCTATATTACACGTAATGCATAATAGAAAATATTTTTGTTGAAAGCAGAATGCATACAGATGGACAGAAGTGAGTAAATATGAACTACTTGAAAAGTTCATACAATGTTTTATAAACCTTAATGATTGCAAATATCGAGTGGAGAGCAGTTTCTGAAGATCAGATCAACTATTATTGTGAATAGATTGTGCTTACCGAGCACTTAGTGTATGCTAGCTGTTGTGCTCAAGGCATACAGACATCTCAAGTAACGCTCCGCACAGTGCGGGAGTTAGGTCACTGGCATTCAGAGGCTTCCAGGGAACTCGGCTTTATCCCAACCGTCACATCCATTCCCCCAAAGATCTCGTTCTTGTCACACAGGATGCTTTCCTTCTCAATGGCCACCTCCAGGACAAGGCTTTGGAGGGTGGTACCTGGTTTCTGGGGTGAGGTGGACCAGCCCCAAGCTTCATGGCTCTGTAAGCTAGCAGGCCAGGTGGCTGTTTTGCTTCCCCTCTCTTGTTCAGTTCATGTGGCAATTAACGCTTCGTATTTTGTTGTTACTGTTTTGAAAAGTTGGGCCTTTGTGTATCCAGCCTATTCATGCTCACATATTCCCTTTCTCTACTAGGCCTCTAAGCTACTTTAGATACCAGTGCGCCTTATGAGACTGGAAACGGCAAGCAGTATTGAATTTTCTCCTTTAAACGTATTGGAAGCCTATCTCCTTTCTAAGAGAGGAATTCAGGTACTAACAACAATGAATCAACAGATCTCCATCAACGATATGAATGAATAATCTGTACCAATAATTAGTAGACGAAAATCTAAAAATTAGACAACAAAAACTAAATTTCCTCTCAGCAAAAACCAAAGGGTAAGATTGGTCAGAGAAGTGTCAGGTCTGCCCACTGACAGGTAGAGCTTTGGGGCTGCGTAGATGCTGTGATAAATGCGCTGCTCGGAGGGACAGTGTGTGTAAGTGGCACTGGGAGAAGCAGACGCTAGAAATGGACACATGGTAACAGGTATTCGTGCTTTTGTTTTGAAGTATTTATTTAATACATGTTATAGTCAAGCACTAGTGACAAAAACAAACAAGGCATGGTCCCATTTTCTGAATATTTACACTTGATATCAGGGAGAGATAAAGCTAGACAAGTAAGATGAAAGTAACAAAAAGCCAACAGATTTCCTGGAGGTGCAGAAGGAATGAGCGGGTATACGGAGTACAGCGAAGTGAGGTGTTCTATTGCATACATTCAGAAGATGTTCAAGGTAGAGGATAAAAATAGGAAGCTCACAGGTACCCAGATGCAGCAACCAGGGCCAGCAGAATCAATTTCAGCTGCAGTGCAGGTGTTTTTAGGGTGTGAAGATAAGAAAGATTGGGTTGGCAGAATTATGGGCGCAGAAGGTCTTGCGTAGGGTATAGCCAAAATTGAGATGGAACAAGTAGAAGGAAGACTGTGATCAAGTTACTTTAATTGGTATTCTTTCATCAAATCAAAACTCATCGCTTCTTCCTTTTGCTCATTTCAAGAACAGCACGTAAGAAACATTTGCTGTATATTGGGCACTCTGCTTAGCCCTTCACATGTAGTAAAGGTGATGTTTAAAAGACAAAGCTGTAGAAGACACAAAGAGAGCAACATGACTTTTAAACTCAAGCACCTACAAAACCTATATGGGCCGACAAACACACCTAGGAAATAACTAGACAATGACATAAGAAAATTAAATCAGCCTTCCTCATCTATGTGTTTCACCTGCATGGATTCAACCAACCACCAATCAAAAATACTTAGAAAATATTGTATTTATACCAAACATTGCAGATTTTTCCTTGTTATTATTCCCTAAACAATTCAATAAAATAATCATTTACATAGCACATATATTTATTAGGCATCAAAAGCAGCTTAGAGTTGTGTGTTGGCTCTACAGCATTTTCTGGAAGGGACTTAGGCAAGGGGCTTACAGCGTCTTTCGGGAATCCTGGAATCAGTCTTCAGCAGATACTAAGAGGTGACTCTGTAAGGTTAATTTCTGCTATGTGTGGACAGTGAGTATTCCTCTGCACAAAGTCCTTGCAACTTAACATGGTGTTCCTATTTAGAATATTGGGCTGTTACTGGATGGGGCCCGCAGCAACGTGGAGATTGGCTTAATGAACACGCGAGTGCTGCAGACACAGAAGCTAAATGGCATTATGCTTACTCGTCTTTCCTCTGTAATCACGTGCTGGTGCTAGAGGGTTCAAGGACGGATGAAGTCTGCAAACTGATAGGACATAAATAGTTAACAGTCAAACCCTGGGCCCTCTTTGAACCTTTCAAGGCAGTGGATAAGTTGAATGCAGCAGTGAGAAAACAGAGCCACTTCTGCTAACCCGTAGAAACAGTCAAGCTGCCACAGTCTTCGCAAGGTGCAAGTAACAGATCAGGCTTTCGGAGGACCCTGCACACCGCACATTGCGCGGTCTCACCTCGCTCTCCGAGCCTCTGCTTCACAGCTGGGCTGAAGGAATTAGCTTGCACACCAGAATATTAATGTCAGCATCTTTTATCACATGGGTTGGAGATTTGCAACCACTTGAAAAAAAAAATCCCTAACTCTGCTCATGATTATCTGTGAGTCAGAGAAAGGGGCGAAGATGTAACAAAAAGAAGTCTGTCATTCAATGTTTTGCTAACAGTCTCTTTGTTAAAAAAAAATTAGCAACTGAAAATATCTGTGATTCTCTCTTATTTTGAAACTAGCATGACAGTGAAAAGGAAAAAAAAGCAAAACAAAACAAACTAAAACCCCCACACTCTAGAAGGTTCGTTTGAAAAGGGAGGGCCCAGCACGACAGTTCAGTGGCTAAATCCTCGCCTTGTGTGTGCTGGGATCCATTTTGGTGCTGGTTCGTTTCCTGGCTGCTTACATTTAGCCACTTCCCATTTTGCTACCTAATTGTGGTCTGGGAAAGTAGTAGAGGGTGGTCAAAGCCTTGGGACCCTGCACCCAAGTTGGAGACCCAGAATAAGCTCCTGGCTCCTGAATTTGGATCAGCTCAGTTCTGGCTGTTGTAGCCATATGGGGAGTCAACTAGCAGATGAAATGTCTCTCTGTCTCTCCTTCTCTTTGTAAATCTGCCTTTCCAGTAAAAATAAGTCTTTAAAAAATGTTTAGGAAGGGAACAGACCAATTGCTTTCCCAGTTTTTATCCCCCCATCCTACCTTGCTGGGAATTGGATGTCAAAGAAGGCCGAGAAACATCACAAAATGCTTTTAGACTGTGCTGTCTTTTGGCAAATGCTGTCCATCTTGTTAGGTCTAGAACACAATCCAAATCAGAAGAATTGGGAAAAGTCGATGAATACTGGTATAGGAATAACATAGGCTAAGTGAGGCTTCAACTCAACCGTGGGATGATGTCTTGACAACCAGCTCAGATCAAGACTCAGGGTCACAGAATCCAACAAAGTGCAAGGGACTGAGGCCAGTTTGGACGTGGAGGACAAAGCCTTTGTCAAGCATGAAAAAAGTAGCTCATACTATATGACAAGGACCAACAAGCTCCCATCCAAAAGCTTTCAGATTCTGACTTATCTGTCATTGCATCTATCTCATAGGTGATACAGTTTCTCTAGGTACTTGGGAAGACAGTGAACGAAGCTCTATCAAAATCAGCCCAGAACGTGTTCACTGTCCTCTCATGGGGACCATTCACAGACAGTTGGATATTTTTATGATACACTGATGGTCAAACCCTCAAACCTCCATTACAACACAATTTTTCTTGTGTTTTTAAAGATTTATTTTTATTTCAAAGTCAATAAAAATACACAGAGGAGGAGAGATAGAGAGGAAGATCTGTCCGCTGATTCACTCCTTAAGCAGCTACAATGGCTGGAACTGAACTAGTCCGAAGCCATAAGCCAGGAGCTTCTTCAGGGTCTCCCACATGGGCGTTGAGTCCCAAGGCCTTGGGCCGTCCTTGACTGCTTTCCTAGGCCACAAGCAGGGAGCTGGATGGGAAGCGGGGCCGCTGGGATTACAACCGGCGGCCAGGATTACAATCCTGGTGCATTCAAGGCGAGGACTTTAGCTGCTAGGCTACCATGCCGGGCCCAACACAACTTTCATGTAGCATTAAAAAGGAGATCCAATGGAATCCCAGGATGAATTATCACGTATGGATAATTTTCTTCTTCAGATCTTAACCTACACAAATAATCATATATGTTCATAGGTTGGAATGTTCAAAGCTTGCCATGCATGTGTCTTAGTCACATGCATCCCTTTTCAATACCAACTAAGCCTATCGTTTGGCTCTGTATGAATCTCAGCTTTCTCTCTCTTTAGATTTATTTGCTTCATTATTTCTTAAAAAGATTTACATATTTGGAAGTTAGAATTATGGAGAGAGGAAGATAGAGATAAAGAGAAAAGTCTTCCATCTACTGTTTTATTTCCCAGTGGCTGCAATGGTCAGGGCTGGGCCAGGCCAGGCCAAAGCCAGCAGCCGGCAGCCTTCCAAGTGTCTCACGCGGGTTCTGTGGTGTAATCTTGTCCCATCTCCCACTGCTTTTCCCAGGCCATTCACAAGGAGCTGGATCAGAAGTTGGGCAGCCAGAATACTTGCTAGCTTCCATTTTTTTTTTATTGCTGGCATCACAAGTTGCAGCTTTATTTGCCAGGACCCAATACTGGCCCCATGCCTTATTCTCCTAGCCTGCTGTTAACTCAAATAACTGCATATTCTGTCTTTCCTGTACTTCTCATTCAGCCCTGCAAAAGATCTATATCAGCAAATCTCAACCTTTGTTGTCATCCGTAAGAAATAGCAAGCATGTGTACCATAACTCGGCTTCCCTCCCATGCTTAAATTAGAGGTGATGAAATTGTAACAGATCATTCCCAATTTTATAATGACACAACTGTTACATTTGACAAATTAGTCCCTCCTGATCTTCCATCATGCCATTCAACACTCATTAGCCAAATGTTAAACTATATGCTGGAAACTATGGCCATAGCATTGAGTAACTTCTGGGGTCCAACAACCAAAAAAGAGAATCAGATAAAAATAGGTACAGAACCACTGTCAGTGTCATGGTGGGTAGATGGCGGATGTCATGTGGGTGGGAGGCAGTGCAGGCTGGGCCCTCTGCCTGCTGGGCCTCTGTTGACTTGCATTCTGATCGCTCTTCCACATCCTGTCCTTTTTCTGTGCATAGCCTAGTCTTAGAAGCTGTTGACCCAATTGTTTTTTCCTCTTTAAGCAACAAAGCCTGCCGTTCCCTCTGGATAGTTGACTTATCCTCTGTTTCGCTAAACAATTCCAAGACCAATACAAGAGCCTGTTTCTTGCTTTTCCTCCACACCTGAGAATTTTTTGAACCTCCGCAGTGTCTGTCTTGTTGCTGGCCAAGGGTAGAACATCTATCCTTTCTAATGCTAATCTCTATTGGTTTCTCTTAATTCTACTTTCTCTAAGAGCTCACCTCTGTTTCTCTGTAGCCTTCCTTGTCATTTTCCTTTAAACACATTTCCATTAACTGAACAACATCTTCTCATGTGTTAAGATTTCTGGGTAATGATTTAGATTTTCTTACCATCTTACTATGTCAGAGTCATATTATATCTCGTAAAAACGCTCAATGTTGTGCCTATGGTGCATATTCTTTAAAGGAGAAAAGAGTTACTGAATTTTCTAAGCTCTCAGCAGCCACATAAAGACTGTCTAGCAGTAAAAACGATTGCAAATAGTACATAAGTTTAAGGTTTGATTTGGATTCTGTACTTCTCCATTGATGGACCAGTGGAGAGTTACTTAAATTTTATCTGCCACAGTTTTCTCAACTGCACAACAGAGATAATGATATTTATTATTTGATCGATAAGTTGTGCAGATCAGTTGAGATGATAGATCCAAATTACTCATATTCTGTTTCACAGAATGTGTTCTCAATAAACTCTGGTTCTTGTCACTAGGAAATAATGGTTGATGCAAACTAAATAAGAGACCTATTGTAGCGAAAGAATCAGGTGTATTTATGATATTTTTTGAGTGAAGGCAATAACAACAGAAAAGTAAGTGCCCAGTTTATCTGGATATATTATCCTAGTATGTAGTTAATCAATAAGTACACTAAATTCTCTTGTCTAAAAAAGCTCCTTATGTGTATGGAGGCTCCGTGAAGATTTCAAGCACAGTATTATTCGGTTAAAATTATTACTTTCCCCTTACACAAAACTGTGGCATGTTAAATCACTAGCTTCAAAAGGTGTAAATTCCAGGCCACGAGAGTCATTCAGGCACAATTGATGCTTTGTGGTGCTGGGTGAAGAGGAGATGTCTTCTCCTATTTCCAGGAACAATAACCATATTTCTAAAAGGTTGCCATGAGCTTTCGTTTGCGAAGTCTCATCAATTTGGAGTTTTGTCCTTGGGATGAAAATAGACTACTCTCCTCTGTTATTGTGGCAAGCAAATGAACAGCAGACACGTGTGAAAAGGTGGCCTATTTACCATCCCAACAAAGTAAAATGGATTTTCAGAGAGGGCACATGGATATATTTCCATCAAACAGCACATTTGCGATGCTAACACGGGCAGGCATTCTTTGGGCTGAATCTGAGCTTTATTTTTTCATTGTCATTTTGCTTCTTTCTGGGCCACAAATGGTTAAACATATTACAATTCAGAATTTTGTAATTTAACAGCAGAAAGCATACAAATAGACAAACACATAAAGAAAGATTGTGTAAGTCAACTTTTCTTCTTCCATTTCTGTATAGCACCCATCCGACTCAAACATGTAAATTACTTGGGATTCAATCAGTTTCATGCCTCTCCTTGTGCATTGAATAGATTCCCAGCAATTTACCACATTGAACCTCAGGTTCTATATCCCATGTTCTGGTCCATACTTGCTTAATCTATTGAGGAGATCTCTACAAAATGCAACTGCTTAAATATACATTAATGCTCATGACTGTGACTGAGAAAACTCTACCAGTAATGTAAAGGTTACAAGCTACAGTGTTTGTATAATTTGAAAACTAAAGAATATCTTACTATTTGGTATGTATTTCAGGACAAAAACCTACAATAAGAGTCAAACTGCTTCTCTGTCCTTACTCCCTGCTTTTCTCAGTATAGTTTATAATGTCCACTGGTACAAAAATTGTGACTTCTGGGTGGGAGGTTGGGTGGGGCTTTTCCCTTTGTTACTCCCCTAACCCCAGATACAGGGAAAAATGATAATATTAGTGTGGAAACAATGGTATTACCCACTTTCACCCTGTAGCCCTTGTCCCTTTGCACCCTAATCAACTAAGTAAAAACAAATACTCTTTAGAACTAACGAAGTGGGAAAAAAAAGGTCAGAAAAATAATTTTTCCTACTTCTATCATTAAATATTTCAATGCAGTTTGAGACTATGCAAAAAAAAAAACCCAAAAATTGTGACTTCAAGAACAGTTTAGTGTTACACCAAGACCTTAGAATTTTGTTAAATTATATTTTATTAATTTTCTTTTTTTAATTTAACCTCTCTTTATTTATCATGGGAACTTATCTATCATACAGATCATTAACTCTTCAGAAAATAACAGCCAGTTACTAACCAGCTTTTATAGGAATGCTATACTTCTGCAAAGAACAAGGCTTCCATAAAACTGGTTCTGTCTTTTGTCTTCTCCACCTCTTTTGAAAATATCTATGTTTCACTGCTCGCTGCTGAAGCCAGACCAAATGCTGTTCTGCTGTGGGTCCATAAAGATCCAAGAGGAAGGAATTTCTGAGGAGAGAGCAAGATATTCCTGCTTGCTGCTCCCAAAACAGCTTCTAGTACCAACGACCTTATAGGACACAACTGATACCCAAATAAATGCCCTTGGTCAAAAAATCAAAATGAAAAGCAGTTAGACCTATATTAGAACATGCAACACGGTGGTACAAAAACTAAAATCAAACTGTACTCTTGATCTGTGAAAAAGGCTATGTTTGCCTTCAAGATAGTAACTAGAAATAAAGAAAATGCTACACTCTTCTTTGCCAAGGCCAGCTGTAGTGCTGTTAGACTGGATTTTCTTACCCCCTCTGGCCATTTTAGCCATGCTGTTTCTCTCTTTATGTAGAAATGTTTATAGTTAACAAGATCACTTTCTAAATTTACTAATTAAAAATGTCATCTTTCTTTTCCATTGCTTGGTTGATAAGGCAGTAAATAATCTGGGAAAATATGGTAGCATAAAAAATTGACCATATTATATCAAGAGGAGCTTTGAAAAATACATTTTCCATTAGGAAACAATGGGTCACAGTAAATTCATGCGCTGCAATCACACACCAGGGCAGCTTGTTTGCTTAGTTTATTTATGATTTACTACCATCTTAAAGACCCATGGAATGGGAAGAAAATGCAAGTCTAACACAGAGGTGTTGAGAAGGTCCCATGTGAGTGAAACAGCCAGTCTATCTCTGACTCCATGTGAAACACAGAGGTGTTGAGAGGGTTTCAAGCAGCTAAAATGGCAAGATGTACTCTGTCTGAAAGATACTTGCTCTTTCCCCATTAACTAGGTCAGCTTTAACCTCTTACAGGTAGAAATTTATTTCCTTCAGCATTAGTTTCTCTCTACCAAGATTTTAAAAATTTTTAATTAGTGCATCAATATATTGTCAAAGAAAGATTCATCTCTTCTTATCTTAAATATAAATGTTCTCTATATAACAGTATTTCAATTTGTGGACAAATTAAATTGGAACATAAATTTATCTTGGTGTCAAACAAGTTTGAAATCATGCCTGCTTTTGCTAAGAACTTTTGGGATAACGCCTTTGGATTTGAATATGTTTGCTTCATTGTCCACATTAAATAAAAAGTGTTGTTTGAAACACATTGTTTTGGAATATTACCCATATTATTTTAAAAAAATATAAGAGTAAACCAAACATATTCGGATGGGTATGGCAAAAGGAGGAGAAAAATTAAAATAACATTACAAGTCCTCCCACTCAAGTAGAATCTTAGCCATTATTTCGAAAAAAATTTGGTTTAGAGTTAGAAATATTGTCTTGTTCTTTTTAAGTCATGATTAAAGAAAAATAATTTCTGTGTTACCTTCAATTTCTGAATTACTTTATTGAACAGCTATATTTTTATTTTTGGCTGTTTCTTCATTTTGTGACCATATATAGCGGTGTTATGAACAGCTGAAATGTATAAATGCAATTATTTTATATTTATTGTCAGATTCATTTACTAAAGGTACATACCAATTCAGAGTGCCATCAGAGACTTTTGAAAATATCATTTTCTCTTATCTTTAGCATGCGTGTTAAACACTTCAAAAGAATTTAATAGATAAAAAATACGTCTTTGAAAATTTAGATTTTTTCTAATGAGGAGAAATGTTTTTCTTCATATTTCTTTTCTAAATGATTTTCCCTCTGAATTTGAATAATTATTGGCAGCTCTTATTAGATATCTAAAATTTTTTTAAGGGTCAAGCCTCCTTTAAAATGAATGTATTTTTATAAGTTGAATATGTCTTTCTTTTCATATTTTCTTCTACTTTTTCCCCTACATTTCACTTAATTCAAATTCCTCATTCTGATTGTCAAGAAAGCAAAGGCTATTGACCTTTTGTGTGTGTGTGTGTGTGTGTGTGCGCATGTGTGTGTGTATTTGTGCCTGTGAGGAATTTATTGTGTTGAGCTATTCTTGGTGATCATTTTGAGTTTTGGTTTTTTGTTTTTCTCTTTTTTTGTTCGTTTTGTCTTTTTTGAGGCTCAGATTATGTAGTTGCCCATAGGACAAAGTCTGCTCGCAGCTAGAATTGCTTGCTGATGATTTCACCCTGCACCAGGAACCCAGAGTGACCTGTCAGCCTAGTTACTAACTCTAAGCACTCATGGAAAGGCCTGGAGAATGTGGTGAACAAAAACCCCGCATGCTTTAGCAGACCTTCCTTTCATCCCATGACACATTGCGCTGACTGGTGAAACAAGAATAGAGGAGATATGAGAGGAAGAGCACAACGTTGCCTTCTTGGCCACACACTTTTCATTCCCAAAGTATAACATTCATGTCTGTTTGCTAAGTTCAGGAGAGAGATAATGAGAAACAGGTGACAGCCTTGAAAGCATCACACAATCAGTTCCCTGAGCAACTGAGGGCTCTCTAAGATGATGCCCTGAGCATGTGCAAGGGAAATTGAAAGGAGCGTAAAGGCAGAAAACAGATCCAAGTCATGTCTGGAGTGAAGGATGTAGTACAGCAGAACACAGATGAGCCTTTAGGGTGGTAACTGAGCAGCATCTGTGATTTCAACAGCTACGTACTGGATGGAGATGAGAGTCTGCCTACTTTATGCTCTTCTCTCTCTTTTTGTCTCCTTCCATCTCCTAAGAGTTGGAGCCTGTTGATTTACTTTAACTGTATCAGAGGTAATGGGTCAGAGATAGGGTCTGGGCTTCATGACAAGATGGAACTGGTTGTGAGTCCAAGGGTAAACGACTTATTTCCTTAAGACTCAACATCCTCAACTATGAAGTGGAAAGAACAGAAATTTACCTGCCCAGGTTGTTGTGAACATTAGAAGTAATGATTAAGACGTCTGGCTCAGATCTTTGCAAATGATGAAGTCCAGGCAATGGTCTTCCACTTGCTGTGACTGTTTTGGTTAATGTACAGGGTTAGATGCTAAGCCTTGACTTTGCGCTGTATCAGAAATTGCCATTTGGGAAACAGAGCTTGGATTTAAGTGTGCAGAAGCCATTAATTCTTTTTGCAATGTTTGAGACAAAATGGGATATATGTATTTTTCCTATTGGTCTTGTTTTCATTATACAAAATACTTTCTGCTTATCTATATTACCAATATAACATATTTTTGCAGAATAAATTGTATTACAAAGGGGAAGAAGGAATTTCCAACATCACTGTTGAACCATTTATGAGGTTAAGAAGCCTTAGTGATGGTTTAACTCAGCTTTATACCCCTGGAAATAGTGACAGTGTTAGCATATCGGAAATGACGTGCAGCATCAATATTGTTGAGCTAAAACGAACAGTCACTCATATACCTGTAAACTAGATCTTCCCTAAGGACCTGAATGTTATTAAATTAGAAAGTGAACTTGAAACAGTACTGAAATTCAGAACTATATTGCCCTCATATTTAAAAAAAAGCATAGAACACATCAGGAAATCAGTAAAAAAAGAAAAAGCAGAGATCAGATATTCCTGTCTGTTGCAGTTGGCCCCATAAAGAGGGACTAGTCAGGAGTCTCTTGCCATCCCTTCGGAAGATGGAAAGCACTAACAGGGAACCATAGTCAACATGACTGAAAATGGATTGCCAATCATAAATTAAAATTAAGGAGTTTAAATATGATATGAAATCATTTAATCTTAATGATTTGTTCTGGTTCTCAGAGGCAATTATTTACTAACACTTATGTTTATTGCTCTTCTGACTTTTTAAAATTACAGTAAACCCCAAATTCAATTATACACTCTAGTATATATTTCAAGCAATAGTACTGTAAATAAAAGGAAAACTAATTAATAAACTGCTTAGTCTAGCAGACCTAAATCAAGTACAATGGCAAACATTGAATAACTGGATCAAGGTCTGAAAGCTGCGGAAAAGATCCATCTGGTGACCCTGGAAAATCTGAAGACTGGAAGCAATGGGCACTTTTCTTAAAAAAATTAAAAATCTGTATATATATATAATATAATGTGCTCTTTGATAAATGACTTCTAGCAGGTTAGGCAAATTGTAATTTTCTCTCATTAGGGGAGGTTAAAAACATATATTTGAAAACTGAACCTTTCCCATCAAGCAATCAGGGTTGTGGTTTGCCAGTGAAAATTCTATTGTTTTGGGAGTTTTTATCTCCCTTATCATCCCCAGCCGGCACATGCTTCTGAAATCATAGAGGCTGATCCAGCTGTGTTTGGGGTTCCTTAAACATCACACTATTCCTCAAATGTTTGGGGTTTGACAAAAACCCCAAATGCATTTGGCCAAGCACGTTTTCCCTTGATTTTTAAACACATGTGGGTTTTATGGGAAATTTAATCCATGTGTTTTTGATTCCTTTACACTTAACTCATCAAAATGTTGTTGTGTAAGGTCTCTTTGATGTCCAAGAAGCTTTGCAAGCTCTTTTTTTTTTTTTATGGGACACTTTAATCCTTTTTTCTTAGAAACAGGAAGTTGCATGATGCCAAGAAAAAAAAATAAACGCCCACATAATATGGTGGTGTTTGATTGAACATTATAAAACCCTAGGGTTCAATTTAGTCCAGAATTTGAGTGAAATAATTCTACTGATCATTAATTCCTTGTTAACTTTGTTTCTTCTGGGTGGTTTTTGAAATAACAAAAGGTTGTATTTTTCCTCACGAGCATATTTAAATGCAATAGAAAATAATAAAAAGTTTCTAAATGAATGATGATGGTTTATAGATGATGTTGGCATGTTGACTTATTTAAATCCTGTATAAGATGCCCTAGATATTGAGGGTCATTTCAACCTGCTCTGTTTGTCAGATGGACAAGTTAGACTACATAAGCTAAACAACTTTTCCCAGATCACCCAACTGGTAAGAGAGAGAGCTCAGAATGCAAAGCGTTTACCTAAAATACCAGCGATTTGATTTTCAATGATTTTCATGTTATCTTCTCTCATATAGCCACACCCTTCACAGCAACACCATGTTTCCTAGCAGGCTGTTTGTGCACTGTGTGATCCATCTTTGTGTTTCCTGAAGCTCTACACTACTGCCTTCTTCAGGGTTGTTGCTCAGTAGATAACAAATCTTACTTCCTCTCTATCTCAAATGAAAATGTGAGTTTATATACAGAAAATCTGGATATAAACTGAGTTTTGCATGACTGTGAGGCCCAGAAATTTTATAAGAGACTAAGAGGATTTAGAACACTTGGCCAATGTCAGCTCTGAGGGGCAGGGAGCCAGGAAGACTTCTAGGTGTTCTAAGGTAGCTTTAAGAGCTTGCCTTGGAAAAAGCAACTGTACTGCACTCAAAACTTTGAATTATATGGTGATTTAACTTTTCATGGCACTATCCATCATACATCTAGCAACACAAGCCAATGATGCAAACCTCAATACTGAAAGTCTTAGTGTTGAGTGGAAAACTTCAGGCGTGTTGAAAACATGGGAAGAGCAAGAACACTAAGACAACAGGAAGACTAGGCAATTGTTTTGCTTCACGACACAGAAGGCTTTGGAAGGTCTGTCATGGTTACTCTTTCATGCCATTTTTATTTTGGAACTTTAAATTTGCAGGAAATTTGCAAAAAAAAGCATAGAGTTCCTATTTACTTCTACCTGTCCCTGACATATGTGTCAGAAACCAAGATACATTGGTGCATAATAAAGCCTGTGAATGAAACCGTAGACTTCCCTTGGATTTCCCCAGTCTTCATACTACTAGCGTTTTCTGTAGTCTGTGGTAGTTTCCCCGTTTTTTTCTTGTTTATCATTTGCAATTACATTTTAAGAGGAAAGAGAGTCACCTTCATCCTTAGTGTGTGTGTGTGTGTGTACGGGATTGTGTATAAATGAATGATAGTGCATATGAATCCATGTATGAAAGTGCAGAGATGCAGAATGGTCAGGGGAGGCTCTCCAGAGGTGATGCTTAAACAGAGACGTAAATTAATTGATGAGGACCAAAGGACAGAAAGAGTTAGGAAAGTAGATTCAGTGTAGAGGCAGTAGCAAGTACATAGTCCCCGCTGCGGGAAAAGGTTCTGTGTTTTTGAGAGGTCATGAAAGGCAAGCATGGCTAGAGGCCAATGTCAGGACTGCATGGTCAGCAAGAAATTAAAAAGCTCTGTGAGGTAGGCTAGAACCAGATTATGCAAGGCTCAGAGACCGTTTCCCACATGTCATTTCCTTCCTGGATGACATATTTTGTACCTTTTACAAATTAGAAATAAAAATGATTCCCCCAAGTTGGCCCTAGGTGGAATTAGCTATGGCCACTTCCATCCTGACCACATGGATTGACCCACTTTCACTCTCGACAGGTAGATATCTGGCTGACCTCTGAGATCATCCCACAACACCTGCTTTTCCATGTGAAGGCCTGTCGGAATGTACTGAGAGGAGTTATCTTTTATAGCCATCAGGATTCTCAATGATATATTAGCTGTGGATATTTCCTTTCCCCTGGAAACCAACCCCTATCCTATCCCTCAATTTCCCTATCAATCAAATCTATGTAAGTCACCAAGTATGATAGCATTCAAGTGCATACTATCATTGTTTTGGTGGGCTGAAAGATTGGATGTCTAGTAAGAGGTGTTCAAAAAACTGTACACCCTCCAGCTGAATATTTCTTCTCCAAATTCCTGTTCTGAAGAAATACACCATCTCTTGAGTTCCTGCTATTGATCTGTCTAGGTCATGATCTGAACACCTCCCCTATAATGACCTTTGTTTCATATGTGGGGTCCAACATGAATAGGCGTTCTTGAGCCTTCTGTAGAATTTCTTCTGCAGAAACTGTCAAATATATAAAGTTGGAGAGTTTCAAACGCAATAAGTACAACTTCAGCCCCTGCTCTCAAAAGAGCTCTTCAAATCTTCTATCATCCACAAAATAAAGCATATAAATTGGAATTGATTTTTATAAAACCTTCATAAAAATAAATCTAAACATGTGGGAACATCTGTTGGATGGCTCAGGAATTTTATTTTTTATTGTTTTTGAGGGAGTCCAGGTTTGAAGATCTGGAACCAATTAAAATTGGCAATGTGCAAAATTAATCAGATATACAGATAAACACACAGGAAGCGACCATCACAAAGGTAATTTTCTTGGTTATAATTTCCCACACCAACCTCCCAATGTAAGAGCGATAGGTGTGATCAGTACTTCTGAGACATGCATTCCTAGTTTGAAGTCTGGATTTATCACTCATTATCTCTGTGATCTTGGAGAAGTTACTAATCTTCAGTTTACATATCTTTTAAATGGAGGTAACATTTGTGCTATTCAGAATGATCGTAAATATTAAGTGGGATCATTCATATCACAGGCTAATGTAATGTCTTTCTTATTTTAAATGACCAATAAAACGGAGCCATCAAGATAATCATTATTGCTAATAAGATAAAATATGTATTGCACGTACTCTATGTAAAGTTTCCCAGTACAGGAGGGACTGAAAAAAGAATTCAACATAGTTTCTGCTTGTAGAACTGGGACTTCTCTGTGCAGAAGGTTAATGATCGGTAGGTGATTGAAGTACAAAAGTTAAGAAAAAAAAATTAGAAAACGACGAGCTATCAGAATCACACAAACAGAAAGGAACATCTCTGAAAGAAGTACAGGAGCCACATAGCATAGAGAGCATTCTATTGCTGAGCTCAGCAATTACACAGTTGTAAATTATATCTTAAAGATCACATCAACAAACGTATTGTTAAATGAATCGTTATGCTTAATAAAAGTGAGATTTTGATAAGAAGATAGTATGGAGACAGTTAACAAGCATTAGCCAGATGAATTAAGGACAGTAAAGCATACTGAATCGACTAAAGCCCTTCACAAATTAGAAGTTCTTTTCTCCTGAGAAATTCTTGTCATGGGTTGTAATATTTTCGTTAGACTTTGATAGCTGCTCTCACTCAGCAGCTCAGATCTTGTGGAGAGCTTGTGGTAGGGCCAGCGGCATCCGAGATGAGCATGTATCAGTATTGTAACACCTTAAGGCCTATCGCCCTTACAAAACCCTTGTCACTTTAGTTTAATTGCAAATTCCCTGGAGAGCCTCCTCTAATGACCCATTTACATTAAAGCTTTTAAATTAGATTTCAATCTTAATTTCACTTGAAATGTTACCCTGGAGTAATCATTCTATTATAAATCATTTTATTTGATTTTATGGAATTGCTCAATTACAAGAGAAGTATTGAAATAAAGTGCAGCTATATTGAGAAAAGCAGAGAGACAAAAGCCGAGTCTGTTTGACTTTGGGAAAATGTTATCAGTCAGGGCAAAACTTGGTCATTTATAAGCCACACAATGTTGTACAGTACTGAAGGCGGAGAGCAATTTTGTGGTAGAGATGATTGGAGCACTGTGACAGTTTGAATGGCTAGTGGGGCTTGAACTTGGGAAGGAGGCATAGGAGAATGTCAAGATCATTCTAGATCTAGGTGGGCTGCTTTTTTTTTTTCCTTCTGGAGAAATTGCTGACTCAAAGAGGCCACCTTGAATGACTAAGCGGCATTTCAGAAACTTGCTCCTTGATTCCCATTTGTCAGCGTGGGCTCTCGGGTCTCCTTAGGGTGACGGCTCTTCACTATGTTGTCTGTTTTATTGAGGCTTCCCTCTCTGCCTTGAAATTTTTCCACAATCTCAACATGAAAAGGATCATCATGGCTTTCTAACTTGCCTTGCTGGGGGAGGGGTGTCAAATGTTCTTTATTTTTGAAGGTATACCATGTTGCTTTCTTCAGTTTAATTTGGAGAGGAAGAGAAGACCAAACAGGACTTCTGTATTCATAATAAGCAGACAAATCTTGTAGGATATTGCAAATATAAATAGTCTGACCTCTGAATTGAACCAAAAGAGGCCACTAACATCTAGAGTGAAGTGATTTCTCACTTTAAGTTTGGTAACAATTTTGCTTACTAGCAGAGCAAGAACTTTTCCGAGCTAGGAAATCCAATGTAGTTCCTTTCTACAATGTCAATATTTCACTCTGCAAATACGGGCTTCTTTCAAGACTCATAAGAGATTTATTTAAGATTCTTTGTAAAGAAACAGATGATGATGGCTAGCAACAACTCACTTGGGATTGGCATTGTTGCTTAGTGGTAAGCTGCAGGCCAGGACGCCAGCATACCGTAAGAGCACTGGTTCCTGTCTCAGTTGCTCCACTTCTGATAGTTTTGCTTTGAATGGGCTGAAAACAAACAGAAAATGGTCCAAGTGCTTGGGCCTGTGGATTCACGTGGGAGAGCTGCAAGAAGCTGACGGCTCCTGGCTTCCTTCTGGCCCAGCCCTTTGCTGTGGTGGCCATTTAGGAAGTGAATCAGTGGATGGATGATCTCTATCTCTCATTTTTTCTCTTTCTTTCTATAATTCTACCTTTCAAATGAATACAATCAATCTATAAGGCAAAATTCATCAAATGCAAATAAAAGAGTTGATTAAAGCAACAATTCACTATATTTGTCAGGCATTATCCTAAAGTACAGACCCTGTCACTTGTAATTTTTTCAGATTTTCCCATATGGTCTGGCACCCAGTCAATGTTTATAAATGAGTTGTTTGTAGTTAAAATATATATTGACTGTTTGATCCAAGGATTTTTTTTATATTCATACATCATTCATTTAGGAACTATTGACTTGGCATGTAGGCAGGTACCCATGACTAAGCACTCTTTCAGGCATTGGGGACTACAACGATTTACAGGGAAACAAAAAGCCCATGATCTTAATCTGCTGACATGTTATTAAAACTTTCCACAGGGCCTGGCGTGGTGGCCTAGTGGCTAAAGTCCTCGCCTTGAACACCCCAGGATCCCATATGGGCGCTGGTTCTAATCCCGGCAGCTCCGCTTCCCATCCAGCTCCCAGTTTGTGGCCTGGGAAAGCAGTCGAGGATGGCCCAAAGCCTTGGGACCCTGCACCCATGTGGGAGACCTGGAGGAGGTTCCTGGCTCCTGGCTTCAGATCAGCGCAGAACCAGTCATTACGGTCATTTGGGGAGTGAATCATTGGACAGAAGATCTTCCTTTCTGTCTCTCCTCCTCCTCTGTATATCTGACTTTGCAGTAAAAATAAAATAAATCTTAAAAAACAAAACAAAAACTTTCCACAGTCTTCTTACTTTTTGCTCTCTTCTGAGAGATGTGTTAAAATATTTTAGTATAGTTATTATTTTAAAAGTTTTATTCACCTATATTCATTCTACTTGAAAGAAGAAAGAGAAGGAGAGAGAAATATCTTCCACCTGCTTGTTCATTCTCCAAATGCTGTCAGTCAAAGCTGGGTCAGTTCAAAGCCAAGATCCTGGAACCCATTAGAATGAATGACAGGGTCCCAAGTACTTGAACCGTAAGTGTTGCCTCCCAGAGTGCACATCAGTGAGAAGCTGGATTGGAGGTTGATTAGCTGAGACTTGAACCAAAGAGGATATGGACATCCCAAGTGATGACTGACTAGCTGTCCCAAAGACCTGTACCCCATATGACTGTAAATATGGTGTTTTCTGTTGAGCATCCTATGAATTTCTGCCTTAACTCTTTAGGTTAACATCTTAAGTGAAGACAAACATTGCTGATAAAGTGTGTTAGTGAACTGCTTCTATTATTTGTAGGAATGGCACTACCTTGATGATTTTTTTTTTCTTTAAGTATATGCTGTCTGCTGTCCAGTATGGAGAGGTTAACCTTATTTTAGTCATACAGAAATATCTTTTAGTGGTATCTTGTTTTTAAATTTTGTGTTCTCTTTATTTTAAAATGATTTATCTTAAATGATTTATTTTAAAATGACTTAAATAAAATGAAATTGTACTTTCATTCAAACTTGTAAACATTACTATTAATTAGCCACATAATAATGACTCAAAAGTTCCTGAATTATTAGTCCCTAACCAGAGCACAACTTTTGAGGAACAGTCCAGAAAAGCAAACAAAATCAACAAAGGACAAGGCAGAGGAAATTACAACAATATGGAAATAGTTGTGTGTACCTCAAGAGTACTAGTTATTCGCACAAGAATGGATTGGAGTGGCTTTCTGATCTCCCCTGATCCGTGCATCTGTCATACTGCTGTATCACTCCATCAGCTGTGCCTAATGGCTAATTATAGAGATTGATTATGGAACCATGCCACAGTAAACTGGTTAGATCGTATTTAGCTGTCTCTGCATTATAAATTGCCTTCTATAGTGTATGGCTTTGTCTATATTCAGAAAAGAAAAACCTATTATAAAGAAGTTCGTGAGCAGGGGCCTGATGGTAGCCTAGTGGCATGTGCTGGGATCCCATATGGGCTCTAGTTCATGTCCTTGCTTGGAATGTGCTGGGGATCCTGAACGGGCTCTGGTTCATGTCCTCCCTGCTCTATTTCCCATCCATCTCCCTGCGTGTGGCCTGGAATGCAGTGGAGAATGGCCCAAAACCTTGGGAACTTGCACATGTGTGGCAGACCTGGAGGAGGTTCCTGGCTTCAAATTGGCTCAGCTCCAGTTGTTGCTGCTGCTTGGGGAGTGAATCAGTGGATGGAAGATCTTTTTCCCTGTATCTCCTTCTCTCTGTATATCTGCCTTTCCAATAAAAATAAAGAAATCTTTTAAAGAAAAATGTGTGTATGCAGCATGAGGCTCCCAAACCATAGATGCAAAGAAGCTATAGAAGGTGCCACTTCACAGGTCAGATCGTCAGTGGGTGTATTATTAGCAGGCACATATTGTATCTTCTTAAGTAATTCATCATTACCCATAGAGTGTAGTCTTGTTACATTTGCTCTGGAGCCAAATATTGGCCCTGCAACTTTGTTTAATTTTGTTGTCATGAGTTAATAAGCTATTAACCCTGTATCTCAGTTTTCCATCTTTAAAACAAAGACCATAATATGTACTATGGAGGATTTTGTTTTTAAAGAGGGAAAGACAGTAGGCGGATGTGCCATGAGCTGGATGTTGTGGGATGGCGATTTAAGCCACTACCTAGCACATCCACATCTCATGTCGGAGGCTGGTTAAGGTCCAAGCCCCTCTGCTTTCCATCTTCCTCACCACTATGCTTGGGAAGAGCCAGTGGATGACGGCCCAGGTTCTTGGGTCCTTGTCAATCACGTGAAAGGCATGGATGGAACTCTTGGCTCCTAACTTCAGCCTGGCCCTGTGCTAACTGTAGGTATTTGGGGAGCGAAAAAGGGGATGGAAAATCCTCTCTGTCTCCCCTCTCTTTGTCTCTCACTCTGTCTTACTCTTTCTGTCACTCTGGCTTTCAAATAAATAACTAAATATTTCTTTAAAAAAATGAATAATAACTTCTCCCTAAACCAAATTTCTAAATGATATTGCTTAGAAGAGTTTTGCTTGAGCAGAGGGGGGCAGGTAAAAAGCCTCACAGGTGATCTAGTAAGTCAGGCTGTCCTCGGAGATGCTGGACCCCATACGGTCACCCTCTGGAGTCCCAGCAGCTCCATTTCTAATCTGGCTTCATGCTAATGACTGGGAAAAGGCAGACAAGAAGGCCCAAGTATATGGCCTCCTGCCACTACAGGGGAGGTCTGGATCAAGCTCTGGACACCTGGCTTTGGCCTTGACAAGTCTATATCCCCTTCTGAAAAGTAAGCCAGCGGTAGAAGATCTCTGTGTGTCTTCCCCTTCCTTCTCTATAACTGTAACTTTCAAAATGAAAAAAAAAAGTTTTTAAAATGTATAGAATAAATTCTGAAGGAAAAAATAAACCAGAAGCATCACTTTGCTACTGAATGTCATGTCCTATGCCCTTCCTCCATCTTCAGACTTTCAGCCATTGAGCCTGGAGCTCAGCCTTGTCCCACAGAAACTCTAAGTGTGCTTCTGCAGATCAACAGCTTCTTTGGAGCTCCTTCTTTGAAGCTACTATCCAATAACCCAGCAGGTCACCTTCCACATTGTAAAATTAATATTAGGTAACAGGTATTTATTTACCGTGCATTATGCTGGCCAAAACATCTTCGAGATTTTTTTGTTTGTGGACCCAGCCACTTTGTGGTTGAATCACCTCTATTCCTGTTCAGGAAAAATTTGGGTGTTTTCCTTCTTTCAGAATTGACAGATTCCTCTGTGTTGTAAACATGACCTTCATGTTTAAGGGATAAATGGATTTTGAAAGGAGAGCACCCTGTGAGGTTCCTTGGCCTCAAGACATGAAATTTATTATAGCCTCTAAATAGCCTAAATAGTTTTGTTTGTGGGTTATTCCTGAGGGTATGTTTCAATACAGCTTGATTTTTTTCTCAATCGCTGATCTTGTTTATACAATCCAAAATTCAGACGGGGAGAAAAGATGATTATAAATAACTGTGAATTATTATGACAATGGAAGTTTGACATCAGCTTAGGGCAAGACATTTCTCTAGATTTCTTTTCGTCTACAAAGAAAGATTTATTTATTTTCTAGCTGAAAGGCAGAGCTATAGAGGGAGAAGAGAAACAAAAAGAGACAGAGAAAGAGAGGTCTTCCGTCCACTGGTTCACCCCCAAATAGCTGCAACAGATGGAACTGGGCATGTGTGAAGCCAAGGGCCAGGAGCTGCCTCCAGGTCCCCAACATGGGTGCAGGAGCTCAGGTACTTGAACCACCCTCTGTTGCTTTTCCAGGCCATAAGCAGGGAGCTGGATCAGAAGCGAGGCACGTACAACTTGAACTGGTACCCACATAGGACGCCAGTGTTTGCAGATAGAGGCTTAACCTACTGTGCCATGGCACCAGCCCCTCTTCAGCCTTCTTGACAAACTTCTTAGTTTTTTCTCCATTAATAAATTCTTAGCTAAAACCTTTGAAGTTTGAGTGTTAAATTTGGCATCTTGTTATTGATGAGCAAATCATTCTGCTACACCTTGCTTTTCCCTAAGTAGGACAGTTGGTTACATGCAACATAGACTACATGGCATGGCTGCAGTAGAGTTAATTACACATTTGTTAAGATCAGATGGGGTGATACACTGGTAACTTAGCAGGGTCTAGGTCCCTGGATGGTTTCGTTAGCTGTCCTGTTCAACATGTCCTAGATAATAGTTGTCTTCACTGTTCCTTGAGAGAGAAATGTTTATCTTACCTACACCTTTAACATTTTCCATTGTCATATTGCATCATAGAATTTGAAAGACTGTCTTCATTTAGGTTCCACTATTTCTTTGATACTAGAGGGTTAACTACTATGCTGGAAAGATCATGACATACTAATATTAAAAAACCTCGATTTGAATCCAAGACCAAACACATGAGCTCTATGATTTTGAACATGTTATTTATTGTTCTTAGACCCTACTTTCCTAATATTTGAAGAGGATATATTAACATCGATTTCACAGGACTCCTGTAAATTCAGTGTCAGTCACGTGGTGGCAATGTAATTTATTCCAACAATTATATTACCAACGTTAACCTCTAAGATGTTACTGTTGTAGACTGCTTGGATTTTACCTAAAGTGTTTTTAAGTTTCATTGAAGAACAGATGAAGAATGTTTACATATGAAATTGAAACAGCACAGCAAATAAGAATTTATAATTGCTCTCTCAATTTCCATTCTCTACCTCATCTATGTTACCTCTTCCCACTTCAGATTTAGCTTTGAAAGTTAGCATCACTTTTTAAGAAAGTGTTTTACTTAGTTTTTTACTAAGTTCTGACAGGTTTTTATAGATTCTGTATAAATGCCATTATCAGATGTAAGATTAATAAATATTTTTCCTCAGCATGTAACTCCTTTTTATTCTCTTAACGGTGTGATAAGAAGAGCAGATTTTTAAAATTTTGATGAAGTCCAATTTATTACCATTTGCTTCTCTACTTTTTTAATGTGTGTCTATGAAACCAATGTTTAAGCTAAGGTCAAAAAGATTGCTCTTAGATTTGCTTCTGGCAATTTTATATTTTTGAGTTTTATAGCTATGTGTACAATCTGTTGGAGTTGATTGTTACATATAATACGCATACATATTTGATTGTTACAGCGCCATTTGTTAAAGCCTGTTTTTCTCCACTCAAATGTCTTTGCACTTTTGTCAAAAATTAATTGACAACAGATATGTGAGTCTATTTCTAGATTTTGTATTCTGTCCCATTGATCTTATGTGTATTCATGTCAAGTCTACCCTATCTTAAAAACAGTAGCTTTATAATAAGCCTTAAAGCTGTAAGTTCTCCAACTTTATTCATCTTTTAAAAAAATGTTTTGGCTATTCTAGGTCTTTTGTCCTTTTTTGTGGAATGGAGAGTCAATCTTTTAATTTCCTCAAAATTGCGCTATGATGTTTATTTCAATTACAATGAATCTATAGAACAACTTGTGGAAAACTAAAATGTTTTCAGAACCATGACAATAATATGTTTCTGTATTTATTTAGGTTTTCTTTCATTTCTCCCAAAATATTTTCTAGTTTCAATGTACAAATTGTATGCCTCATGTTTCACATTGCCAGCAGGCGTTCTGGACTGGGGATGTCATTGTAATGACTTCTCTCATTGTAAGTAGAAACTACTAGCTTCTGTATAGGCATCTTGGAGTCTACAAGTTTGTCAAATTCATATATGAAGTCTGGAAGCTATTTTGTAAAGTAGGGGATTTTGTTCACAGATCATTCTCTTATCTGTGGCTTAAAAACAGTTTCCTTTTTCTGTTACAATCTGGATTCCTTGTATTTTTCTATCTTGTCTCTTCAGGCCTTTAATATAATGCTGAATGTAGGTGATTATACAGACAGCTTTGTCCTGCTTCTATTCTTTGGGGAAAGTATTCAGTTTTTCTACATCAAACATGTCATTTTTTTATAGGTTTTTCATGGATGATCTTTATTAGGTTGAAAGTTCAGTACTGTTATTGGTTTCATGAGACATTTAATAAAGAATGGGGAATAGAGTTTATTAAATATCTTCATTGTTTCTTTTAAGATGATCCTCTGTCCTTTGTTTATATAATTGTTAACATGATTGATTATGATGATTGATGTTTGAATGTTAAGCCAATCTTGCACCCAAGGATGAAATGCATTGAGTCACATTGCAGTTTTTATATTACTTGATATGCTTTACTTAAAGTTTTGCAAGAATTTTCCCACATGTGCTTACAGGGGACACTTTGCAGAGTTTTCTTTGCAATGCCTTTGGTTTTGTTACTAGGGTCCCCCAGGATGAGCTGGAAGAGATTGTTTCTCTCCAATTTTCAGAAAAACAAAGTTCAAAGAAAAATGATACTTTTATTTTTCTTCCTTAAATGTTTACCGAATGCACATAGTAAAATTATTTGGCCTGGAATTTTCTTCTGGGAAACATTTTTAGATAGAAATTCATTTCCTTATTAGATACAGGATGTTTTTATCTTTTTAAATGTAAGAGTTGTGGTTTGGGGCTGTCTTATTCAGGTTGGCCTGCTGAAGCAAGATGCCATGAACTGAGTGTTTTATAAGCACTAGAATCCAGTTAGGGTTCTGTGGTCTGGATGTTATAGTTCATTTGAGGCCTTTTTCTGAATTGTAGTCTGCTGACTTCTTATTGTCTTCTCACCCATCAGACACTTAAGGAAGTAATCAAGCTCTGCAGTGATTTTTATTTTACTGTTATTTTTTGTGATACAGTTTCATAAGCTCAGGAATTACCCCTCTCACCTTCCTTATTCACTCTCCCACACATATGCACTACTTTTCCCTATATTATGACAGTTGTGTAGTCTTTCAACAGTCATAAGTCCATCATTCTGCTATTTAAGTGTATCATGCCATTGTAGATATAGACAATGGTAAAAAGTCCAGCATCGTATTGTCAAGATATATTTAATAGTTTCATTGGGAGTCCATCTTTAATTCAGGAGTAGAGAGACATGCTGTAATGGATCTTCACTTCTTGATATGCTAGTCTCCATTATGTAGTTCCTATGGATGAATATATGTATATACATGTTTATGTGTCTATTGATCTTGTATTTTGCAGGAAAGTTGTCTTATATCAGAGAGAACATATGATATTTGCTACTATGGAAGTCAGTATGGTGAGTGCTAAGACAACTGAAAATTGATCTACCATATGACCCAGCTATTCCACTTCTGGGAATATATCCAAAGGAAAGGAAATCTGCATTTGAGAATGTGATCTCTAATCCTGTATTTACAGCAGCAGAGTCTACAATAGTGAAGACATGGAAGACCAGATGCTGCCAAAAGAGGAATGGGTAAAGAAATTGCAGTGACTCTTGTCAAGGTGCTAATCTCATGATTGGGGGTTCCTTTCTATCAATGTAATGAGACCCTAATAACCTTCCCGAGATCCGCTTGCTATTTCCATCATTGGTGATAGGGTTTCAGCACATGAATCTTGGAAAAACGTACATTCAGGTTTTATTAGAAATTTGCACATTTCAACCAAGTTGTTGAATTTATTGGCATAAAATCTATCACAATATCCCTTTAATATCTTTTCTACATCTATGAAATCTACAGTTCTGTTATCTCATTTATCTTATCGTGATTTTTTGTTTGCACTGTTTTTTTTTCTGATTGATCCACATACAAAATTATCATTTATATTGGTCTTTTCAATGAACAAATTACACTTTTGATTGTCTATTTTCTGCCTGGTGTTTCATTGATACACTTTAATTATAATATACTTTCTTCCACTCATTTTGGACCTAATTTTCTCCTTTCTCCCCTTGTTTCTTAATAGTCTTTATTGCAAATATACCATTGATTAGAGACCCTTCTTTTTCTAATACAGCTGTTACATTGAGCTATGGCTTGAGAGTGGTTCATTCTCCAAAGAATGAGGTTTTGGAGACTTGATCCTCAAAAGTAAAGGCCTACTTGGGGGTCATGTGGACATGGCAGATACTGTGTTTGGTATGGATCAAGGTAGTTCTTGAGGAATAACACATCAATCATCAATGGGTAGATGTTGTAAGGATGGAGCCTGATCGTGTTCTGGCTCCTTGCTGCATCACAATCACTGTCTAAATACAGTCCTGCTTTTGTGATGCCGGCTACCACCAGGCCAATGTCATCTTTGCAATCCTTTGAAGCTGTGAGATAATTAATTTTTTTTCCTTAAAAAGCACTGACCCTCAGGTATTTTGTCACTGAACTTCAAAATGTCCTGATACGTAGGACTATATATTTTCTACTAAGTAGTATTAGTTTAGTGGTATTCCTCAATATTGATATATTTAATTTTAATTAAATTGAAAACATTTTCTAATAACAGGTAACTTATTTCTCTTTTTGTTTCTTTATTACCCATGGGTTTTAAAAATATCTTTAGCAGTTTTTATGTACTTGAGAATTTTCAGATACATTTCTGAATTAAGTCCATCGTGTAAGAAAACATACCTTTTTTATTTGAATTTTTGAAAATGGAATTAGATTTGAATTATAACTCAAAATATGATCTATTTTAGTAAGTGACCTTTTGTAAGATTTATTTTAATTTTATTGGAAAGGCAGATTTGCAGAGACAAGAAACAGATTGTCCATCTCATGATTCACACCCCCGATAGCTGCAATGGGGGAGCCGAGAGGATCTGAAGCCAGGAGCCACTTCTTCTTCTCCCAAGGCTTTGAGCCATCCTCTGCTGCTTTCCTAGGCCATAGGCAGAGAGCTGGAAGGGAAGTGGTGCACCCCGGACATGAACTGGCACCCATATGGGATTCCAGCACTGGCAGGGGGAGGTTTAGCAAATTGAGTCATCATGCTAGCCCCAGTACATGATCTTTCTGCTGTTTGAAAAGTTTTTTTTTTTTTTTTTTTTTTTGGCTGATTTTAAACAGCATGTTTTTTTTTTTAAGATTTATTAATTTTGATTAGAAAGGTAGATTTATAGAGATAAGGAGAGGCAGAAAGAAAGATCATCCATCTACTGGTTCACTTCCCAAGAGGCCTCAAAGGCTGGAGCTGAGCCAATCTGAAGCCAGGAGCCAGGAACGTCTTACAGATCACAGTGTGTTCCTGTGAGATACAGTACTGGCCCACCCGGAGCAGAGATGAGTGGAGTGCTCAGGTCTCCCCTGAGTGAGATGCCAAACCTAGTGGATCCCGATTTGCAGGTGAAGCCAGGCAGCCCGCTTGCCACAATTAGAGGGAGATTGATCTCCGCCTTGGCAAAGTGTCAACAAAATTCTTAGCTCCCCTGAGGGACACCTCCCAAAGGGAGTAATTCAAGGAAAGGTAATTACCAACTTAATAGTAAACGTGCTGCTTGGTCTGTAAGAAGAATTAAAACATATTTACACTTCAAAACGAAACAATTAGTGGTAGCTGATTCATTAAGGAAAGTGGCTGACCAGGACAGAGGAGAGAGTGCAAATAGATAAAGACAGAAAGATTCATTATTAAAATCCTTTAATTGTTGCCAATGTATATGCGGTTTTCTGACATTTAAGAGATTTGTTTTTTCACCAAAAGGAAAATTAATTGTCCACTTCCTAGGCAGCATGTAATGTCAGTCCTAAATCGTAGTTAATTTCTGCTATACTATTAAAAACAAATTTAATTAGAATCAATAAACCTTTTTTTAAATGAAATCTTCAGCGTGTTCTAGTGCAAACATCCAGCCAGTTCCGTAAAAGGTAGGAACTGGTGAAGGATTCTCTGGTGTGATGTAGAACATTCTCTGGAACCAACCAAGGTGATGTCTGTGAGCCAAGAGCAGGCAGGTTGCAAGGCAGGGAACTGCAGATTGCCAGTGAAAGCCTTCGCACTTGCTCTCTCATCCCTAAATGATCAAAGGATGGTCCCCAGAATCATAAAAATCAGAAGCATATTTCTTTTTGGGTGTCATACACCTGACTCTGCGTATCTGGAGATTTAATCAATCACACATTGAAAATATTTAAAAAGTAAAAGATTTACATCCGTACTAAATATGTGCAGACTCTTTATTCTCCAAAGCAAATAGCAACTATTTACTTAGCATTATGCTGAACTAGAAATTATAGGTAATTCTAAAGGTGGTACAAATATCAGGAGGATGTGTGTAGGCTAAATGCAAAGACTGGCATTTTACACAAGGGCTTTGTGTGTGTTCCCTAGGAAAATATAATGAACATGTGTGTGGCTAATTTTATGAAACACCTACTGTAAACTGAGTTTAACATATTATTTTCCTATTTGAATCTCATAAGAGTCATCCAAACTAAGTTTTATGTTCACTACAAGTATTCTAAATAGTTCAGACATGATGGGTGAATTTCACAGGTCAAGAGCCTTAGGTCGAGCTGGGATTTGAACCCAGGTCTCTGACAGAACATCCTGTGGTTACTATTTTAAAAAGTGAAAAGAGATTACTACTGCTAATAGTCAACCTTGAAGTCTAAAAATACCTATCCCCCATCCTAGTTTTAGAGAACACCATTAGTTCCTGGATGAATGGCGTGCCATCTTTTATCCCAGAAGTGCTAGAAGCTGGTGTCTTCCTTGTCAGTTCAGGATGCTACAAAAAAAGGGTCCAAAACTAAGTGGCTTGTAAACCATGAGAATTTACTTCTTGTAGTTCTAGAGGCTGGAGTGCAGAAAACAGGGTGCCAGCAGGGTGGGATTCTGGTGAGAACACTCTCTGGGGTGCAGCCTGTCACCTTATTGTGGCACCCTCACATTGCACAGGTCAGGGAGCCCTCTGGGGCTCCTTTAGGCAGGCCACTGACTTCATTCACAAGGGCTCCACATTGCTAATTACTTTCCCAATGTTCCAATTTCTATTATCATATTGAGGATAAACTTCAACATACCGATTGTGGTTGAATACAAGTATCAATCCTTAGCATTCACCTTAAAGAAGTTTTTATTTAAATTTGACAATGCTGATTTCTCCTTCAAGAGCAGCTTTTAAATGTTTCCAATTAATGAGAAATTTGATGTTTTTATATTCTGTTGAATGTCAGAGAAAAATGCATTTTTAAAAAGCTTAGCAGCTCACTGAGTACCCTTACACATAATTTTCTCAGTAGTCACATAATCATTTCTTTAAAGATTAGTTTTTATTGAAAAGGCAGATTTACAGAGAGGAGAGACAGAAAGAGAGATATTCCATCTACTGATTCACTCCTCAAATAGCCTCAATAGCTAGAGGTAAGCTGATCTGAAACCAGGAACTTCTTAAAGTTTCCCACATGCGTATAGGGTCCCAAGGCTTTGGGCCATCCTTCGCTGCTTTCCCAGGCGATAATCAAGGAGCTGGATGGGAAGTGGAACAGCTGGGATACAAACCGGCACCCATATGGGTTCCCAGTGCTTGGAGGTGGAGTATTAGCCAACTGAGCCATCACCCCCAAACCTTGATTATTTTATCAGCTAGATTTTTTATTTTTTCTGCTCTCGCGAGAAGAGTGCATTTCAAATTTGCCAAGAGCCACAGTTTGGGATGTTCCACAGGTTGTTGCTGAGCTTTCTGCAGACTCGTGCCAATGTTCATCACCAGGACCCTCTCTGGCACATCTAGATGGGCTCTCCTCCCACCCATAGAGGGGCTGGGGCATGCTCCAGGCTTCCGGTCTGCACTGCATCCTACAACCCAGTACCTGTGACAACAGAAGCGGGACAGTGAAGTGGGGCCCAGTGTCCTGTAGCATGTAGCAAACAAAGAGCCCGGGGCTGCAGAAAGGCTCAGGTGCAACACATCTGCTGAGCTAGCCGGAAAGTGGCCTGGGCCATATGCCACCAGGAGGGCAGAACCCCTGCCATCTGCAGAAGCCTCGTTCAAACCACCATTCAGATTTGGTTAACTGCTTTTCCCAAATTACACAGGTGGTAAGAGAAGGGTCCAGAACCCTGTCTTAGGGTCCTTGTATATTTTGAATTTTTATCATGATAATAATTATTTGCAAAATTAATGAAGAGAACTGAGAGCCTGTAGGCTTGTTTGGTCATTGTTGCTGCTTATTGTAGTCCGTGGGTACATGTCTAAGAGAAACCCAGTCCTTCCAGGGGTTTTGGCATCCTTTTCCATCTTGCCTTATGTAGTCACATAATGCAGAATTTCATTCTTGGCTACACGCCAAGGAGTAGGGTAGAATTTGAACAATAAGTGATAATTATTGGAGTGCCTGGTCCTTTGATACGTTCATGGGAGGAAACACAACTCTGACTCCTTCGGTTGAGTTTAACAAAACCCAAAATGACTTTCACAAAACAAATGTTCCTCTTTTAACGTTTAAACCCACGTGTACTTTAAGGGAAATTTAATCCACATGTTTCCAAGTCATTTGCCCTGAATTCATCAAACGTTGTTTGGTAAAAACTATTTGGTTTCCCAGAAGCCTCAGGATACTTTTGTTTATAGGACTTAAAAGCCTTTCTTTCCTTGAATTAGAGTCTCTTTTTGCAAAGTTCTACACTGAACTTAAGCCACAGTTGACTTAAGAGTTTGAGTAGGACCCTGGATTTCCCTGGAAACATAACCCAGACCATTATGTAAAGGTCCCTCTTGCCTTCGCTTCCACACTGTAACGCAGCATCACCCATGTGGAACTCCAGCTGGCCATTGTTCCTGTAGATGAGCAGTGTCAATGAAAACAAGCTTCCTTGTGTTGGCAGGATTAACTGTGAAACAGCTTATTCTTGAGATTAATTCTGTATTTCTTCAATATCCTTCTGAATTTTGTGTTGGTTTCCTGAAAAACACTGATCAATAGCCGATAAAGCATTGGTTTCTTTTAAAATTCTCACTCTTTTGAGCCTGGAATAAAATGTTACAAAAGCAGGAAATAAAAAAGAAACCCATGTAATTTTGCTCCTCGAAAGTGTTATAACTAAATTTCTTGTAGATAATTGATGTTTCCAGGTCTTTCATAACCAAGCATATTCAGAAGTGGGTGGCATATATAAGATTAACAATGATTACATTAAAATGGCCAGGAATTTAGCTTAAGTTGTTGGTGTAGTACGTTGATAATTAACAAAGATACTTTCTATGTAATTGAGGCAAGGCCATTAGCCAAAATTCTTCATAGAATTCCTTCAGATTAAAATGATTAGCATTAATTGATTACTATTATTATAAATTAATATTACCATTAGCACAAGATAATGTTTATTAGCTATTTGCTCTGTTTCACAGAATGCAGTGCCTTATTTTATTGTCATAGTTACCCTATAGCATAGGTATTACTATCATGTCCGTGGATTACTGTAACTGGAGTTTTCACTGAAAATGTTTGACATGGGTCTCTTGTAGGAAGAAATCTCAGGATACTCTTGGGGAAGCAGACAATGAAACTGCTGTAAGGGCTCAATTAAAGGAATCAATTATAAGTTTCTCAGCATATCTGCTGAGGATCAGAAAACTGTAACAGCAGAGAGAGAACATGCTAGAAATAGAAGCTGTGTTCTAAGCGAGAAAACCAAAGAAGTTTGAAAAGATAAATAGTGCATTCTCAACTTTACTTTTAACAGAGTATTGGTCACTAATTAATCTACTCTTTGTGATTAACCCTGAATTTTCCCATTTCTTCCTCCTTTTTTCCATCACATTTAAGCATCATAAGGGAAAACAGATCACCTCTGTTCAGCTAGTTGGCCACTTTGTTTAAGGGATATAACGAGAGGAGAGGAGTTGAATTTCATGGATAATAAGAGGAAAATGTTGGATATTACGGAAAAAGCCAGATGATGAGAGATAAGAAATACACTGAGAAAAATAAACTGTGGTGGGATGGGCAAGAGTGAAAATTCTGTCTTCTGGGTGGCTTTTAATGTGAATCGTCTTTTACTTCAGATGTTCTGTAAGATTTCTATTCCATACACTGCGGAGCTAGAACTTCATGGAATGTCCTCCAGTACTGAATTCTGCTTGACACTGGGTAAAGGTCAAGGTTGTTCAAGCTCTGCCATCCACAAAGAACTACAAATCCATTTAACTTCTTTATGAAGTGCCCATCTGTCCCATGATCTGTAGTAGATACTGAGGACAATATGTGAATAAAACATCATTTCTATCCACAAGAAACACACATCCCTTTAAGGAAAATGGGTACAGAAGTATGCTAATATACTAGATGTGATGGGTTTCCAAACATGGGGTGATGGGAAGCATCAGTGATACCATTTCCATTATAACAAGTGTAGGTTCAGGAATATGAGCTTTGGAGGCAGCATGTGAGACAGAGTTTATCTCCCTTCCTGGGAAAACCTGGAGAAGAAGAGCTTGGTCCCAGGCTTTTGGGGTCTGCGGATATTGAAATTTACAGCTTCCTTCCTGGAGAATCAGATCTGTATGAGAACCGTCACCTGCCCAAGGAGAAGGCATATCTCCTGCATGACATAAGCTTACTCTCTTTTTGTCATTTTAAACAAATTTGGCAACTGCTGAGAAAATTTGCAAAATGATCTAGTCCCTGTGTTCCTAAATGATTAAAAAGTGATTTCAAATAGAGTTTTTCCATATGCTAGGGGAGGATATTGAATGCATTAGGCCTTGGAAAGATCAGTTTCTTTTCCTTATATTTTTTGACAGTCATGACTGAAGAAATTCATGGCTGATGTCCCACTGCTAAATAATTCTGTAAGTTTACTCATCTTTTCCTTGGGCAACAGCCCCAAATGCTGAAGTCATGTGATTCAACACTGACCAGGAACAAAAATATCCACTCTTAGGGATGGTAGGGGTCTTCACTCTGCCTTGACCCTGTGTGTTGCTCAAGAATGAAGCTATTCCAGAAATCCAATAGGAAGAATTTGTCAGACACGCTCACTGGAGACAGAAGCATTAAAAAATTTCAAGTACATCTTTTTGTTAATACATTGCATAAGACCACTGACTAAGGTAGAGTATCTTCTAGAAAATGAGTCTACAAAAATCTGTTTATGTTGTCCTGGTCAAAAATTAGTCTGTCATTAACACTGCATTGCCCCTCACTCCTCAAACCTGAAAGAGTCACAAAACAATGTGTAATTAGAGAACATTGTGCAATTTGGATTGGTTTTAATTTGATTAGTAATAGTCCATAAGGCTACCTCTGTATATAGGGATTATGAACAAAGCTGTGATCAATTAGATCTAAATTGTTAGGCCATTAGGAGATGCAAACAAAAATTCTGATTTTCAAAGACTTTTTCCTCTTGTCTCAGTATTCTTCAAGGTGAAAGACGAAGCTTTACTATTGCTCCCATATTATGCCACAAGTTTAGACACATCCATTTGTCTCTGTTATTTGGAAGCATGCAGCCAGATATCCTAAGTAGAAATAATGTTCTAAAAATCATTGCAGTTGCAATATACTTTTTAAAATCACCAATGTAAGATTGAGAAAAGGAATCATCTAAACGGCTTTGGCCCTCCAGAATATGCAGACCATGTGTGCAGCACAAGGGCCTATCACCCCTGGATAAACTGGGTACAAATATCCCCAGATGAGTTGGTAAAAGCTTCTGAGCAAGTGGCTTCAACGGGCACTTGAACTTTCAAGATACGAAGTGAGAAATAGCAACACAGAAGAATCCTGACTTCAAACTTGCACTCTGCTCCCTTTCCTTTTTTTTTTTTTTAAATAAACACAGAAGGAAAAAAAAAGTCTCTAAGAGGAATTCTCAGAAATGCATTAGTTGGCTTCTGTTCATTCCTTTTTTTCCATCTAGGGCAAAATGTCTCTTATTTTCCCTGGTGTCTGGTGAAACCCCCACCCCCTTTCGTGCTTAGACCATCTGCTACCATTTCCAAGAAAGTTTCCATCTTCGGCTCACAAAATAGACCTCTGAACTTCAGAGGTAGTCACTCACTGCATGCCTCCTGGTTATATTGTGCCTGCTTTTCCCTTTGTCTTCATTCCCCTTCCTTTTTTGAAGATGGGAAATCCATTGTGTGCCATTTTCTAGGATCCACATGGCCAGGAGCCATGGATACAATCTGTGTCTCTCACGTGAGTGGCAGGGACTCAGCTACTGCAGCCATCATCTTCTACCTTCCAAGGTGGGAATTAGCAGGAAGCTGGACTGGAGAGCAGAGCCAGGACTCAAACCCAAGAACTATCCAATCCTGGGTGTGGGCATCCCAAGTAGCCACTTCACGGCTGAGCGAAACACTCGTCTCCACTTATTTTAGATTCTGTTTTCATGATTATTGAAGTGTAAGAAAGAGTGGAAAATAGAGAATTAAGATTAATCTAGTAGGAAGAAATCATAAACATTTTCAGTTGGCAAGAACCTTGATAACCAAGAACCTTACTAATCGCAGAGGGACCAGCTAGCTTTTCCCATAAAGGTCCAGATGGCAAGTATTTCTGGCTGTTCCGGCCCTATGATCTGTTATAATTATTCATTTTTCCCAATTTAGTGCAAAAGCAGCCATAGATAATGCATAAATAAATGGGTGTGGCTGGGTTCCAATGAAATTTTATTTATGGCACTGAAATTTTTAATTTCCTATAATTCTGGCCTGTCATAATTTTCTTCTTTGATCTTGCATTAATGTCTTAAGAATATAAAATCAGCCTCAGATCATACAAAACTGGCAGGAGACTGTATTTGCCTTTTTACTGCAATTCAGGTGTAGTCCAGTCCTCTTATTTGCAAATATGAAATGGAAACCAAAGGAGGAAAATGATTTCCCTAAGGCCACACAGCATTCTTTTACTGATGAGACATGTTCTTTTCAACTGAAGAATAATTGAAAGAGGGGGTTGAAGAAAGCAGTAACCAGGTGAAGTCTTGGATGTCGGATTGCTGAAAATCTAACACGTGGGACTAGATAATGGAAGTATACCTTCCACCATGAATTGGTGGTTATGGACATTTTAGAGACCCACTGGGCATTAGTTTAACGGGGTAAATATGGGGGTATTTTTCTACTACTAACCACAGACATTATAAAATAGTTGTCAGAATGGAGTCAGCCTGCTTCACTAAGGATTTAAATAAAAGAGAATGGTGCCCAGATCATATAAAACGGGATTCTGCCTTCAAGCAGAGTCATAAACTCAGCACCCAAAAATAAGATTTTATAAATTATGAAATAGTGTTATGCAATTTCCTCTAGTTTTAAGTTCTCTAAATATTAGCACATAACTAAGCATGTACTGCTAAGTCTTTGCTCTTGATCACAGTTTTAATAAGCATTAGCTTTGGGAACAGTGTTATGACACAGCAGTTTAGGCCTCTGCTTGCAAAGCAGGATCCTATGTGAGTGCCTGTTTGAGTTTCAGCTGTTCCACTTCAGATCCAGTTCCCTGTTAAGGTACCAGGGAAGGCTCTGGGAGATGGCCCACGTGTTTAGGTTCCTGCCACTCACACAGGATACCAAGACAAAGTTCCTAGCTCCTGATTCTGACCCGAACTCTCAACTCCAGCCATCGTGGTCATTTGGGAAGTGAACCAATGGATGGAAGATCTCTTTCTCTCTCTCTGACTCTGCCTTTCAAATATCTTGAAAGAAAGAGGTAAAAAGAGATGAGAGAGAAAGGCGAGAGATGAGAGAGACAGAGAGCGAGAGAGACAGGACGAAAGAAACTCAGTAGTACTTTGGATGACATGTTTCTGCAAAGTGCAGGCTAGTAGCACTTAGGCACCTGCCAAGTTCCCTGCTACTGGACTGAGGATTCCTTCAAAGATTTTTTTGTCTCCAGATATTTCTGATGGCCAACTGAGGTGGGACAGAAGCTGTTCCTCTGAGACACCTTGGTTTCCATATTCAATATTTGGTGGTATTTTTGGATACAACCCTCATGGCCAAGGGCATGTAGTGCTGTCATCACCATTTGACAGGCCAGAACACTGAGGTTTAAGCCGGAGAAGCAGATTCCTTGCTTGCTTAATATTCACGCTGGGAATGACCTCCAAAAACGAGGACTTTAACTCTACACAGGGCAGCACAGGAAGTTAATGTTGTAGCTCCCTGATGGCACTGAATTTCATTAATTAGGTGCTAATATTTCCAGTGTGAAACATTCTAATGAAGTGTTTATTTATCGGGAGGAGGAGCAGGGTAGAACCTCAGTGTCTTATCCATAGCATGAAAAGAATCAGAATTTCTCCCTTTTAATTACGTGTGGGGCATCTTGTACTGCTGGGATATATAGATGTTCTCTGTGTAAGAAAAACCAATTCAAAGAAATAAAATTGTTTCATTTTGGAAGTAATTATTTGCACGGCAGAAGGATTCTTAACACAAGATTTATGTTCTGTGTCCTTTAAATAATAGTGAATTACTTAAATGCATTCATATGATTTATATGAAAAAATTGGCATAATTTTCAAAGTAATCTGTCTATTGATCATTTGAAAGCAAAAGTTTGTGGGAATGGAAGCAAAAGGTTATTTTGGTGCAAAGTATTTTTGAAAGATTTGTACTTGAAAAGATCTTCAAAAAGTTAATAAAAATGTGTCATATGGATAAACTATTCATGGCTTTAGGTTTTTTTGTCATCCCCAAATTTACTTCTTAATTCCATTTTCCAAGAACATTTGCTGTTCCTGCATGTCTATTTATCTACCTATCTATCATCTCTCTATTCTGAAGACTAAATGGAAATAGCGGAACAGTGCTGTGAAGTGATTAGGAATTTTAAGACTCTCTTCAAGGAAGGGTCTCCCTTCTTCCTAGGATGAGGAAGTGCTTTTAAAGAGTTGAGCACAGCCCTTTAAACCTCCCACATTAGAGTAATGTAGACTGTTATTAGCCCTTGCTGCAATGAGTCTCCTATTGGGAAAACCCAATCTCTGATCTCTAAAAGCATCTACTTCAAAATTGGCAAAATTCACTCTTTGGATATCTCTCCCCCTTGCCTTGTTTTGTTCCAAGAAACAATTTTTAAAAATGTCTTTATTCCTTTGATTGTCCTGATTACTAAGATCATGTGAAGACAAGTTAAATGCTCAAAAAAAAAAAAAAAAAATCAGGCCTACTTCTTCCAATCATTTCTCGTAGAACACAATTTCCACACATCTCTTCTTTCTAGCTTGTCCCTGTGCACACTGACATCAGGGAACCAGGACCGGAAACGGAGATGATCAATGTGTTCTGAAGAGCCCAAAGCATGATCTGGACACCCTGTTGCCCATGGGGAGGCCTGTTCGAAACCTCAGCTCCTGCAAAGATATTGATGATTTACTCTTTTGGTACTTATGAGTCAGTATCATGATACTCAGTCCAGGTCTGGCAGCACTATTTTCAATGAGTAGCTGTTATGAAACATTAAATTCAAAGCATTTTCTTTTACATTTGGTATTAATTCGGAGAAAGGGGTTACAATAAATCAGCTCTGTGAATGTCTACATGTACATTGCAACAGAGCCATGTGTGGTTTCCCTACATGGGTCCTTAATTCGTTAAGGGAAATAAGCTTGGGGGCACTTGCCCAAGGGAAGACCTCGGATTAAAGCAGACAACAATGGGTTGTTTCAACGCTGGAAACTGAAGTGGAAATTCTGGTGATGGGAGACTTCTGTTTATGGTGAAACTGCTCTGTTCAAAATGTGATTTCAAGATGGTTTTTAGTGAAAACCTGCAGTTTCCATGTCCCATATTATAGATAGTTTAAATGTATTCTGGTTGAGCAACACATACATATGTTCAATCAAAAACAAAAACTTGAGAATTACCATGCTGATATTTTCCTAATTTCTAAAAGGTTTTATCTACTTATTTGAAAGGCAGATTGGCTGAGAGAGGGGGAGGGCTAGGGAGACATCTTCTGTTGATTCAATCCCCAAATGACCTGTACAGCCAGCACTGGCCCAGGTAAAATCCAGGAGCCAGGAACTTCATCCAAACCTCCCGTGTGGGAAGCAGGAACCCATATACTTGCGTTATCTTCCATTGCTTTTCCCAGACCATTAGCAGAGGGCAGGATGCAAAGTGGAACAGGTGGGATATGAATAGCACCCATATGGGATTCTGGCACTTCAGGCGGTGACTTTATCACTGCACCACAATGCTGGCTCTTATTTTTCAAATTATGTGTCTTTATTTTATTTATTTGAAAGGCAAAGAGAATAAGAGAGAGTGGGGATAGAGTCCTAGAAATTGGTTCACTCCTCCACAGAAGCACCATGCAAATCAAGCCATTAGATACTTCCAGTGTTATGGAAGTTTCCCTTGAATACCTTCTGGGTCAGCACACACCCCCTAAAGCTAACCAAATCAATCTTGCTGGTTGTTAAAATTTGAAATAGAGGGCCCCATGCGATGGTCTAGTGGCTAAATCTTTGTCTTGGATACGCTGGGATCCCATATTGGCACCGGTTTGTGTCCTGGGTGCTTCACTTCCATCCAGGTGGGAGACCTGGTGGAGGCTCCTGGCTTCAGATTGGCTAAGCTCCAGCCATTGCAATGAACCAGCAGATGGGAGATCTTTGTCTCTGTCTCTCCTTCTCTCTGTAAATCTTTCTAATAAAAATGAATAATATTAAAAAAAAAACTTGAAAAAAAAAAAAAAAAGAAATTGGTTCACTCCTAAAATGCCCACAGTAGTGGGGCTGAACCCAACTACTTCAGACATTACCTGATGCCTATCAAAGTTGTGATTAGCAGAAAACTGGAGCGGGGACGAGACCAGGCAATCCAATATGCGGATGTGGGTGTATCAAACAGCTGTTCCTATTTTGCTCTTTTTAAAATTTAGATGTCTCAATCATTAATGTGAACAAAATATGAATTAGAAATTTGAGAACTATCTTGATGACAAACATATGTCCAAAATTCTTATCAAACAAGACAATCCCAACTTCTAAGCCAAATGATTTATTAAAAGATTTCCATCAAATGCACTTTAGTAAAATTCAGTACGAAGAGAAGGTGTGCAGGTAGGGTAGTGGGTGGTGATGGGAATTGTTCAACAGATTCATAGCTATTTAACTCATAAGTACTCAAAGTTTGTTGCTGAACTGTATCTGTTGCCAAGAGGAGATGTGGTACTATCACTCCTTACAAATCACAAGAGGGAGCGTTGTGTGAAAAAACAGGACCCAATGGCTCCAGCCTCTTTATTCCCTTCACTGCTAGTTCTCTTTTACCTTGTCCTGCTCTTGCAGTTCAAGATGGGCTTCTAGCTTCTGGACGAAGGCAATGAAAACATGTGACTCTTAACAAACACTAAGTGCTTGGTGGCTCTCAATAAACAATCTTGACTGGAACTAGTTTCCTGTGAGTCTGAATGCAAAACCGTGTACATTTAACATGAAACTTCAGGGGATCAAAACATAGAATGGATTTGATATTTAGCCATTTTCGTTCAATCCCGTTTAGAGAACCTGTCTGCATTAGTGTTCTCCCTCCTGCACAGGTATCTACCGGTGGCTAATATATTCTGGTCAAGTCCTATGAAAGGCCTGAAAACTAAGTAAACCTAAAGTTATGGGTACAATAAAGAGAAAATAACAGTCAATCATGGAATAAAGGCAACATGAGGGAGTCTTAATCCTTAAAAACTGTTAAGCTGTTTTGTATCTCAGTACATTGAGTTGCTTAAGATAATTGGAACAGGAATCCTTACTCCCATTCAGGAAAACATCTTTGAATGTTTTCATGGAATGGAAATCACTGAAGCCTGAAACATCCTTGCCAAACTTTAGCCCATCAAATGCCAATGTAATAGACATGAGTGTAACTTACTTTGCTAGCAATAATGTTGCTTAATCTCTTTTTTTTCTGTTTAGTCACTTATTTTTGTTCTTTCTTCCAGTACTGCTTTCTTCCTTTTTTCCCCTTTTCCCATTTACTTGAGAATTTTCTCCCACTCACTGAACATTTGGGAAAAGTTAAGCCAATTCAGGATGACATTTCATAAGAATTGCACCTAGTAAGACAAAACATGTTCTGCCCCTTTTTTGGATGCCTGAATTAGAACTAAGCAAATAAACACAGGTGGGAGGTGTCACTCAAGCAGCAGAACTTCCTGAGCTCCACCACGCACCTCCATATACTATAGCTATTATCCTCTGCATTGAAAACGGCCTTGGACACTTGTCTTTGGCAGCCTCATCACAGCAACTTGAGCTAACAGGTGTCAAGGGATTACGCGATACCAGGCACATGCTATGCTTTTCACCACTTGATCCCTGACATTCCCAAGAGGCTTGCACTTTTCACTTGTCTGTTTTAGTGATAGGGACACTAAAGCATGACTAAGAATCTTGTTCAAATGTCATTGTTCCTAAGTGATGGGGAGGAATTCTAAACCTGGATCTGCAGGCCCCAGCTCCAGATTTCTCTCTCACTGTGATTTTGTTTCCTCCATAGAAGCAATTGTAGGATTTTCTTTCTTACTCTCTGTCGTAAATAAGCTTTTGTCTACAAGTTCATGATTGCTAACTGTAAGAAATAAGGTACATAATGACTTGAATAAATTATCTCAAGTACCTTTGACTCCAAATCGGAAGGTAAAAAGCTCTGTTGAAAAAGCCCCAGCTAACCACCCGAACTCACATATCCTGAGTACAGAGGAAGTTACATCCTATCTTAAATCACTGGTGTGCACAATGATAATTTCTCAATAAACCAAATCCTGCTACCATCAGAAGATTTGAAAATCTTTAACGATTATTACCAATGCTTCCACACAACATAGATTGGAGACAGCCAATCAGAAGCTCTGGCTGGGTTATGCTTGAGTTTTATTTCCAAAAGGTAACTTAGCAGAAACGGAGTAACTGTTCATTATTTTCTGTCATTTTTATATCATTTTTTTGCCATGCATATTGTGCAGTAATTGCAGGAAATTAAACCTGAATCTTGTGACACAAGCATGTTGTGAATATCATAAAAAACACATATGTTCATAAATGGTGAAAAAGAAAGGTAATAAAAATTACATTTAGAAGACTTGTAGTATCTTTCAGAACAATGGAAAACTATTTTTAGGGTTCTTTGTTCAGGCTGAATTCTGAGCTGATATAGCAAAACTTATGGTGGGCATGTTCATTGTTTTTGTTTGATTCTGCTTTTGCTGTGTTTTTTTTCCAGTGCCTTTTAAATGGCAAGCAATGCACAGAGCACTCATGTTGGTTATCAAAGGACCTCCTGTGTCCTCCACACAGCGCTGGCTCCAGAGGCATTCCTATGATCTGCAGTAGAGGCTGTAGATAAAGCCATTTTTCATTTACTATACGAGAGTAAGAACAGACATAAAATCATTAAGTGTTCCTGACTTCTGCTTTATCATGAAACTATTACTATTTATTATTATCTTTTCCTTTGTGTCCCCTGCTGCTTGTCACCTTGCTGCTGTTTCTATCTGATTCATTTCATGACATTCTGAAAGCTTTTATGAGACGGAAAGTGCACTTGCTACTATCTAATCTGGCTGAAAGTTGACCTCACCACTTGACGAGATGGAAAAGCACATGAATGGCTCTGGATGCTGGCTTAGCGGCTACCATGAACACCATGTTGAATCCAACTTCTTTTATCTCATATCTCCATGTCAATGGTGGTTCCCTGAGGGTTGGGACAATTTCCTTCTACAGTTTCCTACTTTAAAATGACAGAAAATGAATTAATCTTTATACAATTACAGAATTACAACACACTAATTTTTAACAAATCGACGACACTCACAAATGGCTCAAATATCTGCACGAACTGGCCAAATTTCTTTCCCAAATAATGTGTTATTTATGTACCAACCCAATTCAGTTTTCTGAATTTCAGTTTTCACTTCCTTGGCTGCTTCAGTTCACAATAAATCTTCCATTTGAAATACTTACTGATGAAATTACTAATTTTAGTTTTACTTTTAGCTATTGCTTAAGCTTTAATTTTAACAGTACTTGCTAGAATCTTTTACAAAACTTTTGCTCCGTGAATTACGTATCCATTTTTTATATTTGTGAATATAGTTATTTGAAGAGGGGGCAAGGGAAAGAGAAAGAGATAAAAAGAGAGAGAAACTGTGTGTTTCCACCTGCTAATTCACTATTCAAACACGCCGAATGCCAGAACAAATCAGGCACCCAGAAATCTAATTTAGGTCCAACACATAGGTAGCTGTCATCCAAAAATTCCAGCCATTACTTGCGTCTGTATTAGCAGGAAGCTAGAATCAGAAGCACAGCTGACATGCAAACCCAGGCAGTTTGACGTGGAATCTAACAATCTCATTCATTAGCCCGAGCATCTGAGAAGAAAATACAGTCTTAATCATCCCCCAAATCATAGGTAATGCTTCAAAGCATCCTTATCTCCATTCAAAACCAAGATCACCATATTTATCTCCCCACACCAGCCCCGCTGCTCTGTCCTTCCCTACTACTATTGCTGTGCTCTGGTTTCAAGTGTCCAGGCTGAGCACTTGTGAGACAAGTCTTCATCTCCCTCCCCCAACCTCCCTCCATAGCTAATTAACCACAAAGTTACACAGATGGGCGATTTCAAGTTTTTACCTTTCATTTATTTGTTTGCCTTCAAAAATTATTGTCCTATATGGAAACTCCATGTAAAAGAAGGGTAGTTCTGGAAACGGGAGTCCACAGCTACAGTCCTTGGAAGACCCAAGAATCCTGCGAGTGCTGGAGCCAAACACTTTTCGGAAGCCCACAGTTGTATATCTGACCGCCAAATTGCCGTAAAGCTTCAAAAGGTGATGAAAGCAAATCATTGCTTGAATTAGCAGTCTGATTTTTTTAAAGCCTGTAAACTAAGCTATCTTTCCTGCTTGGGTCACAGGGTTACTCTGAGGATGAACTCATGAAAGATTCTGGGTGTGAAAGCAGAATGTAAACTGCTAGAAGGAATGCAGATTTAGGGAATCATAATCATCCCTGCTGCTGGTCCTCAGGGTCCATCCTCTTCGCCACCTTCCCCACCATCACCATGGCCTCACGTGTGCATTCTGATGTTCCTATGAGATCTCCCTCTTTATCTCATTACTTACTGTAGAAATACCCAATAACCAGCAGCAGCAGCTGCTAATTTCAGAATGAGCATCTCACCTTTGCACATAAGCCTTTCATAGTGAGATTGAACCTCCTCTCATAGTATCAGTTGTCATCAATCCTTCCTACTGCTACAGCAAAACCACTCACACCTTCCTGAATATACCACTGTGTTTGTCAGTTCTCAACTTCTGTTTGCACGGTCCCCTTTAGCACTACACCCAAAATATTGTGTATAATTCAGGACTCACTTAATATTTCATCATCTATTCTTTCTTAGTTCCCTTTTCTCAATCCTTCAAAATCCCTATAAGAATCAGGAGAAATCCCCATGGATTTCCCTAAAACGTAAAAGGGTAAAAGGAATATATGAAATTTTGTTCATGAGAGCTTAATGGAGCCTTACAGCAGCCAATGGAATATGCTTGGGAAAAATCATATTTCATTCTTCTTTTCGTAAGGCAGGTAGACTTTATTTGGTGTTATGCATTCATGGTTTGCAATCTTTTCCTTTGTTTGGCTGAATGATTGAAATCCAATGCATTTAGCAAATTAAGTCTGCCACACTGGGGACAGGAAAGATCCTATTTTCTAAAAATTTGTGTTCTTCTAAACCACAGACTATTGGTGAAAACAAAAAGACTTCATTGATTTCACAACACTGTTCATTTATCAACATATGTCAGACTTACAAAGAGAAAAGTAATGGATCTTTGGAACAACTTTTCAGACCCTGCCTGGGGTGCCAGATCTCATATTAGAGAGTCTTGGTTTGGGCCTTGACTCTGCTCCCAACTCCAGTTTCCTTCTAACACACACCCAGAGAGGCATCAGGTGATTTCCCAAGTAGCTGGGTCCCTGTCACTCTTGTGGTTGAATTGCAAGCTCTCAGCTCTGGCCTAGCTTGGCTATTGTAGATATTTGGGCACTGAATCAGCAAATGGGAGATCTCTCTTTCTCCACCCCCCCAAATAAAAATTAATTAATTGAAATTTTTACAAAGAGAAAATCAAGCTGAATTGTAGAAAATATTTAGCAGGAAAAATTGTTACATATATGCATAAAAAAGAAGAGTGCCATTTGTCACATAGAGGTGCTTAACTGTGGTTTGGTGTCGTAACTACAAGGGTTTGAAGAAAAGTAGGGTTTTTCATTTGTTTGCTTTGTTTTCAAAGATTTACTTATTGTTATGTGAGAGACAGATCCTCACAGAGAGCTAGGGAGAAAGAGAGAGAGAAAGAGAGAGATCTCCATCTGCTGCTTCACTGCCCAAATGGCTGCAACAGCCAGAACTGAGCCAAATCCAAGCCAGAAGCCAGGAGTCTCCTCCAGGTCCCCTATATGGGCGCAGAGGCCCAAGGACTTGCTCTTTGAGGCCAAACACAGAGAGTTGAATCAGAGCAGCCAGGACATGAACCAGGGCTCACATGGGATACTGGGGCTAGCTAGTGGAGGACTAGTGTGCTACACCACTATATTGGTCCCTCAGAAGGTTTTTTAAGTCTTATTAAATTAACTATTATATGCAGGCCCTAACTATCTGTTTTTGTCAAAAGCAGTGTTTTGCTTAAGTCTTTTCTTATTGATATAATTTGGTGACCAAACAAAACAAAACACAAAACATAAAAAACAAGTAAAGATAAATTTAATCTGCTATCGTTTTTTTTCCCTCCTACCAATTAGAAAGTCTGGAGCCAACAGTATTTTACTGCAGTGTAGTTAGAAACTTGGTATTATGTGGAAAGTCATCGGAAATTTTGTTTCCTCTTTTAGAAAGAAGAGAATGCTCATCTTTTTACAACGCAGCTATTCACTATGGTAACCTTGGAGACCCAATGGTGAAGTGGAGTATCTAAGGCTTTGTTGTCGAGATGTGCTAAGGATCGAACTCTGTTACCTTACAGGAAATCAATAACAGACATTGCTGCAGGAAGAGGCAAATTAAAAATAATAAATCAATCAGAAGAAGACTTCTGGCCAAGATGGAATAACAGGTGTCAAATTTACTCTGTCTTAAACAGCCAAAAATCAAAACATAAATAAAAACATAGTAAAACATAATGAGATGCTGGTTTTCAAGACCCTGGACAACAGTCAGTTAAAGACAGTTTAAAACAGATTAAATAACCCTACAATTGCTTTAGATTGCTGCACTGAGAGAATTTCTGGATTACAATGTAGAGAAGAAAACCCAAGCAGAGGTCCTAAATTCAGCAGGCAGAGCTGAGGAACAATTGAGAGCAAGAAAGCTGGACAGTGAAGGCAAGGGGTTGGGGTGCAAAGAGAGGAACTCAACAAACATACGTAGGGCTCCTTTTTGAGTATTTAGCCAAATGCTGATCTATGCACGTGTGTATGTGGAAGATACGCAAAGATACGCAAAGCTAGGAGAGAATTCTTTCTAAATGATTAGCAACAACAACGCTCAACATTCATCTAGGGCTGAAATGCTACCTGTGTTCTTCTGAGCCAGAATGGAAAGGAAAAATCTCACGATCCACAGGCTATAGGATGGATTTCAGTAGAATCTTGCCTCAGTTACAGAGAACACTCTCCCACATCATAGAAGTGTGGAAAAGATGGAGTTAGAATTTTTCTTTTTTTCCTGCAGAACAAAACTTCAGAATATTGATAGAAATTCAAAAGCAATCGATTTCCCAAAAGTTGTTTTTTCTAGCATGCAACAAAAAATTACTAGGCACAGAAAAAGGAAGGAAAATTTGACCAGTAATGAGGAAATCAATTGACTAGTGAAAAGAGCAGCAGAACTGAGCCAACTAGCGAAGGAGACTGGAAGAGTTGGAACAACTATATTCTTGCAGGAGAGATTTTACATATATATTTGTAATGATTGGATACTATTCTATGTGTATGTCTACCATGTTTTCATTATTCACAGATGAGTTGTTGGACACTTAAACTGTTTCTGTTTCTTGTCTGTTGTGAATCGTGCTGCAGAAACGTGGCAGTGCGGACGTCTCTTGAACAGGGTACCCGTCCTCCATAGGGTTTTCTGCAATGGTTGTTCCAATTTACATTCCCACCAACAGCGAGAAAGGGTTTCCTTTTTTCCACATTCTCACCTACTTTTGTTTTTTTTAAACTTCTTTCTTTTCTTTAAGATTTATTTTATTTTTATTGGAAAGTCAGATATACAGAGAGGAAGAGAGACAGAGAGGAAGATCTTCCATCCATTGATTAACTCCCCAAGTAGCTGCAATGGCCAGAACTGAGCCAATCTGAAGCCAGGAGCCAAGAGCCTCTTCCAGGTCTCCTCGCAGGTGCAGGGTCCCATGGCCTTGGGCCGTCTTCGACTGCTTTCCCAGGCCACAAGCAGGGAGTTGGGTAGGAAGCAGGGCTGCCAGGATTAGAACTGGCCCATATGGGATCCTGGCACATGCAGGTTGAGCACTTTAACCGCTAAGCTACCACACTGGGCCCATATTTTTGTCAGTTTTTATGAGGCATCAAACTCTGGCTTGATGCACACATTTATCTCAATGTGAACATGAAAATTGCTTTGCTGTGGAGACACCAACACAACAGCTTTTAACTTAATGGCCATTTTTTTTTTTTTTTTAGCCGCAAAGTGTATTATCTGTGGTTAAAAACTGTAAAGACACCACATTTTAAAGGAAGTCTATGTATGTGTCTGAAAAGAAATTACACATAAAATAAATGCTGAGTAGCACAATCACAGTTGTTGGAACTCTAAGTATCATAACATAGCAAGGAGTGACGCCAAACATTGGAAAGGTTTGCCTTCCAACCACAGAGAAGTAATGTGAAAGAAAATAAATAAAATGAGCACCAAATCAGTGACTGCTGAATCTTCCCTTTCCTGGCTCCCCTGCAAGCTCTTCTGGAAGGTCTGCCATTCACAAGGTGGATTCATTGTGAGCAGGAACTTCGACATACACCTGTATGAAAGCACTGAAGAAAATTCGAGGCAAGTTTAGCTGAAAGATTTAGCTTGGTACCACATTTTTTGAAATCCATGTTTGGCGTGTTATAGTACACATTCCCACGCATTTTTTGAGGACCCCAACATATGCATGCTTATGCACACATGTATCTGGCGAGTCTGATCTTCTTTTGAATAGTAAAAATCCCTACTGGAGAAATGCTGTTAGTACGTGAAGCAACTACAAAGAATTCACCTGGGGACATAACTGAAAATGGTTACTCTTCTGCTTCTAAGCCTCTGATATCCTGGCCCATGCTTGCATTTTGTATCTTAGCACTACCTAGAAATTCCTTGGAGAAGTGGATGAAAAGAAATTTCTCCCAGCAACTTCTCCTGGGCTCCTGGCTTCACTCTGGACTGACCTTCATTGGTCCAGACATTTGAGCAGATGGGAGCTTTCTCGAGCTTTCTCAGCACAGTGTTCAAAAGATGATCGATGGTTTTTAAATGTTCATAGAGCTAACAAGTGAGCAAATCAGTAAATGTTATTATTCTACCAGTATCTGACTGCACTCCTTGGGTAGATTTCTGCAAACTAAGTCTATATCTCTTTTAGCACCTCCGTAGAGTTTCTGATGTATTTGTACTTTAATTGCCATCTTTCCAAGTGTTGTTCCCACCCTCCCTTCAAATTTTACTTAATAATTATTGGTTAAAGTAAGGGGCTTAGTTTACACTTTTTTAAAAGAAATGTTATTAATGACAAATATAGAAAAATTATTTAACCTTTCTGGAAATTGTCCTAAGGGGTACAGTGAATGAGAAAACATCAATTTAAGAAAATCTGTATTTCAATAAAATCTGAGTCCATGGCGTTTGCACTATTAGTCAATCCGTTTCCCCTATTCTTAGCTCCATATTGTAAAAGCTTTGCCCTGGGCATAAACAGCTGAGTAGCAGCCAAGCAGCTTCGTTTCCATTCATCTGCAAGTCTGGGGCTGTGACTTCATTCAGGGAAGAAGATGCTGACATCCTTCTCCCTCCTTCTAGCGTCATGTTGTGGAAGCTCTGTTACAGTAGATGCACAGAAAACTGGCTTTCCCAATTACTACACTGTCACAGTAATCAAGATGCTACAGTACTCGTATAAGGACACTCTAATAGATCAATGTGCTGTAAATGGAGACGCCAGAAATAAACCCCTGGACTTCTGGTGTCTTGATGTTTGATAAAGAAAATTCAATACAGAAAGCACGTCTTCATCTAACGATGCTGAAAAGGATGTCCAAAGATGAAGGAATAAAGTGCATACCCAGCTTGATGTTCAAGTATGAGGGAATAAAGCTGAGAATTAACTCATATTATACAGAAAAGTCAGCTCAAAATGGGTCACCAACCTAAATGTATGAGTCAAAAATATAAAGCTCAAGCCACGAAACTTTGTGACTTTAGGTTAGATATACTCCACAAGCACAAGAAAGAAGAGATGAAATGAATAAAGAGGACTTCATAAAGAGAGAGAGAGAGGAGAGAGAAGGAGAGAGAGAGAGAGGAGAGAGAAGGAGAGAGAGAGAGAGGAGAGAGAAGGAGAGAGAGAGAGAGAGAGAGAGAGAGAGAGAGAGAGAGAGGAGGAGAGACAGAAAGGAAGATATTCTGTTCGATGATTCACTCCCCAAGCAGCCACAACAGCTGGAGCTGTGCCAATCTGAAGCCAGGAACCAGGAGTTTCTTCTGGGTCTCCCTTGCGGGTGCAGGGTCCCAAGGTGTTGGGCTTTCCCAGGCCACAAGCAGGGAGCTGGATGGGAAGGAGGGCTGCTGGGATTAGAACTGGCATCCTTATGGGATCCCAGTGTATTCAAGGCAAGGACTTTAGCAGCTAGGCCACCATTCCAGGCCCTCCAGCTTCCTTTTAATACAGATCTGTGAGGCAGTAGTGATTACTCAAGTATTTGTGCACCTGCAACCCCCATGTGGGAATTTCAATTGCCTTCTTCAGACTGTGGTCTGGCCTGACTCTGCTCCTCCAGCATTGAGCATTGAACCAGTGGTTGGGCTGTCTCTCTGACTTCTCTCTCTTTCTCTGTCTCTTTCATACACACACACACACACACACACACACACACACACACACACAAACACACACTGATTCTATCTTGCCTCACAAATAAATATGTTTAAAACAAACAGACAATAGAAACCAAAAGAGATGATGTTCAATGTTTAATTTCCAAAATAACCTATAAAAAACTTAGTAGGGGGCCAAGATGAGATTCTGCATTTCACTTTCAACAGCCAAATGCTTGGGGGAAAGATTTCCTGAATTAAAATACTGTCATCATTGGTGAAATTCAACCCGCAGAGTTCTTACCTCGCTTTTGTCACATCAGAATGGATACTGACATTGTCCTATAATGTTCTCTTTGAACGGGTTTTTGAGATGCATTATGGGATATAATCAATATTGTCATAATTAATTCTGCCTTATATTTGCATCATTACTTTATTACCTTGTCTTTTATCAGGCTTTGCTATTAAAGGTATAAAAAATGTTGCTGGTTTTGCTATCCTATAGAACATTCTCTGTAAGACTGGTATTATATTTTTTGTGAAAAGCTGGAAGAATCCATCAATGAAGCCATCTGGACCTGGAGCTTTCTTTGTGTAAATGTTCCAAATAAACATTCTTTTCTTTTTAAAATTCAGATATTTCTACTTTTCATTTTCAGTTTTGGAAAGTTGTAATTTTCAAGTAGTTATTTGCTTTACATTTTCAAAGGTTGTGGCACAAAGTTAATTATAGCATCATCTTTGATTTTCATAATCGTTATAATTCTCTTTTTACTCCTGACAAGTTACTTGTAACTTTTTAATTGACCAATCATGCCAGGGGATTATTTATTTTGTCTGTCTTTCTAATGGACTGACTTCACATTTTGCTGATTTACCTGTTAAATTTTTGCTATCTATCTGATTAATGCAGTACTTTCATTTCTTAGTTTCTTGGATTTATTTTAATTAGATTTAATTCAATATTCTTTCCCTAAATCATTAGTACTTAATGTATTGACCTTCAGGTTTCTGATTTTTTAGTATTTGTTTTTCAAGGCTATAAATTTTCCTCCAAGCATAGCTTTTCCTGCATATCACAAGTTTTTTTAATATATATTTTCTATTGATAAGCTTTCAATTTAATATTTACTGAGATCTCCTCTTCAAAATAATATATGCACAGCTACAACTTTATTGGTTAGTTTATTTTCCTTAAAAATTTTGTTTATTCATTCATTCATTTCAAAGTCAGAGCTGCAGAGAAAGAGCAAGAAATAGAGATCTTTTTCATCCACTCCATCTCCCAGGTGGCCAGAACATCCAGCTCTGGGTGAGGCCAAAGTCTGGAGTCAGGAGCTTGTTCTAGTCTCCCACGTGGGTGTCAGGGACTCAAGCCATTAACAGGGAGGTAGATGAGAAGTAGAACAGCCTGAACTTGAACCTAAACCCATGTGGGACTCATATTGCAGGTAGCTCTTTATTTGTTATGCTAAAATGTTGGTCCCCTATGGGTTAGTTTCTAAAGATTTGCAGAATTTCTGGATGTATATATATCTTTAAATAGATATGTATAGTCCCTTAATTTGTACCTTAATTCAATAGTGCTTAGGGAAGAAACATTGTTTTCAATATCATGAAATTGGCTAAATCTTGCTTTCATCGGCTAGCAGTTGATAAACTTTTGTGATTACATATGTGTACCTGGAAAGAAGATATAGTCTGTACTCATTTGTTTCAGTATTCTATTCTGGCCTAATAAAGTAAATTAGTTAATCTTGGGTTTCACATCTATAAATTTATTCATTATCTTCTCTGCTTTTGATGCTGAGAAAAAAGATACAAAAACCCAACTATATTTGTGAATCAGTCTGTTTATATTTTTAGCTTGGTTACAGATGAAAGGAAATCCTGGGATGAAGTCCTGGAATCTTGGAATCTTAGTATGGGAAAGCGCCATACATCTGAACATAAGAATAATGTGTAGACTTTAAGTGCAATAGCGATACTGAACAATCTGTGCATATTCTTATCAGTGACTGAAATAACAAGATCCCAGATTACCTATTAGGCTTGAGTTTGATAAACTATGTTTGAGGGTGGGAGGGGAGTATAAGAACACTAAGGAATGACACCAAAAGTTTTCTGTAAGTTATCTTTTGAGTCAAGAGAACACATTAACCAGGCTGTTCACTGTTTCCTTAACTGAGGACCCCACTTTGATCCCTTTTCTAGGAGAAAGGATCTAAAGCTGAAGTTCCATGGGCAGCCCACTGCAAGTGTGTCAGGAGGTTCTTGCAGTTACTTCAAAAATATATGAAAATATGTATCTGTTTGTCCATGGGCATGTGTCAAGAGAGTTCCTTCTCACAGGCTAATCAGAATTGCCTTCTAAAATGGTTAGAAACCACTGCTTTGGGAGGTGTCAAAACTCCAGATGTAGGAGGATGAAGTCTCCACTCCCTGACTTCGTGGGAGAATTCCCTCCTCAACTCAGTCCCACTCTTCCAGGTACCTTTAGGTATATACTCAGCAAGTAGGATATGCATGTCCACAATCTTTATTAATGGGTTAATCCTCTAAACCTTTAGCAATACTACGAGTCATACTTGTCCTTACATTTCTGATGTCTTATTGACTGACAGTCCTATCTAACTTCTATGCCCTACTTTGTTCAGAAGGACTAGATACGGAACTGGAAGTCAAGTGTCTTTTTTCAGGGGCTTGCAGTTGAGAAAGTACAGTCACCTGTGCTGGAATGGACACATTTTATATGCCAGCTGCTCTGTGGTTTGCAGACACTGTAAGAATCTTGTGAGCCTAGAGTGTTTTTAATCCTGGATACATTTCTGTTATGGCAACAATTCCAAGACATGGCTTAGAGCTTACCCTGGGTGGGCTCTGATCTCATACTTTGACCCACATTTTATTTATAAATATTGCATGGTGGTGGCTGTTGATGACAGGGTCATGAACAGGAGGAAGACTGTTGCAAAAAGAGAAGCAGGAAAGACTAAAGCTCGGTGGCTGGCCCCAGGTTTATGTCTCTGGAACTCAGATGAAAAGTTGGATTAGGTGATTCCTTCCCTACAGAGCAAGGAAAAACAAGTATGGAAATATTTCTAATAAGCCTACAAAAAACGGGAAAACAAATACTTTCTCTGACAAGGTTATGCAGAAATTCAATCTAAAAAAGTCACAAGTATGAGGTCATTTATTTTATAAACTTAATTAAATTTAGTTTTCTAGGGACACAGAGAGAAAGAACTAGAAAGAGAAGAGATGTCATCTCCTAGTTCGCTCACCAGATGCCCATAATGGCTAGAACTTGGCCAAATCCAGAAACTGGGAGCTTGGAGAGAGAGAGGAGGAGGAGAGACAGAGAGGAAAATCTTCTGTCCTTCTGTCCAATGATTCACTCCCCAAGCAGCCACAACAGCTGGAGCCGTGCCGATCTGAAGCCAGGAACCAGGAGCTCTTCTGGGTCTTTCTTGTGGGTGCAGGGTCCCAAGGTGTTGGGCCGTCCTTGACTGCTTTCCCAGGCCACAAGCAGGGGGCTGGATGGGAAGGAGGGCTGCCAGGATTAGAGCTGGTACCGATATGGGATCCCAGTGTATTCAAGGCAAGGACTTTAGCTGCTAGGCCACCATTCCGGGCCAACATGTGTGTCTTAATTGCTGGGCTAAATGCCCTCTCCTAACTCCTTATTTCATATAGTTTCCATTGTATTATAATTTTGCCTTTTTAAAATTTGGTATTATATAGAAGCCCTTGGTGGCATAAATTTTCATAATCATCAATTATTTAGCATTTTGTCTAGTTGAAATAGTCTAAATGAATATGTTTAATGTGGTAGTGAAAAGTTTACTTATTTTCTTTGATCATTTTCTAACAGTATGCTTTTCCAGTTACAGCTACTGGACCAAATAAAGTCAGGGATACATCTCAACATATATGACAAACACTCTTGCTAGTTTATACTCAATATCAATGTTCTTGCTTGGAGTACCCTGATTTTATTCTAGATGTCGATCTCTTATTCAGCCATGGCTTCAGGGAAAGATGGCCTCATCTTCAATTCTGAGAGTTGGGCAAAGCAAATGTTAGTAATTCCATTCCTTTTAGCAGATATTAGATTTAAAAAGACAATTGAAGAATTCTGCCCGATAACAGATGATTTTAACGAATGGCTTCCAAGAGCTTGAAAACAGATTCAGGGCTAATAAAATCATTTTTCATTTCTTTTTATTGGTGGGATGATGAGTAGAACAAATTAGGGCAGAAAAATATCCACCCCCCAAAAAATTTGGCCTGATAACCTATTATATAGCAAAGTAAACTTTAAGCCTTTCTCCTTCTAGATTTTTTTTCATATGAAATTATAGGCTGTTCTTGTTTAATAAAGTTGAATTTGGATTTCTACTACATTTAACAAATAAAATTTCCAAAGTGATTAATCACTTTGTACAAAGTTTCCAAAACATGGTACCAATCCTTCTTCTATCATTATTGTGTTTACATCTGTTTTATTATAATATATTCCTAATACACCCAAATATCTGCATGCACATGTATGCATGTATAACGCATGCACATGTATACTTCAGTTACATGTAAGTACTAATCCATTTTAAGTGCAGATTCATAAAATTTGATATCCCTGGGTAGTCCCAGGATCAGTTTCTCACAGATATGAAGAAATGACTGATGTTTTGTTAAATCAAATGAATTAACTGAATACTACTTTTTCTTATGTTTTTGGCATACTTTCAGGCATATTTGACCACATGTCTGTATGCCATGTTAGCCTTAAATATGCTATGATTTTGCTACTGTAGAGTTACTCGTTTTGATTGTTGATTTATTTTATTCATGTAAGAATGGACTTTGTACATTCCACAGGTATAGTTAGTAAAGTTGTTTTGGTGTGGTTCCTGGTTTCATGAATGGAGGGAGTAAGGGTGCAAAGGTCTGAGTGACCATATCAGAAGTAGATGACAGATGGAAATCAGAACTCAGTTTATCAAAATATTGATCCTATGACCACATTGAAGCTTTTGAAAATTAAGCTTCTTGTTCCAAAAGCTATTCTTTCCACATGTATTTACAAGCTTGTAGTGAAAGAGAGAAGCAGGAGCAGGTGTTTAGGTTAGTGGTTAAGAAGCTGGTTAAAATGTTCCCCTTCCACGGTGGTTTCACACCTGGCACCAGCCCCTGAATATTGCTTCCTGCTCATGAGATCCTGGAAGGCAGTAGTGATGGCTCAAGTAATGTGCTCTTTTCAAACGTGTGGGAAACGTGGATTGAGTCCCTGGTTCTTCCTTCAGCCCTGCCCAGTCCTGACTGTTGCAGGGTTTTAAGAAGTGAACCAACAGATAGAAGTTATCTCCATTTATCTGTGTTTGTGCCAGCATTGTGGCACCATGTGGTAAACCACTGCTTGAAACACTGGAATCCCTTATTGGAGCGGAGACTTGAGTCTTGGCGACTCTGCTTCTGATCCGGCTCTCTGTAATACACCCGAGGAGGCAGCCAGCAGAAGACGGCTCAAACGCTTGGGCCCTTGCCACGCATATGAGACACCAGGGTAGCCTTCCTTGCTCCTGGCTTTGGCCTGGCCTGGCTTCGAACGGGCTGATGCTGGTATTTGGGAATTAGACTAGAGGACAGAACACGCTCCACTCTTTGTCTCTCTCTGTGTGTGTCCCTATCACTCTGCCTTTCAAATAAAAAAAAAAAAAAAAAAATCTTTAAAAATTTTTCAAAATTTTTTGAAGCAGGAGACAGCCCTCACGTCTTGGTGAGCAGTGATTATGTCAGAATATAGCTTATAGTGCTTTGGCTTAGTAGTAAATATACTTGAGGTTGAGTCAGAATTGTAATTTAAAAAATTTATAAGTGAATGATTCATAGCAAACTGTGTTATTTTTATCCTATTTTATAAAATATAATTTAATATATCAATAACCAAGGTGGATATTATATGCAAATTATTTAGCATGACAAATAAATGTAACAGACAATGGAATATTACTATCTTCCAAGAAAGATTAAAAAATACAAAGGCATAAATTATTTTGTTCTTTTAAGTTTTTACTTGTTGAATACTTTACTTAGCAATACATTAAACTTTTGTAAATGTAAATTAAAAATATATTATTTTGAAAGTTAAAAAGAGAAAGATGAAAGTAAAGGAAAGAAAGCAAGGAAGGAAGAAAAGGAAAGAAGGGATGGAGGGAGGGAGGGAGGGAGGGAGGGAGGGAGGGAAGGGTTGGAGGGAGGCAGGGAAGAAGAAAAGAAAAGTAACAATGGGGAAAGGAAGAAAAGAAGTATGTTTACAGTCTTGGAATTGTATCTATGAACTACATTGAATCTATTTGCTAAAATCACTTTAACATGAGACTTAATGAGAACTGTTGTAATTATCATGCATTTGCTGCAACCCTGAGATTTTGTTTTAAAAATAAATTAGTTAAAAATAAAAATTAGATAAAATTCCAACGTGTAGAGCATGAAGAAGTGGTAGGATGGGTGATGATAATATCATACCGTGGTCAATGGACTCTGGCCTTCGGACCTCCATGCACAGAGGGAGAATTGTTTTTTTGATCATGCGGATAACAGGCATGAACTCCTCTGCAAAGCACTCAATCCTGTTAGCACTTCCTGTCTTTCCCTCCAACCCCGTTATTCTGGCTTGAAGCTGCTTGGTCCAGATGGAGAGAATTATCTACCAGCCAAGAACACAGGGAGCGTACATGATACCCAAAGAGGCCCACTGGCCTTGCACTTTTGAACAGACAATGGCTGGCAGATTTTGCAGATACGAAGAGTAGTTCTGCAGTAAATCTGGCACTGGCTGGCTTGGGTTGAGGTGATGGACCACTTTGTCCATGTTTGCAGGTGAGTTGGCCAAGTGCTCTAAGGAGGACACTCCGTTAGGAGGGCCTCTCTTATCGCCCATATTTCCCAGACAACAGCACTTAGGGTGTAGAGAGACTTCCTGCTGAGAATCCACAGCCACAGGTTTCAGCGAGTGCTCCAGCTGCTCTCTTGTGTAGTCCGGAGGCACAGCAGGATCTGTCCAAGGTCTGTTTTAAACAAGGAGCCTTAAGAAGGGTCAGACCATAAAAGTCTGATGAGAACTGCTTGTCTTTTCTAAGGTAGGGTGCTTTCAGACAGGCTTTTCTCCTGTGTGCGGGAGCCCTGTCCCTTGCTAGGACAGAAAACACTCCAAGGTTTGTCGGGTCAGAGCTCCAGAGTAGCGCTCTTACCACTGCTAGAGATGAGTGAGAAGTAGAATTGCTTGTTCTGTGCCTCCTTCTTTCATGAATGTAAGAGCCAAGCTATTTGCAAAGATTTGCATAATCATTACATAAATTATATGCAACCACCAACCCACACGTTCACTTACCCTAAAGTATGTTGGACTGAAACGAGAACTTGAGTTTTGAATATATTCTCTTCCTGACCACACCCTAGATTGTCTTAATCTGTTCTGTGAATGCTCTACTACTTGCTTGAATACTCAATCTAAAACCTAAACATTTTCTTTAACTGCTGCTTTCCCTGCCTTTCTTCCATCCAGTCATAAATCTATTTTAGTGAACATTTTTTTCGATTCATTTTTTCTTCACTGCGTTTCTAAAGCAATCATCTCACTGCTTCCCCTTTCGCTTATCTCAGCCCCTTCCAGCCCACTTTCCACAGTTCTCTCAAGGACCTTGCTAAAAACAGGTGTTCTTCCATCTTGCCCCTTCTTGAGATCACTCAAATCTTTCCTGTGCTCAGCATGAGATCTGAACTTGGGCTTGGCATTTAAAGCACCATGTGATCTGGTACCTGTCTATCCCGCCTGTTCATCTCTCTCCCATTCTATTCTCATCCATCTTCTATGCTCAAATACACCATGAAGTTTCATGTCTCCACTCCTTTCAATAGTTTGTTTTTCTGAGACTACCCTACCCCTGTGCTACTTTTACTAATTGCTTACTAACCAAGGTGGGCTATTACTCCCTCCAGATTGCACTTCCCAACTCACCCTTGTCTCTGTCACCACTACTTACATCTCCATCACTGTCTTCTGCCTTTATTAGATGGTGAGAGGGGATTATGTTTGATTGCCTAGTGCACATTAATAATGGCACTAATTATAATGATTACTTAGCATTTACAACATGAAAGTAATGGCTGTCTAGCTGCCTCTTACATATTTAATTCAGCTTATTAAGTTACTCAATTTAACTATCATACTTACTTTATAAGATAAGCTATTGTTCTTAGTATTCTCATTTTGTAAATGGGAAAATAGGAGATTCATATGGCTTAAGAAATTTTCTCAAGTTCACAGTCACTCAGTGACTGACCCAGATTTGAACTCGGGAGTCTGACTCCAGGGTCTACTTTCTTGTCTGTGGTGCTAGGTGGCTGCTCTGATTATTTGATAAATTACTAATTCGCGGAAATTAGAATGGGATGGATGGGAGAAGTGGCAGTTTGGGACCATGCTTCTGAGCCTTTCTGTCTAGGGTGGTGGAACTGTTGCCCAGCCACTTTTCTTAGAGTCCACAAGGCAGTAAACTTGTTCTTTTATATCCTGAACGTTTGGGTGATCACAATCTGCTTTTTCAGGAGATAACCTAATTTCCTTACAGTCATCATCATCATCAACATCATCACAGCAAGCATTTCTAGAATGTTCTCAGTATCTTACTTGAAAATTAACTGCTGACTGTAGAATAAAGATCATATATTAAACAAGAAGCTTACACTCTCTCCTGCTGTGTTCAGAACATGAAAATGGACTTATTCCTTCTGTGAGCAGTCCTAGCCCACACCCCTGAGAAGCCTTTTTTAACTCTCTTCCCTACCACCACCCACTACTCACACCCAGGGAAGCTATGATGCAATAGAATGGAACCAGACGAGAGGTTGGAACACTTTGGCCATGCTTTTAATAGCCGTGTTACTGCAGAGAAATCATTGAATTGTACTGAGCTGCAGGGCTTTTGTTTATTTGTTTTGGGTGAGAGTAACTGTTAGTTTTGCCTCATCAGGTTTTTTACCTCCTCTGGGTTATCTTCCTCAGTCTTGTCATCTCAGGAAAAATTAACCTTCCATTCACTTCCGTACTGACTCACCTTGTTCAGGTGTGTGTGTGTGTGTGTGATATTCTACAGTAACTTTTGGCCATATTTGCTGTTTTCCCTATTGGCCTGTTGATCTCTCAAGGAGAAGAATGACATCAAAGCATGGAAAGCCCGATCCCTAGAACACCAGGTCGGCTGCGTTTCTACAACTACTGCTCACCATCTCTCTTCATTCCTACAGCCATCCATGACGTGTACGTGGATATAAAATCACTTGAATGAAACTGCTGGCTTAATATGCTCAGGATCGTGCACACTTCAGAATGGAGAAGAACAAAACATTTCTGGCCTTGTTTTGAGTTTTGTTCCTTTGAATTGTCTGAGCAAGTACATCATGAATCTATCCTACTGAATATGTAAGGAATTCTGCTGATGATTCTGACAAACTATTTATGATGTCTTGCAGGATGTCCTTATTTCTAGAACAGAAGTTTGATAGAGGTGAATTGAAAACAGTGACTTTGAGTCACCTGCTAATGAGAACAGTCACCTGTTCAAGCTTTGGAACTGGTAGATATAAATGTTTCCTTGTATCTTGCACTTCCTTGTTCCCTTCCAAATGTCGTGGTATATTATGACTCAGGTTTTCAGAGATTTATTTGTGTTGCCTGCTTGGTGGAATGATGAGGTAAACGTAGATCTTCCATGACTAAAGCTATCCCTTTTTATAACGATACGTTCCCTTGAATAATTCCACCTGGGAATGTGAGCAAATGAACCTGGGGTGTGTGCACCTCTTATTTTCAAAAAAGGAAAGAGAAGGAAAAGATAATTTCAGTATGAACAAAAGGAATGACTACCATTCCCTGCACAGCAACCCTTTGGAGGTGATTTTCAGAGATCTCCCTCTTCTTGTGAAGCAACAGGCGTTTCGAGTTCTCAGGTGGATGAATGTGACAATCTAGGCAAGCATGCAGAGAAACCAGAGAGGAATCAGAGATGGAAGGCAGAAAGCTAGGCACACGTGAACATGCCTTCTGCAGAACTCCTCCCAAACCCGAGGCAAACATCTCTACCTGGCCCCTTGATTGACTTTTTAATTTACAGCCGTTCCCACCACTACAGAGAAAGGGAAATGGGTTGTTCTGCAGGGCTGGCTGGCCTCAGTCCTGAATCAACAACTGAAGGAAAGAGAGAAGATACCCTCTTCCTGATGAGGTGGTTTCAAAGGTAAGCAAGCAGTGGTTTTCACCTTCTGGGGATGCGTCTACTCTCCCAGAGCTACAGAGAACAGTCTCCCTGCAGATATGCCCTGTAGACTTAACCCAGGCTAAGTTGAAGAGAGCATATAACTCCATTCCTCTTTCCAAAAATACCCCAGTAACAGAAATATTCCTCCTAAAGATTTCCATCTTCTTCCTCTTGTCTCTAATGAGTAATATCTGAATGATGTGTCCATGAGCCAAGTTCCAAGTGCCATCTTTATTTTCAAGGAAGAGGCCCATAAGTCCTCACAAATGATTCTCAGCCTTGGCAGGTGCAGCAACTTCATTCAGATTCCAGCAAAGAGGAATTGGCAGGGCATGAATAAGGGCAGAAGGTAATTGAGGAGCTGGGGCTGATTTTAAGGCAGGACAGAGCCCAGCTCCACGAGCTGAGCTGGAAGGAATTTACTGTATGTGCCAGATGTCATAAAGAGCTGCTGAGCTAGTTGGGCTTTCCAGTGCTCAGGAATAAATCTATCAGATGAACTGCAACTGTGGCTCTGCTACAGACCATGAGCTAATGTGGACTCTACCCCAGCAAGCGAGTGCCACAGGCCCTGGAGCTGCCAGTGGGAGCACGGTGGGCCCACAGAGCTAATGCCTACTGCCGGGAGTGAGAGAAAAAAGGATCTCTTCTTTAACACAGGAATCGCCCTAGAGTGAATAGAACCTTCCACAGCTGTGCTTTCAGCTTTGTCATCACTGGGCAAGTTGGGGGTGCCAACTGTGAAGGCAGAGAGCCTTAAGGAGGGTAATGATGATACTTCAGAGTCAGTTCCTGCACAGTCGAGTAGGCATAAAAGCTTGATCTCAGGAGAGGAAGTGAACAGAAAAGGACCAGGGCTATGAGAAAACGAAGGTTGATGGGTTGACCCTACTCTGTGATAACTCTGCTATTTGCCCAAGTCATTGTTGCAGCATGTAGCACAATGATAAGGCAAAAAAAGCGCTAGATCTCTCATTTATTGAAGCATTACGGTGTGCCATATACTGTTATAGGAGTTTAACATATTTAATTTAATGCAGACTCAGAGAGATTAAATCACTTTCCCCCAAAATATGTGCATTCGATAGACACATGCATGAACGTGTTCATGTATGCATGAGCTACAAATTTTCTCTTCGACTTCAAAGTCTAAATATCACCCATTACACCATTTAGAATCTCAGTTACTTTACAATAGCTTGTGAATAATAAACTATGGGACTGATGGTCAAGAAGATAAAATTAATCAAAACACCCAGTTTGGAAATTACAAAGAGACTATTCATTAGGAGCCACAAAGAGGGATATATACATTGCACATATGGTCACAGATTGAAGTTTTCTTTTTTTCCCTCTCTGTAGTAGCCCTGGCAGATAGGAAAACATATTGCAGAGGAATCTTCTCTTTTTTCAGATCATGTGATTCAGATTTCGGGTAACAGCAGAGTTTGTTGAAAATCAGTAGTAATCTGACAATGAGTCAGTGGAGCCCCTCTCATCCCGAGGGATGAAAAACACCGAGAGACACACCACTCTGTGCTTTTGGGGTCTGAGCATACTTAAAGAACCAAGGCGAGAGGATAAGTTCAAGCCAGGAGTTCATCAGATGCCATCCCATTCTCCTCTCAGACTGAGCAATGGGTGGAAAAATTTGATATTGTCTCAGAAAGAAAAATGATCATTCATACCATCTGAAAGAGGGTTTAGGAACCACTGTTCTGTTTTTGTTATAAACCTACAGCAAGAAAATATCCAAGCTAGCTTGAGAGAAAGAAACCACCTCTGAGTAAAACAATGTTGGAAAAGCCATTCCTCACAATGGAAAAACTCCAGGCCCATACAATTCTTTGGCTTCTCTGCTTTCTTCAATTTACATCACGATGAAAAGATAAAAAGTACAACTCCTCAGGGTGATACGGAATCCACAGTGGCTTTTAGCAAAGCTGTCCAACAGCCAGTCGGTTCAGCCTCCTTGGTATTCCTCACCAAAGACAAAGCGCAACATGCAGCTGTTTTTGCTCATTTCTATTGGATTTGCATGTTAGCCCCTCTGCTGTGAATTTCACAGACATCATACACATCCTTCACAACTCTCCTGCTCTCCTCTGGGCCCTGTCTTCTTTGAACAAGTGTGCCGTGAACACTTGTTCAGTAAATTGTTCAAATATAATTCTAAGGTATCAAAGCTTGTGTATTATTTTCTTGCAAAGGAAAGTGATTTTCAGCAGATTAAAAATTTTCCTTTAAGATATCTCTCTCAAAATGTTTAGTTGAGTAACCATGTGATCTAAAAGTTCTACTCTTAGGTATCTACCCAAGAGAATTGAAAGTACAGGCACACAACTCTATACAAATATTCCTGACGTTGTTCATGATAGCCCAAAGTATAAATAAATCAGGTGTCCAACAGTGAATAAATAGGCAAACAAAATGTGATGTATCCAGAAAGAGCTTTGGTTCAGTAATTTAAAAAAAGGAAGTACTGATGTGCTATAGCCTGGATGAACTTTGAAAACATTCTGCCAAGTAAGTGTCTCTGAAGCCAGGTTAGCTTGGTTCAAATTCTGAACTGCCGTTTGCTTGCAGTGTGAGCTAGTTAGTACCTTGCCCAAGGCCTGATTCCTTATTTGTAATATGTGATTTCTAATAGCTGCCAATAGCATTATCATTGATGAGCAAGTTAGCTAATTTGTGGATGACACACTTCTTTCTATCGTCATCAACACCTTCAGTGTCACAGTGGAAACAATGTAGTGACCTATTTTCTATGCTACTTTGAGCCTAAACTCTGTATTAGTATTTTTTCTTAGTCACACCTCATTTTAGACATACTAATTTTGTTAATCACATCTTTCCAATGTGCTTATGAATGATTTAAAATTAGGAGCAAACGCCAGGCTTTCATTTGTTGTATAGCCCCAGCATCCAGGCTGCACCAACATGCTTTTTCCTTGGGGCATGAGGTGCTGGTTAGTTTTTCCCAGGACTGCTGGTCAGTGATTTGAGATGGACTGTCACCAAACACCACGAAAAGACTATGGAATGAATTACAGGAATTTACACTGTCCTTTCACAATCCAAGACCACAAGATGTACTCATTAAGATTTGTTTCCTCAAATCATGCTGGAGTGCTTTGGAGATACTCTGCTTGCCTCTATGTACCAGAAACATTAATTCTGTATGGGTAACTAAAACTAAAGTGCAAGGGGAGTGGCCGGGATGTGCTTGACTGGGAGAAAGGCTACTGATTTGAGCAGAGAGAATCCCAGGATGCATCCTGGGATCCCAGGTGGGGAATTCGGTACCGGTAATGAAAACTTACCTCTCAACCACCATACACAATCATGATTTTCAGCTTTATGGTCCTAATTAGCACTGGCTAATTAATGCTGCAATACCTTGTTGGGGAGTGGAGGAGAGGAAACAGAACCAGAGAACAAAGTGGATGGCTGAAGCCCCTGAAGGAATTGAGACAGGATTGTGTCCCAGGTTTCCCAGCAGTCTCCCTGTGAGACATCCCCCCCACTTCCATGTGTGGTTCTGATGCAACAGGTGCCACTACTGCATTCAAGCACGACTCCGACAGTCTCTGTGCTTGCTCTCCTGTCAAGCCAGTGGCATCAGAGTTGCAGCATTATTCAGGAAGACATCCTCCTGCTCGGTCCCGAGAGCTCGTTTCATATGCCAACCTTTTTCTCCTTGTTCATTTTCAGGGTAGTGATAAATGCAAGGGGAAAAACATCAAGGAAAATTCAGGAACTTTCAGTAATATTTCACTCTATCTGCAAAGGGCAAGCTGTTTAGAGTTTCTTTTTCCCCGTCTGAAGTTGGAAACTCTCAGCACAGTGGAAAGAAAAACTTTTTTGTCTTGGCAAACTGAATCCAACAGCATGTACCTGCACTGGTGCATCCCTGACGTGAGCAGCTCTGGCCAGAAGGTCAGTCTGTTCTGTTTTTCATCCAGAAACGACATTCTGCAAATGGAGAGAAAACCACTGTTGGATTAAAGGAAATCCTTGCCATCGAGGCTAAGCACACAACTTTAATTAACTCATCATTTTCTAATTAGTATCCCCAGAGCCCTGTTCATGGACAGCGTATGTTGCAGAATACACCATCAACCTTTTCCAAACAATTTTATACAATAAGATTTTGTTCTCATAAATATTTGTCTCAGAGAGTTTGGGAAATATCTCAAAAAGTAAAAGAAAAAAACAACCAAAACTCATCATTCATACAAATTACTTAATGACTTTGGTGTATTTGTTTCTAGACTTCACAGATATTTTAACTTTTGTGGTTTTTTGTTCTTAGTTGAGGATACATTATATGGTGAAGGAACTTTCTGTATATTTCCATTTACTATTCTATATAGACATTTTACAATTTTAATGCAAATGCATTGATAGTATTTCCAGATAACATCTGCATAACACACTTAATAAAGGTACTGTAATTAAGCTAGTTATTATTGCTGCTGTTATTCAAGATAAACTTTAGAATTATTTAAAGTTTCTGAAACTCCTGATGACATTGTAATTGTGACTTCATTGAACTCAAGAATTAAATGTGTGTTAATTGATCTCATTATCAAAGAATGGTGGCTCACAAAACAAATTCTTCTATTTCCATTAACCTTACATCCCATATCAACCACCTAACACATAACTCCATTCTCGTTTTTAAAGATGGAACAAAAAGGAAAAAAATTTCATCTCAGGAAATTTCTCTCGGAAGAATATGTAAATCAAAAATTTTTCCTATGATAAGAAAGAATGCCAACGTAAATTTGTGAAGACAGCCCTGTGCTCCTCATGTGGGTGGAAGGGGGGATTCATAACATTAAGTTTGATAGTTCCTGCCAAATTGTTGTTGTATAAGGCCGGACCAATTTACACTCTTATTAACAGTGAATGAGAAATTGTTTTCTCACACTGGATGCTATGAAAATTTCGAATATTTGCCAATCTGGTGGAAAATACAATCTCCATGCTGTTTTATTTTGTATTTCCCTAATTACTAGTGAAGTGGGATACATTTTCCCTTGTTTTTGATCATGTGCAGTTCTTCTTTTGAAGTAACTCTTCATGCTCATATTTGTTTCTTAATTTTAAGTTTTGTTAACTTTATCTCTACATATTTTGCATATATTAAGCTTTTCTTTTCCTTGTGCTTTGGAAATAATATCTCTGTAACACTTTCCTTTCGGCATTGTTTCATTAAATTTCCTTTTTAGGAGCCCCACACGGTATCCTAATGGCTGAAGTATTTACCCTGCACATTCTGGGATCCCCTATGGGTGCCGCTTCTTGTCCCGGCTGCCCCACCTCCTAGCCAGCTCCCTGTTTGAGGCCTGGGAAAGCAGTGGATGACGGCCCAAAGCCTTGGGACCCTGCACCCACATGGGGGACCTGGAAGAAGCTCCTGGCCTCCCAGCTTTGGATTAGCTTTGTTCTGGCCATTGTGGCCATTTGGGGAGTAAAAAACAAGTGGAAGGTCTCTCTCTCTCTCTCTCTCTCTCTCTCTCTCTAATTCTGATTTTGAAGTAAAATAATCTATAATCTCTCTCTCTCAGGGGATATAAAGGGAGATATGAAGGGTCAGAGAGATGAAATACAGCAGGCTGTGATGATTAATCTAGGATCCATGAGCCATTTGGGAAGCCCCCAGACAGAAAATACAAACAAATTCCACCTTAAAGCTTTCAGAAACGGCAGATATGCCACCATCTTGATTTTAGCTTGTTAGCAGACTTCTAGTCAACATAACTGTAAGATAATACATTGTGTTGTCCAAAAGTAACATTAAATTATTTGCAATTTTTAGTATCAACAGTAGGAAAAGGAATGAACTGTTGTGTCTGTAATTTAGCCATTTTTAAAGTTAATGCTTCTCAGTGATGTGAATATTTAGTAAGTAGCTCGAGTTCCGAAAGGGCTGATTTTGATTTTCTGTTTCCTTATAGTGTTCTCATTGACTACATACGGGGGTAGATTTGGGATGCCCTGACTTGGGTATACTGACGGCACTTCCTCCCCACTTCCCTTTGGCATCTGGTGTGGCAGATGAAAGATTCCTGTTGTACATTTTTTTTTCTTTGGGGCAGGCTTTTAGATTCTAATTGTTCTGAACTCACTACATTGTGATTAGGTTTTGGAAGTTTTGTTTGCTTTTAAATTTTGTTTCATTCTGCTTAACATTTGGGAGACTTTCAGGCTGACAATCATGTCTACAGTTCTGGGGAATGATATATTTTTTGTTTGCTTAAAGTTCTTTTTCATTCTCTTTGTCTAGATTTGCTCTTAGATCAGTTTTAAAGTTCCCAGTTCCCAGATATGATACACATTGCTCAATTCTGTCTTCATTTTTTTCTAGCTCTCTAATTGACTCCCAGCAGTACACTGTATACTGTCATAACTATTCTGAGATCTCATTTAAATATCAATTATCAAAGCTTCTGATTATGATGTTATCTAGGTTATTCTTTTTTATACACACACAGTGGTGTTGTGGTCTTCTGTGTATAATGCATACGAACATCTCTTGCTATCTGTATGACACTGGTTCTAAGACCTCTCCTCCCTAGTTCCCCAAAAAATACCACAATCGGCACATGGTCAAAGGTCTGGGATAAATGGTCTGGTATTTTTATGCTACCTACGGACACCTTCTTGTATACTTTAAATCATCTTTAGGTTACTTAAAATATCGAATATAACGTGTATAGTTGCTAAACGTCATTGTTCTTGTAAGGAATGTACAACAAATACACAAGAAAAAGTATTATGTTCAGCATGATGCATCTTTTCAAATATTTTCAATCCACTGTCATTTGACGTCATGGGTACAGAATCCACAAATATTGAGAGCTTTCTCCCTATATACTTTTTAAATCCTTCACTTACTGTTATATTAACTTTATTTTCTCCACTGTAAGTTGTGCTGTGTGTTATTTAAATGTATCTGTTTCCTTCCTATTCTAAAATCAAGGATTGTCCACCTCTGTGGTTTAATTTTTTTTGGACATTGATCTTTTTTGCTGCCTATCTGGACAACAGCTATGCTTCTTGGTAGAACTGCTGTGTAAAACCAGAGCGGGGTTTGTCAGGATTTAAGGCAGGCTCAATGCTGCTGTTCCTTCTGGCTTTTCCCAATCTTCCAGAACACGGCTCTGTTTCTCTAACACACACTCGGGCTCCCAGATCTGGCATGGAGGTGGATTTCCCTTACAGTCTATGTGGGATTACAGGGTCAGGGAGTAGAGTATAGCAGTAGTATCTTTATTCATCCTGATAAAGTCCAGTTGTATAGAAAAAAGGGCCTTTAAAACATCCTATTTGATATGCGAGAGGCTCTCAAAGGATTCTTGGAAATTGGAATTAAAAGTTAAGTTTGTTCTGGTGCCTTTTTTTTTTTAAACATATCCATCATTCTTAAAGAGTTCATGGAAAATGTGTAATTGGAAAAAACTGCATGGATTTCAGCATTTTCTTTTGCCAAAATAGACATTGTTTCATTCAATTTTCTCACCAACTTTTTAAAGTTTGTGATTCTTATACTTGCTTTTTAAAGATTTATTTTATTTTTATTACAAAATCAGATATACAGAGGAGGAGAGGTAGAGAGGAAGATCTTCCGTCCGATGATTCACTCCCCAAGTGAGCGCAATGGCCGGTGCTGTGCCGATCCAGAGCCAGGAGCCAGGAACTTCCTCCAGGTCTCCCACATGGGCGCATGGTCCCAGGCCACAAGCAAGGAGCTGGATGGGAAGTGGAGCTGCTGGGATTAGAACCAGCACCCATATAGGATCCCGGCGTGTTCAAGGCGAGGACCTTAGTCACTAGGCCATGCTTGCCGGGCCCTATACTTGCTGTTTAAGTTATAACTTTTATCACTATAAATTTATCCTATCATTCTTATCTGACAATATCTGTACATTATCTACTATTGACATTATTAGCATATTTCAATTTTCTTTTAATTTTTAATATAACCAAGCTACTCTTTTGATATGTGTTTGTGGTAGAAAAAATGTTGCTGAGTTTTATTTTTATTGTGATTTTCATATATTGGCATTTTCTGCATATTTACCATCTTAAGAGTGCTTGCACGTTTGGGAGGCACTCAACAGATCAAGTACAGGAAAAATTTCAGGTAGTTAGATTCGCTTTCTTTCTTTTCTTTAGGTGTGAGTATTTTAATTTTCTTTCTTATTGTCTATAAACATCTTATTTATAATTTGACTAGTAGTTAGCTAACTGAAGACTTTTACACATTGTTTCCTATAGATGTGTGTTCTAATCGTTGCTAAGTATGAAGTACTCATTTCTACTTCCATCAAAATTTTGAAATATTTACCCTGAATTTCAAGTTCATGGTAGCTTTCACACTATAGACAGAAGGCAAAGAAAAGGATCTGAAGGGCACAACAGCAACAAACAAGGTTTGGTTACCTGTAAGAGCCTCATCACTCCTTTTCAAAGATTTATATATTTATTTCAAAGGAAGATTTTCCGCAGAGAAAAAAAGACAGAGAGCAAGAGAGAAATCTTTCATCTCCTAGTTCACTCCCTAAATGGATACAACAGCTAGAGCTTGGTAGATCAGAGCCAGGAGTCAGGAACCAGTGGTTTATTCTGAGACCCCCAAGTGTGTGCAGGAGCCCAAGGATCCGGGCTAGCCTCTGCTGCCTTCCCGGATCTTTAGCAGGGAGCTGGATCCTAAACAGGGCAGCTGGGATGTGAATTAGCACAGAGGCTTAATCTGTTATTTCATGGTGCCAACCCCAAACCTCGTGTTTCCACAATGACCCATCCAAAGTTCAAAAAGCTGATTCGTGTATCAGCAATCACCTAAATATTATGATAGTAATCAATAAATTGCATGTACTTCACAAGCGGATTGCTTGTAAGTAAGGCAACTTTCAAAGACATGTTTTAGAAATTAAATTTGTAGGATTCAATGATCTAAATCATTCATTTTGAGGAAAGATCCATAGCTTAACAGGTATCACTATTAGTTGTCTGTGGATGCAGACTTCTTTTATATTAACACATACCTGACTCAATTGTGGCTCTATTAGAAATTTGTAAGCTTCATCTTTGGCACGTATAATAAATGGGAAGGTTGTGAATACTTAATAGAGAATGAATATGAATTTGACAAAAAAACTGAATGAAATTATCCATGTAAAAGCATTTGCCACATGGCCTAGCATTCATCATTTTTACCACTTAGTAGTTACAGGACAATGAGAAAGTTCCTTAATCTTTTAATGCCTTGAACTTATTGTTTTTATTTTTTTTACATGGGAATTACAATAGTAGCTAAATTATAGATTGAATATAGCCTACAGAGCAGACCTTGGGTGGGTCCTTTTAAGGTCTCAGTAAATGTGAGCTGCCATTAGTATTTCAATGAAGCTAGGGTGAGAACATTTATGCTCTTGCAGCAGCCATCAGAAGAGAATCCTTTTGCAGTGCCTGTAATGCGGTCCCAAGGATGAAATTGGGCTCATTTCACAAGGCTGCTCTTCTGTTTCTGGATGTGGAACCTTGCATAGTCCCAATTTCTGTTTTACTATCATTTAGAAAAAGTGCCTAATGCAGATTCGATGTGAGTATCATTAGAGTTGTGATGTGTGAAAATGTTAATAATGTGTTACAGCAAAACTATTTAGTAGAAGCTATTCATGTGCATTTTGATCATTATATCGTTTCAATCAGCACTTCCTGTTCTATTGATTTTCTTAGACTTAGCAACGATCACGAAAAAAATTCTATGTTCTTGTCAACATAACCTTGACCTTTTCCATTTTTCCATTGCTTGGAAATAATGTTATTACAAATCTGGGCACAATTACTGCAAGGAGAAGAAATGAGGCAATGTTTTATGAGTTTCAAGCAAATCTCTACCTCTCCATTTTGGCAGAACAGCTCTGGACCAGCCACTGGAGCTGTCAGGGTGATTTATGATGTTCCTCACCAAGCTGACAGCCAGTGGAGAGAAAACTCCATGCAAGAAAAATTCCTTGTATTTATTCTACCTAGTTTAATACCTGATGAACCATGTTATAAGAACAATTCTTAAAATAGCCTCGAGGAAAGCATCTCTTCATTTCCTGGGACACACAATCCATTGTAGAAATACTCATGGGGACAGTAGAGGAGTTGGTGGTTTGGCTGTGAATTTGACTGGTTCACGAAAGAGATAAAGACTGGCGGACTGGCAATATGAACAGTGACTTATTGTGTTTCAAATATTAGTTGCCACTCCTATTTGCTTTCAGTTGTTTATGTTTACATTAAAACTTCATCCCAGGTAAAACTATTATCATATAAATATGACCAACTCAAGGAGGTCAAGACATACTACCTCCCAAACCACCTGCTTTGGAGATAGAGGTGAGGGAAGAGGGCGGTTCATCCTCACCATCTTTTGTGCCTCTCCTGAAAGTTCTAATCATTGCAGGCCACCACTGAACTTCTACTCTTCTGATATAATTTAAGTGGCACTTGTTAAATACTGGCTTTTTTTGTGTTGCTCTTAGTGGATAAGTTGTTTGTGCAACTTTTAATCTCAACGAAATTGTACCTTCAGCTTTTCCTATCTATTCAACATAGTCTGTTAAAAAATGAAAGTCTTTTCAAAGAACCAAACGACTAACAATCAAAATCATTCCATGCCTGTCCAGCTTATTTTCTTCTTTATCTGGCTGGATTTCCACTTTTACACTCGTTCTGCCTACTTTTTGGTGTGTTGAGAGTAACGTTCTGTCTTCCTTCTAATCAGTCCTATCTCCTGCTTCATTTCAGCCTTTCTGGTCCTACCTTTGTCAGGCTCCTTCATTCATTTTTGTCTCATCTGGCTCCTTATCACATATTAGTTATTTCCTAAGGCAATCCTATTAGCATTCCCTGAGAGTCTTCATTTTTTTCAAAATCGCAACTATGCTAACTAGTCTCAAATATATGTTTCTAATGAAAAACATTGCTGGACTCCAGAATCATGTTTTCAGCTATCTGTTGGGCACCACAAATGTAATGTATTGACAGCAATTGTTTTCTCCCCCAAAATATTCCCCTTTAATCACTTCTTTTATTTTGGGAAACTTTGATACTTAAACTTAGCTTTCTTTTTTCTTTCCTTTGCTTCCTTGACTTAGTTGATGCTACTTCTATTCCTTGAATGCAACTAGTTATTTTGATTTTACTTCTGGTAGCCACATGACTGTTCTCACTAATTGATTTTTAAATTCTTTTGCCTTTTTAAATACTGTATCTTGTCTTAGTAGACACTCATTTCCCAGTCCATTTGTCTTCAGGTGAATGTTAAAAACATAATGACTCTTTACAAAAGGGAAATTCTCTTAATTGTATCAATGTCATTTTAGGATCTGTTAATTTTTATTGGAAAGGCAGATTTACAGAGAGAAGGAGAGACAAGAGACAAAGATCCTCCATTTGTTGGTTCACTTCCCAAATGGCCACAGTGACTGGACCTGTGCCAATCCAAAACCAGGAGCCTGGAGCTGCTTCTGGGTCTCCCACGCAAGCGCAGGGTCCCAAATCAGCCATCACGCTGGTCTCATAAATCTCACTTAAAACTCACAAGTATAAAACTGACATTGTGGCACAGCTGCTAAAGCTACAATCTCCCTTAGGAATCCTAAATGGGCACCAGTTTGTGCTCCAGGGATTCCACATCCAATCCGGCTCCCTGCTAATGGCCTGAGAAAAGTAGCAAAAGTTGGCCCAAGAATTTGGGCATCTGCCATCCACTTAGAAGCTCAATATAAAGTTTCTGGATTTTGGTTTTGCCTGGCCCACTATCGGCTGTTGTAGCCATTCATGGAATGAACTGGCAGACGGAAGATCTTTCTCTCCTTCTGTCCTTTTATGGTTTACAAGATAAGTAAATGAATCTTTAAAAATAAATAAATAAAGATAAAAATCGTAAATACCAGCACCATCATGGTATTGCTGGTTAAACTAACAGTTGTGATGATGTAATCTCCTATGAAAGTACTGGCGAGGGTCCTACTACGCCACTTTCAGTTCAGCTTCCTATTAATGCGCCAGGGAAGCCGAAGATGGTGCAAGTACTTGGCGCCTGACACGTAGGTGGGAGACCATGAACAAGCTCCTGGCTCCCAGCTTTAGCCTGATTCGATTCTGGCTGCTGCTACAAGCATCCAAATAGTCAATATCTCTATGCTTGTCTCTCTCGCTGTCACTCTGCCTTTGAAATAGACTAATAAGCTAATAAACAAATAAATAAGCATTTTAAGAAATCTTAAATTTTAGTCCATTGATTTCAAGTTGAAATTTAAATTTTCTGAACATGTCACTTTTTAATGTGTATCTTGATGCTTCCCAAATGTAATCAACACTGTTCCAGCCAGCTATGATCCCCATTCATATTATTTATTACCTGCTAACTTTTTTCTTTTCTAAAAGATTTATTTATTTATTTGAAAATCAAAATGATAAGTAGAGAGAGAGAAACCAGGACAGAGAAATCTTCTATTCACTAGTTCATGCCTCAGTGGCTGCGATGACCAAGTCAGTAGGCAGGAGATTCTTGCAGATCACCCATGTGGTGCAGGGACTCAAGTACTTGGGCTATCTTCTGTTGTTTTTTTCCAAGTCATTATCAGGGAGCTGGACTGAAGTGAAGTAGCTTGGACACAAACTAGTGTCTATATGGGATGTCAGCATTTACCTGTTGTGCCACAATGGCAGCTCTGTTGCTGAACTTTTTTCTAATATGTACACAGTTTTCTTCTATGATTGTTCTTGGAAGTTTCTGGATTTCCCTTCAGAATTGCGTCTGAGTGGGTTTCTCTCTCTCTCTCTCTCTTTCTTTCTCTCTCTCTTTCTCAGAAATTCCTTGAAAAACTAAGCATGGGAAATCCTAGGATAGTTTGTAGCAAATATTGAAAATGTCTATACTGCCAAAAGCAATATATACATTCAACGCAATCCCAATCAAATTGCCCAAAATATTCTTCATGGAACTGGAAACAATGATCCAAAGGTTCATCTGGAAGAACAAAAAACCACGGATAGCTAGAACCATCCTGAAGAACAGGAAGTTAGCAGGGGGAATCACAGTTCCGGACCTCTGGACATACTATAGGGCAGTGGTTATCAAAACAGCGTGGTACTGGCACAAAGATAGAGAGGAAGATCAATGGAGCAGAATAGAAACACCAGAAGGAAACCCACACAGATATAGCCAAGTAATCTTTGACAAAAAGACAAACGACAATCCAGGCAAATGAGAAGGTCTGTTCAATAAATGCTGTTGGGACAACTGGTTAATAGCCTGCAGAAACAAAAAAATAGATCCACATCTCTCACCATACACTAAGATCAGATCTAAATGGATAACAGATCTAAACCTACATCCAGAAACCTTCAAACTTTTGGAAGAAAATGTTGGAAACACACTGGAACACTTAGGGGTAGGCCCTCACTTCCTAAAAAAGACTCCAAATGCAGTAGAAATCGAGACCAAAATAAACAATTGGGGCCTCATCAAACTAAGAAGCTTCTGTACAACTAGAGAAACAATCAACAAAGTAAAAAGGCAATCCACAGAATGGGAGATCTTTGCACACGACATAGGTGATAGAGGGCTGATCTCCAGAATATACAAAGAGCTACAAAACAACCAAAATGTCAAAACAAACAAGCCACTCAAGAAATGGGCACGGGAAATGGGCAAACACTTCACAAAGGAACAAACCCAAATGGCAAATAAACATATGAAAAAATGCTCAAGTTCCCTGGCAATAAGGGAAATCCAAATTAAAACATCAATGAGGTACCACCTAACGCCAGTAAGACTGGCCCACATGCATAAAAGCACCAACAACACTTGTTGGCGAGGTTGCGGGGAAAAGGGAACCCTACTCCACTGCCGGTGGGGCTGCAGGCTGGTACAGCCTCTATGGAAATCAGTATGGAGAATATTCAAACAACTCAAATTCAACATACCGTATGATCCAGCAATAGCACTCCTAGGAATATATCCAGAACACTTGTTTTATGAGAAACCAACATGCACTCCTATGCTCATAGCAGCACAATCAGTAATTGCAAAAACATGGAAGCAACCAAAATGCCCATCAACAGAGGATTGGATAAGAAAGCTATGGTTCATCTACTCCATGGAATACTACTCAGCTATTAAAAAAAACAAAATGCAGTTCTTTGTGGCCAAATGGGCCAAACTGGAAACCATAATGCTAAGGGAAATGAGCCAATCCCAAAAGGTTAAATACCACATGTTTGCCTTGATTTAAGATGATATGATGTTATGTATAACATGTTATGTTTTGAATGTTATATGTTGTGTATAAACTAAAATTGAAGTGTAGGTGAGGTGGTCACAGAAGGTGGCTGGGAACTCGCATTTACTTTTAACATATTGGTTACTCATTACTAGGTCAATTAATTCCATAATGATGTAAATTTTTGCTGATGGTATGTTGGAGCTTTCAATTGACTGGGATGATACTCTGCTGGCTCTGTCTTCAGACCAGAGAGGGTATACCTAAGAAGCCGTTGAACTTGACTGGACAATAAGATGCTGGACTCTATGTTTGGTATACGCTTGCAATGGGGGAATCTCAACTGAACTTGAGCTGTGGTTATGCAACAAGGTGGAGGAATCCACCATGGTGGGAGGGTTTGGGGAGGGGTGGGAGAACCCAAGTATCTATGTAACTGTGTCACATAATACAATGTAATTAATGAAGTTAAATAATAAATAATTAATAAAAAAAAAGAAAATATATCACTTCAGTACAATTTTCTTTGCAAATGTTAGCTATTGGTTGGTACTGAAGTAAATCCAAGTGCTTTGTTATCTGTGAAGGCATCGTTCATTGGATCAATAGCTACAATAATAAATTAGATGATTCATCAAAGCAAATACAGGCATTTGCTCACATTCTGGTCATCTGCATGAGTCAGGAATGCAGATGCATAATAAGTTAGTTGTGTTTTTCTAACAGGGATTACTTAACATTGTGGTTTAAGGACCTGTGGTTTGATCTGAAGATGCCCCAGGGGAACAATCCCCAAAGGAGTTAAAGACCTTTCCGAGGCCTGTATCTACTGCCCAAAGGGAAAGTGTTGTAGCAGTTCAAAGAGGACCTCCAGTAATGAGGGGCTGCACAGTTTCTCCAATAGCAACCTGTTAAATGCTTCCACTCCCTGCTGATGATAGCTGCACAAGTGTTTCCTTCTGAGATAATTCCTTGAAAGTGTGTATACACAGCCAGTCTCCATGACTCACACAGCCATATACATGGAGCTGAGAAGCATATGGAACAGATCTGAGATCATTAGCAGCTAAAAATACTGAACCTTCACACTTGCCCTGGAGCAAGTGTTCTTTAGCAGAAATGTCAAAGGGATTACAATAAAACGAACCCAGGAGTCACTCTATCCACTAGTATTTTGTGCTTTATGAAACTCAGAAGATTGCCACATGCTGGGTAGTTTTTTGAAGAGAAGGGATCATGTTGTGGGGGGAAAAAAGGTTCTATTTGACATACCACTCTATTGACACACACGTAGAAAGAATTATTACTCTAAGAGGGTCCTCTTTTATTTAATAAGTGGCTTTCTTGAGACACTTGAGTTTATTAACCACCAAATTCACCAGTTAAATATTGTTCTTCTAGAATATTTACTATGTTGTACAGTAGTTACCACCAACTAATTGCAAAACAATCTTCAACATGACGAAAAGAAGCTGTTGTGGACTGAACATTTATGTCTTCCAAAATTTCTTGTGGCTAAGGATGAGGATTCCCAATGTAGAGGTGTTTGGAGTTGGAGCCAAGGTTGGGCACCTAATTCAATAGGATTGGTAACTTTATAGGAAGAAAAGACATCTTACTCTCCATCTTTCCACTCATATGCACCAAGAAACGGTTGTGTGAGCACACAGGGAGAAGGCAGTTGCTTATAAGCCAGGAAGAGAACTCGTACTAGGAACCAATTTGTCTGACACCTTTATCTTGGACTTCTCAGTTTCTAGCACTGTAAGAATAAATTTCTATGGTTTATCATCCAGCTTACAGGATTTTGTTCCAGCAACACTACTGATGAATATAAAATTTGAATCCATGAACAATCACTCCTCCTTCTCCCCTTTACCCAATTCTTGGAAACCACCACTGTATTTTATATATCTCCAGATTTACTGGGAGTTTTCTGTAAACGGAATAATTTATTATGTGGTTTTTTTTGATAGGCCTCTTTCACTTAGCGTGCTTCCAAGGCCCATTAGTGTGGCATGTTTCAAGGCATCATGTCTTTGTATCAATAAAGACATCCAGTTAGCTTATCCATCCATCAGTTGAAGAACTTTAGAGTTGTTTACATTTTGAGGTTACTTTGAATGCAGCTGTTATGAATGTTCATGTGCCAGTTTCTCCTTAGATTTATATTTTCCATTCTTTTCGCTGTATACTATAGGCACTGGCATTGCTGATTCACGGTAACTCTGTCTAATATTTTAGGGCTTTGCCACAATACTTGCTAAAGCAGCTGCATCATTTCAGGTTTCTATCAGCAGTATGTGGCAGTTCCACTTGCTCCCTGCCTTCACTAACACTTGTTCTTGCTACTTTTTAATTTTAGATATTCTCATACGTATAAAGTGATATCTCATTGTGATGTTCATAGTAGTCTCCTTAAAGGCAAATGATGTTGAGCTTCTTTGCATATGCATATGGACCCATCCATTTGCATATTTTCTTTGGAAAAATGTCTATTCAATTCTTTGCCCCCTTTAAATTTGGGTTAAATTTTTGTTGTTGCATGATAATGGTCCTGCATATTTTCCAGATGCAATTCATTTTAAATCACACCATTTGCAAATCCTTTTCCCATCTTGTGGATTGTCTTTTCACTTTCTTGATAGCATCTTTGGAAATGAAGGTTACCACTTCTAACGAAGTTCAAACTGTCTATTATTTAGTTTTGTAACTTACACTTTTGGTTTCCTATCTGACTGAACGTTACCCAAGGTTAGAAGGGATTATACCATGTACTGTGAGTCTTACAGCTTTCACTTTCACACAGAAGTTGGAGATCCATTTTGTGTTTATTTTTTTGTAGTACATGATAGGTTGGGGGGAAGGGAGGGTCTTGTTAAAAACCCTCTCTTGATGTATATCAGCTTGACATATGAAGCCGGAAATCTGTAGCTTTCCTGAGAGCCTTTGTTATAGCAAGCAACTTGTATGATAAATGTGACTTGATTGATTACTTACTCAGTGGAGTTCTGTTGCAGATCATTGGGGGCTAAATGGTGCTAAAGGATATAAAGAAGATGACTCCGTAGGACCAAGCCAATTATAAGAATTTACATAAAATTTCAAAAGTGATTTTGAGTTTTGAAACCTGGATAGATGACCTAGGAAAATTGTCACAGATTTTTTTCCAAATACTTAAAGTTGGCTTCAAGTGAGTTTTTCAATCTTGTATGTAGTTTTTTGGGGAAGATTTCTGCCATACAGATTTGATTAGTTCACATAGAATTCTTCAAAACTGTCTAAACTACAGTGTTGGTATCTAAGAAATGTCATGAACTTCTAAAGGCCTCTTAAAAACAAAACAAAATCATGTTGACAACTCCAGATTCTAAGTGAAAATCCTCCCACTTCAGCATAAGAACCATTAGCTTTGAATAGGTCTGGACACAAAAACCAATTTTCCCTTTTGGAGGAGGACAATCCTTTTTCAGAGACCACCTTGCAGGTACATTTGTTATAACATATTTGGGCTTAGGGTAAAACCTTTGGTTTGTCAGTTGAGCTTTTCATTTGCACTTGTCGTCAGCGAAGTATGAGTTGGAATGAATCTCGGATCTGGTTGTTTTACAGGGGCACAGACCCTGAAAGCAGGGCATTCAAGTCATTGAGCGTCATGGTTGCTGTTTTCTTTCATGATGCCACCATTGAGGGAGAACTGGGATGATGTTTGTAATCATGATGCCTGGCAAAGTATAGGTCCTCAACAAATAATGATTTCTCTTGAAACACTTATAAGGTCTGAAAAATGATTTTTACTTGTAATCACTTTAGAAAATTAGTACTGCCAAGGAAAACCTGTGACCAAAGGAGAATTTACAGATGCCGTTTCAGTGAGCATGTTACCTAATGGTTCTGTAAGGAATGGATGTTCTCTCAGCTTTCACAGGGAAAGATGAACCAATAAGAACACGACTGAGGACTTTTTGCTACAGTCAGAAAAGAGGACTAGGGCTTACGGGGCATTAGGTTAGACCATTAGAGTCCCAGGCAACATTGTTGTCACTGACAGTTTTAATGAGAACTTTATAATTTATGTCTTTAATGTATTTGTTATAAGAAACCTTCTGAATATATTATGTGATAGCCTGCTCTAGAACTGGAAATTTGGGAGACTTCGTTTTCAGGCTCAGCCTGTTTCCTAATTATTTAGTTGATTGGTTATTCTAGTTTTAGTTCTTCAAAAAACAAAAAGCTGAAGAAGTACAGACCTGCAAAGCAAGAGCTACAGTGTAGAAAAATGTGCCCTGTCTTTGTGTTAACATCTACGAGAACACTGAAAACTGGCCTGACAATGAATTATGGGATAATTATACAAATGCAGGGTGTTTTTGTTATAAATATACTTTACTTCAAAAGCATGGAGACTGCCACAACCATTGGTGTAGATAACTAAGCCAAGCAATTTAGCAGCAAATAGATGATAAGAGTCCGGACAAATACTTCCTAGAGTTGATGAATGAAAGCAAAATTGAAAAAAAAAATCATATTTTTGATTGGGTGGGATTTAAAGGAATTAAGAAATGATTTTTTCTAGTTCTTTTATTGATGTACTTAGGATACAAAAGATACTCAAAACCTTTGCATCAGAATCTTAATTTGGTGAGTTTTCTTCTTTCAATGACATGTTCTAAGGCAGTTAGTAACTATGCACTGTGTGACTCAGGAAAGAGAGATTATGATCTCTAAAAGGAGAGATCCACTTACTGTGGAGCTAAAAATACACAAAAATATTATAAATGCAAGTATACCATGAGTAAAAATGAATATAGTGTTCCCTCAAGTGGAATTAGTAGCAGACAGCTAATTGCAAGTATTTCCTACCTGTCCTAGTTGTCCTGTGAGGTCACACTGCCTTTAATACCTAAAGCACATCAGGCAAAACTTGCACTAAAGTTCACTAACGGATGTCCGGATTCTCTCATCCATGTGTTTGTAGGATCCCCAGGGAATGCTTTCAAAGTTCTGCTTTGCCGGATGTTGCTATTTTTTTTTAATTGTTTGTTGTGGTCTGGTACATTTCCCTTTCGCACAATCCACTGGAATGGAATAATAAATGACATCACAGCGACTCCAGATCTAGGCAGGGTTTCACAACACTCCAGAAGAACTTGACCCACACGTGGATTCCAGGCATCCCAGCACTGCTGCTGCCTTCACCATGACCTTCAGGGGTAAAGATATTATTTCCTGTGACAACCACAGTCTACCAATACTAATTGAACACTTGATGCATATAATAGATATGTATCTTTCTCCCTAAAGAATAACATCCAATATATAGAAAAGGAACATTTTGCAAAAAAAATATTATAATCTATAGGGACTCAAGTCCGCCCATAAAACAAAAAGCTGTTTTTATATAATATGCACAGAGAGAGACTGACTCTCAACTTTACTTTTCATGGAACAAAAGTCCTATCCAATGATTTTTCCAAAAATCAAAGAGGAACCATGTCAAAGATTAGTTCAAATATCTCCTCCTGCGCAAAACAAAACAAAACAAAACAAAAAAACCAAAAACACATGAGCAGTTTTAAAATGGGAAACCCTTCTCTGATCTCCTAGCAATCTGAGGTTTAAAGATTTGGTCTCATTTGCAGTATGTCACTCTCCATCTAGGGAAGAAAGGAGACGACTCTTAGGTGAGGACTCATCTCTCCGTGTGCCATTGACCAACTAGATGACTGGAAATACCACTTCACTAAGCCCCAGTGTTCCTATCTACACCTCAGTGATAATGAAAAGTATTTTATAGGATTATTATAAAAATCAAATGAGAAGCAAACATGCAAAAAATACCTAAGAGTGCTAGAAAAATAGTCGATACTCTGTTTTTGTTTTAAGAAGGTAGACTATGGGTATGTAATATAGTAAGTACTGAACAAATTTGGAATAATGCTGCTGAACCATGTCATTTGCCTCCTAAGTACAAAACAAAGGTAAAAGTTTAAGTTTATGCTTGCATTTCTGGAAACATCATGGAATCAGGTAATGACTTCATTGCTTGATTGTAACTCTGGATCCCTGCTAGCCTAGGAAGATGAATCTAGGAGCAGAAGGTAAAAATCACTGCTCTACAAGAGCTGGCCTAGAAGCATTCTGAACAGGCCTCCTGGGCCAGGGCCTCAACACTGCATCTCATTGTCTTTGTGAGCGCCAACATGGATCCTCACCATTACTATCATCAGCTGGTTCATGAATAGCAGCAGCAGGAGCTGTTCTCGATGTCCATCTGTGGACCTGGCATTGTGTGCCATGCCCTGAAAGCCTACAGAGGCAATACCTGAAGAGTTGTTCTATAAGAAAGTGGACATCAAAGAGACAATTTCCAATTCCTTCAAATCTCTCTTTGATAGCCAAGATATAGGCATATTGCTGCCAATGAAACTGAATTACAACTTCCTGACCTGACCAAATATATCCCTTAGCTATTGTGTAACATATTCTTGGGACTGGGAGGGATCTTAGAAATGATAAGACCACCTTAAAAATAAGGACACAAAGGTCCAAATACATGATGGGGACTAGGCCTTGGATTGATTGTACTCAAGACCAGCAAACTTCCAAGCATGTCATCCACTCTCCTTGAATAATTTCCAAAGGTTTTGATCATGCATCATTAGTATATACGAAACATTTAAAAATGTTAGTACTGGGCCCGGCGGCGTGGCCTAGCGGCTAAAGTCCTCGCCTTGAAAGCCCCGGGATCCCATATGGGCGCCGGTTCTAATCCCGGCAGCTCCACTTCCCATCCAGCTCCCTGCTTGTGGCCTGGGAAAGCAGGAGAGGACGGCCCAAAGCTTTGGGACCCTGCACCCGCGTGGGAGACCCGGAAGAGGTTCCTGGCTTCGGATCAGCCCGCACCGGCCTGTTGCGGCTCACTTGGGGAGTGAAACATCGGATGGAAGATCTTCCTCTCTGTCTCTCCTCCTCTCTCTATATATGGCTTTCCAATAACAATAAAAAAAAAATGTTAGTACTTCTGGCAGAATGAGTTTCTAAAATAGATCCATGTTCTTTTAGAGGCCATTATTGCTAAGAAGACAACACAAGTATTTCTGAAATCTTGATAGTTGACATCATTTTCTAGTACTCCAATTAGCTGTCATGATTAAATTTTGGAGTTTCAAATTTTATTGTTAGTTTAGCCTACATGTAACTATTAAGTAGTACCTATTTGCATTACTGAAGTCATTCATACTGGTAAGTACAGAAAAGGCAGCCTGGTCTTTCCAGAAACTGCATAGACAAGCCCCTTTGGCTGCAAAGTTCTCACGTGTCACCCAACCCTAAGATGGTATGAGGCTACATGTGCCTCTATCACCATCTTCTTTTCATCAAATGATGCCACATTTGAATTATTTGCTCCAGACACCTCCAAGCATAGAAGTTGAAGAAGCAGGCTGATTCTAAATCTTCAGAACAAAAATATCTGACGGTCTAGTGGAAAGAGTTTAAGATTTGGAGTCCAAAGATGCAAGTTCAAACTCCAAGTAGTGTAGCCTCGCCAAAGTGTCCTTAATACCGCATTTAATTAATTAATTTATTTTTTATTTTATTGTATTGTTGTTGACAATCTTTACATAGTTAATTGCGGTTAAAAAAAAAGGTTCAGGGGGTATAGGGAAGTGGGTAATACTATTATATCCATATTGTTTCCATCATGTATCTGAGGCAAAGGGGGATATTGAGGGAGAAGCCCCACCCGGTTTCCCGCCCACCCCAAGTCCCGGATGTGGGGCATGCTCTGAGATATTTGCTCAAGTGGTTTTAATAGTTCTCCAGTTATGAATCGCTGCCAGTTTTGCTCGATGAGGTCGTCCACTGATTGATATGGTCCATCAGAAAGTCTCCGTTTGCCCCATATTTCGCTGCCAACATATAGCTGAGATGAATGATTGACCTGCTCTGTCTTTTCTTGGTTAGAGTTCTGAGTCCAGCAGTTCGATTGGGGAGAGCTCCAAAGAAATCTTGAGGTATTCCCAGACCAGATTCTTGTATGTTCTAGCAAGCACAGGCCCCGTCACAGTCCATCACCCCGATCAGCTGGTGGTTGCAATTGCTGGGTTGGTTCTGTTTTCAGTCCCGAGTTGCACTGGAAACAATGGGTGTTGCAGTCCAGTCTGGTTCTGCCCATCACATACTCGGCCCTTACATCAACCAGTGGGAGCTGCAGCCTAGTCGGAGCGACCCACAATAACCCCTATCAGGCGCACCCCCTACCCTGGTTTGCCAGTATGTGTAGCAGAAGACCAGTCTGTCCCCCATCCCATTTGGCTCTTGTACTTGTCAATGGGTATTAAAGCTTAGTTCCATCTAACCAACTCAACCATCCAGCCCTCACGGATGTTGTTGAGTGCCTCTTTGTCTAGCCACCCCAGCCCCCATCCTAGTTTTCATGCCTTCCCACGTGACTAGTGACCCAGGAAGGGGGAACCCACTTTTTCCCTCCCAGGTCTCTCTCAGTCCCGGTTTATGCACTCTTTAGGTGGTTCTGTGATTTGACTTGACAGAATTAGTCCCCAGTGCCAGCTTCTGCCAGCTGATGCTGCGGCCAAGCCCAAACATCCCTCACCTACTCTAATTTATGCTTGCACCCACAGGAATAATCAGCCCAGCCTGGCTTTTCCCTGATCTAGTCCACATGCAGCGCACAGGTGTTGCAGCCTTGCTTAGTCTGGTCTGTCCTCATCCGAGCCCACGCTCTCCAGTGGGAGTAGCTGTCTGGCGAGGGGACTAGCCCCTTATTCCCCCTGCCAGCTCTGTCCCTCCCTTCCTGGATCTCACATGTGCTGGTTGGGTGCTGCAGTCAAATCCAGTACAGGCAACCTCACCCTGGCATTCCATAATGTGTACTGGTTTTGTCGCAACCAAACCCGGCTCAACCCACACTCTGTTCTGGTGTTCAGATTTGCCAGTGGATGACATGAACTGATTCAGCCTGGTTTGCCTCTGACCCATGCCAAATGTGTGCCAGTGGGAAACTTTCCATGGCCTATTCTGGGCTGTTTCCTATCATGCTTCTTGTGCTTACCTGCAGGGACTGTGTCCTGCCAGAGGAGTTGTCCAGGCTCCTCCATCAGAACCCCTCCCAATGTCAGATTTTGGGCATACCAGTGGGTCCTCGAGCCAACCCTACTCAGTTCACCTCCTGTCCTAGCAGGAACAGTGGCTTTTCCCGGCTGGCTTTCACCCCATTCTGGTTCTTGTTGTTGGATGTTTCAGCCCAGCCATGGCTCGTCCATACCCACATACAGCTTACACATGGCTCAGTAGGGGGTTGAGAACCAGCCTAATCAGTCCCACATCTACCTTGGTTCTCCAAGACACCAGATGGTGTTGGGGTCTGAGCTGGCCTGGTGCATCCAACCCCAGCCCACATTAGTGCCTCGGGTGACTGCAACTGTTTCCTAGATAGAATGCAGCCCCCATTCCAGCACACGCGCCCCTTGGTGGGAACCTCAACCCTGTTAGGGTGTCCAACTAGGGGAACTTGTATTTCCACAGGGTTGGGCCCACACAACCCCATAGAGTCTACCCCCAGACCAAGTTCTCTCGCGTGCTGGATACAGTCTTGACCCTGCCAAATGTGACCACTCCACCACTCCACCAATCAGTTGGGTAATGGTACCCATCACTGCCAAAGAGGCCCCCATCCATAGTATTGGTGTGGGCTGGTGTGTGACGATCAGTGATGTTCTAGGCAAACAGGCCATTTCTGTATTCCGAATTGGGTTGGTGTATCTGACTAACTGCAATTGTCTCCTGGGTACTTCCCTCCAAACCACCAGGTCTCAGTCCCCACGCATGCCTAAAACTTCCATGACCCTGTCACTGGGAATCACCCAAGATTCACTACTCACCTATACTAAAATTGGACTTAGTCATGGGTGTCCCCAGGCAGCAAACATATCTTAAAATACACCAGAGCAGGCTGCCGGGCGGCAAAGCCTGGCACCACATGGTGCACTGGCCGCCCTGGGTGAGGCCGAGGATTGTTCACTGCCTTGCAGCAGTGTCTTTGGCGTGAGCCCCCAGCATTGGGTCCGACCCGGCAGGGGGACCCCCCACAGCCGCCACACTGTGAGGAGCGGCACTTGCCCCCAAACCCAAGGCCCGAACCCCTCCCAAACTCACCTAGCCGCAAGATATTAGCAGCTGGGTGGGGCTAGGAATTTTAACCCAGTTCCCAAGTTCCCTCATGGCGCACTTACCCTGATAATGCCGCATTTTAAAAATAGGGTCTAGAAGCCACACAAAGTGCTGAGGACATAGGAGTTCTTATTAAATGAAAGTTCGTTTGAAACAGACTAAGCAGCACTTTCTACTAACCCAAAGCTTCAGATATGCTATTTTATTTACTCCTCCCCCATCTACTTCAAGGAAACTCAGGCAGAGAGAATGTGGGCACTACCCAGCATATTTCACAGGGCAGGTCATAAAAGGGTAGAGACCAAGGTTGAATTGACTCTCCAATCCCAAGCAATTATAACACTTTAGTAAACACTAGCCTGGGTAGGGGAAAGGAATGGACAAATATGGCTGTGAGAGTTTGCAGGCCTTCCACTAGCAGAGACACAGTCTTCTTCCTCCCCCATTCTTTGTAATTCCAAGCTACTTTGGAACTCTTTGTTCATCCAACATGCATCAGCTTTTCCATATGACTCTGTATTTCTGAGCAGACTGTAAAAAATTCATTCCAAACTCAAACCACACTCTGGGAGAATTGTACTAGGGTGGATTTAATTGATTATTTGGGACAATGGTGGTCTCCCTGCAAATATACCCTCTCCCCTACCTTCCCATCTGCCTACTGGTTGTCAATATACTTGCCCTGTGCACAATGCACTCAAAAGTTGACAGGTTGGCAAGGCAATCAATAGAAGAGAAAGTAGATAGATGATCAAAGCGATGGGAGACAAAGGTAATCCCTGTTTTAACTTCTGTCCAAATGTTATAGGACAAGCATGAGGAATGGTGAGTGATGTGATTTTCTGGGAAAAAGAGAACTGATTAATTGTCATCTTCATGATAATATATTTAAACAAGGCACCTACTCCCTTTTGTAAAAGTCATGCATCCAATTCCAACAAGCTGTTTTCCACTTTGCAATACGAAAAAAAATGTTTTTCTATTGTGCTGAAAATTGAATTGGCTATATCTACAAAAAGGAGCAACAATAAAGGCCCATGGCACTAAAAACTCATTAAGTTTTTTTTAATGGCAGCACACAAAAATACTATAAAATAATGTGAAATCCAATGTTCTTCAATAACCAAAACCTGAATGAGGTGGAATGAACTCTTTCAGTATCAGATTTGTATTTACTTCAGTAATCCTCTGTTACAATTTCATTTACAACCAGGTTTGTTGTCTCAAGTGACCTAGGACACATAGGGTAATTGTGGAGTGTTCAGTCGTAAAAAACAAAAATCTGTGTTGGCTTCCAGGCACGACGTGCAACATTCAGACTGCTGTCATAAGCAGATAAACATTAGTTAGGAGTCCAAAAAGAATATTTTTCCCTGTTTAGTTTCTCCACTTCACATGGTGAAAGTTCTAATAAGTCTCAGCCATGATTATTTAGCCATTAAAATGCTGTTCTGAGTGAACTATTTGGAGTGGTAGTAAGATGAGAAGCCAGGATTTTGTTTTCTATTAACATTCAAGGCCTGTCCAGGGGGCATTCCACCTGCCATGTGAAGTGGCCTTCTTCTTGGACACAGTCAGGTTTTGTCTCTACAAAATGATTTTTTTAAGTGAAAATTCCGTTTTTGCTAAAAGTTCTTTGTTAGTTTGTGATTTTATAGCTGATGTACCATCTTGTTAAAGTAAGTTTGATTTGGGGGACTATTAAGGACTTGAACCTGGAATGCAGAGACCAAAGGTCACTTTAGAGACTAAACTGGACATCTGTTCTTCTGTCCATCCACAACGAGCCCATACTCTCTGCTAATTCTCTTTCAGCAGGACTTCTTTTCCCCCACTACCTGTAGCCCTGACGAAGCTGTCAATGAAGATGGCCAACCCTCCTCAGACCAAGAATGGACAAAGCACATTAGCAGCATATGCACCTGCCTTTGACATCTGAACGCTGAGCAACATTGAAAGAAGAAGAATTTTTCAAGGATGGCAATGAATTCATCTCAATGGTGGTATGCTGAAAAGATTTGTCACTTTGTTCTAGCTATTTATATCCCAGAAGCCTATTTTTATATAAATCTTTTGATTTTTTGAAACGACATAATCTATCCTTGCAACAAATGTTTTTTGTTTATAGGTAGTCACAGTCGTTGCTTGCTGTTGCCAACATCAGCGAATCCTAACACAGATCTTCTCAAGGAGATACAGTCCAAGTGGATCATTGGATGCCTGGGCTGAAGCTCTTCCCCAACATGCGCAAGAGGTGCATAATTGGGAGACTAAAGGTGGCATGTGCATCTTCATGCTTGCACACGTCAGTCTGTCTTGGTAAAGGTTAAATTATCCCAATAATATTGATGCTACTTTCAGAATTTTATGTCCTCTGTAAATATATCTTTTCACTGGTTAAACTCATATGCAAAGTCTACAGTTGGAAAATACACACATATTCTGAGCCCATGACAGTCCAGAAAAAATGAGTTTGGGTCTTTGTTCTGCATCTTGCCAAACATAAGCATCTTCATACAGGAAGAGGAAAGAAAAAACGACTTTACTCCCCAAATTGGCCAATGGGCAGAAGCTGAACCTGACAGAAGCCAGGAATCAGGAGCTTCTTCTAGGTTGCCTGCAAAGATGATGCGGCCCAAGATTTTTGGGTCATCTGCTGTTTTAAAAGGCACATTGGCAAGGAGCTGTTTTGGAAGTAGAACATCTAGGACTTGAATCAGCACTCATATGGGATACTAGCATCACAGGCAGCAACTTTCCCTGTTACACCACAGTGCCTGCCCCTATAACAAATGTTAGAAGCTTGCAAAATTCTTCTGTGCTGAGACAATATGAATCAGTGAGCCCCAGGCTTTCAACTTCACATGCCACGGAGACACACACACACACCCCTGTTGTTTCACTCCACAAATCTCCAAAACAAGCAAGGCTGTTCCAGACCGAAGGCAGTCTTCTGTGTGAGTGGCATGAGTATAACTATTCGAGGTATCAGTGCTATCTCCCGGGATATGTATCAGTAGGAAGCTAAAGTTGGGAGAAAAGCCAGGACCCAACCCACATACTCCAACATGAGATGCAGGTACCACAGGAACTGTCTAGAAGCTGTGCCAAAAACCCACCCCTGATACATATGTTTTTCTTAATTTGACTAACATGGGGTTGCTATTTTTTTAAATTTTACCAAATAAAGACGTTAATGTAAAAGAAATTACCAAACGCTGTCTCCACTGATATCTAAAATAAAGCTTAAAAATGAAAAAGAGAAGACATAAATTCGTACAAAATCAACTAAGTTAACATGCTATCATTGTTTTCCTCAGTTGGCTGTAGCATAACAAGCTCTAGTCCATAAAATGACCAGAATGAAGAATGTGTGGAAGACAGAGGCCCAACCCTCTCTGGGCAATCTGAGCAGCTGCACAGGCGTAGTGCTGGCCTTGTAGCCTCATCTTTCCTGAAGTCTGACTCCACCTGCAATCAATGGTGCAAGGGTTGGGCAGCACTCCTCTTGTGTATATGTGATGGTCTGATTGGAAACTTAATTGGATTTCTGCTTTATTTATTTATTCAGTTATTTAGTTATGAGGCAGAATAGCACAGAGTGGGGGTGGAAACTTCCATCCACTGGTTCACTCCCCAAGAGGTTGAGGCCAGGCCAAAGCCAGGAGCTAGAAACTCCACCCACGTCTCCTCCATGGGTAGCAATGGCACAAGCCCTCGGGCCATCTGCCACTGCTTTTCCAAATGCATTAACAGAAAACTGGATTAAAACCAGAACAACAGTGACTCAAAGGGTCACTCTGATATGGAATGCTGTCCTGAAAGCAGTGGTTGTGTTACAAAGCCAGTCCTGGCTTTCTGTTTTTAATAGAAATTGCCACATGCAGGGGTACAACCCTAAGCCCTGGGCCAACTTGAAGAACCCTTAGAAAGTTCCATAACTTCCTTTCCCAGCCTCCTTTACTCCAGCCTCTAGGTCTCTGAAAAGCCTGGGCTCCATCTCTGCTCGGTGTGATACTGTCAGTATTGGCTCAGCTGCATTCCTACAGAGCATCTCACACCATGGCTCCACCAGGTCTCTGTACTAGGTCAGCAGTAGCCTGACACCCATCCTAAGCTTCCGAAAACTTTGCCCATGTCTGGTATCCACAGGTGTGCCTTTTTCAAAAGGGATTTTTGGATAATCAGTTTGATCTTTTGAGAGTCCATTGAATTGAGAGCTTAATGTTCAGACCTCCTTAATAAGGTATTTAATTTGAGGCATTTATAAACATCATGAATTTATTATTCAGGCTTTCGAAGGCTTGGAAATCCAAGATTAAAGTGTCAATACATTCAATCTGGTAATGGTTTCACTTCACAAATGGGCCCTGTTGTGTCTTCATGTGTAAGATAAGCAAGGAAGCTCCCAGAGTCTTTAAAAGGGCACTGATACTGCTAATACTTCACCGTTGTGATCCAATCATCTCCTGATGCCATCACCTTGGGGTTACCATTTCAACCTTTGTGTTATAGGAGAACACATCCATTCAGATTATAGTAAAAACCAGACACCATGCTCTGTTAATGAACTCTAGCAAAAAGCAGCAAAACTTTGAAATATTCTACAATTAAGTCTCCAAATTTTTACCTTAAGATGGTTGGAAGGGAAGAAGGCTGTTAAACATGAATCAAGGTCACATAGGAAGAGGAGAGGTCCATATCTGTTGCTTTTAAATACAACAGAATGGCCAGTTCATGCTGGTTGCAAACCTCTGTAGGTTGAGACAACAAATCTTGTGCAAAAAAGAGTCATATATATATCCTTGAAAATCAATGATCTTATTTGTTCAGAGTGATGACTTGGAAATGTCTATGTTAAAGTAATCAGAAGTAGATAGACCATATTATCTTAGACATGTCCTGTGATCTATATTGGCTATCTGAATTATTATTTGGTAATAAATCATCCCCAAAGCTTGGCGGCTAACAGAATAACAGCTTGTTTCTTCTTACACAGTATATGCATTATAACATGGATGTGACTGTGGCCCACACTTCCAGAATCAGATTGATACAGTGGTCTCAAGGCAAAGGGAAGGAAAGCGTGACTGAGTAACAGGCTAACTTGCAAAGCTCAGGCTGAGATTGGCATGTGATGCTTCCAACTTCCATTGTACTGGCCAATTAAGTCATAGAATTAAGCCCAATGAGAATGAGGTAGGACCAATGAATGTTCTGGATATTTATTAAATATATTCCAGTTTCATGTTTTATCTTTCTCATTAAATATCTCCAGAGAGGTACAAATGCTGACAGTCTTTACAAATCCTGCTCCTCTGGAATTATCTATAGCACCATATCCAGGCCTTCGTTTTCACAGCTCCTTAAGCCTTTGGATTTTTCCAAGTACATTGCCAATCCTTTGGTGCTCCTGTGTTCTTCATGGGAGCCAGCTTACAAAATGGCAGACATGCTCCCATGTCTGTCAGTGTTTAGTCAATCATGCAAGCACAGCATTTCACCACAACCCTGGTGGCTGAGTTGCAAAATTATTTATGGCTTTCCCATTTATGACACGCTGCTCAGTTTCCCATGAGTTGCTAGGGAAAATTCCTGAGAGCTACTATGAGCCATTGAAACCTATGAGACTTCATTTATTATGGCATAATATACACATTACTTCACTCGTGTTAGACCATATGGAGAGCTCTCTGTTGAATTTGGCATAGTTACTGGGGTGAAACAGGAATGGATTCTGTTCCTAGTCCTCTTCGATTATGTTGTATGTTGGATTAGGCAGCCAACTACAGCAGATCATCTGGGCACAGCGATCAGCGCTCAGGACAACATTACTGCCTTCACCTCTGCCAATGAGAACGAGTGTGATACTGATGATTGTCCAAGTGGCAGGGAGCGGCATACTCCCAAGAGTGGATCAGCTGGGTTCTGTGCTGGCATTAAGGTTGTATGTGGGAGTAGAAGAGAAGCAGGACATTTTGCCACTCACTGTAGGGTAGGATTTGGGAAGAGAGCTGCTCAAGAGAATCTAGAAACATAGCCTGAACCCAGAGGAGCACCTGGCAACAACTTATTCAATGGAGAGAAATCCACCCACGGGGAGAACTGTGATTTCCAGCACGCCCATTTGCTTCTTGCTTAAACTAGCTGACAAATGGACACTTGGACTCTGCGGGCATTGAAAAAGGCAAAGTGAATCCCATAGTACAGATAGAAGAAGGACAGTGGCCAATAAATGTTTATTTATCCATTCTTTGCATTTCTGGGGCTTGGTTATATGACCCACCATTGACTTCGTTCTTTTGTACATATGATTTTTTCCCCGCGGGGGGTGAGGGCATGAGGGGGCACTTTTCCTTGGCTTTTTTGTGAAAGTGGAGAACACAGGTACTTTGAGGAATCAATGGGCCTTGTTACTAACAATCACAATGGAATCACCTAAAATCAAAGCAACCACATTAAAATTGTTCTGAAATTTGGCATGCTGACCTAAGAAAGTTATCCTAACAGTTTTCCTTCAAAACTAAAGTTCTGAGAATCATTCATTCTACAATTGCTGTGTTTCTATTGGCAATCTGTCTGCTCATGAGGCTTGTAGATCTCTTTCTCTCTGCTGCTTTATTCAAATCTCTCTCTCCCTGCCCCTCTCTCTCTCTCACACACTCACGTATAAGGCATAACAATTTGTAAGTATTTTAAAAGACAATTTTTACTCATATTCCCTCATTTTCTTTGCATCTCCTATATTTCATCTTTGCCAAAATGAAACATTAAAACTTGAGGTGCTCTGACTGACAAACATTATCACTAGTAATGAGCCGGGGTAAAGGGTGAGACCAGACCCCTTTTTGCTGAAGGACAAGCTCTAACTTTGCTTATGGTTAACTGTTTGAAATAAAATCAAAAGATTGGTGCCCATCTCACCCTCCTCCCACCCAGAAAAAAGTCTAATTAGTGTTCGTCTATTGGAGAGGAAGCTGAGCATGCTGCTCCACCACTGCCAAATGAAATTAAGGCCCAATTATTGATAAATGAAGAGTGGTTTGTGCTGGAGCCTGGCCTGGAGTTGCGGAAATACATCTGTCATTTGGCCTGTGCAGGAGTCATTCATGTGTGACATAGCATCCTGTGCATTTATCATGCATCTGTAGATTTTTGTGTTAATTCGGTTAGCTGTCTAACTAGATTCGGTGCTGGATGCCTCCAATGGAGTCAGGATTTGGACTGACAGATGCAATTCTAGTCTGAAATGGTGTGTGACAGGGCTAGCTATCCTGCATATTAATTATTATTGAAACCATTATAGGCACTGCTTTTGCACTAATGGTCGATTCCCTTATCTGTTTTGTGGCTTCTATGGTTAACAATTGCCCAGTGGCTCTGGGGCAGGTAGGAGACATGCCGGATCAATGGACCATTGTTGTTAAGTGCACTTACTATTACCATGAAAATTAGAATGGAATTGCTTAAAAGGCAGGAATGAAAATGCCCCTGTCTTACCATTATGCAAATTATAAATTCTATAAATGAGATAAGTGTGTGGGGGGGAGAGAAACACTTTTCACAAATCTTAACTAGGTAAAAGAGTTTATTAAATCTATTGTCAAAAACAAATTGAAAACAAACATTTGTTAAGTTGATAAAACAAACAAAAGAAGTGGTGATGGGGTACTATCTGCCAGGCTGTCCCCAACCTAGCCTTGCACACAAAGCTTAGTTCCGTAGCACACTAATTTAAAATTCCTGTCATTTTTTCATTCAGTTGTATACAATGTTGAAAATAACTGTCACCTTCAAATAGAAGCCACCAGTGCAATTTTTGCCCAAAGTTCCGAGGAAACACTGTGGGAGAACAGCACTCCATCTCAACGTCCATTGTCTTGTCTTCGTTAAATGCATGTTTTACATGATTCCTGGTCAAGCATTCTCACCCCCTTCTTATTATAGTCTTCCGGTGAAAAACTTTCCAATCACAGAGGACTGACTCAGGTTGATGCTGCAGGAAGGTGCAACACTTTTGCCACTACTTATCACCCTATGTGTTGTGAATGACGTGATTACAATTTGTGGATTGTGTTTTTGGCACAGCTCGAATGGCACATTCCACTCCTTAGAAAACCTGTAAAGTTGCTGAGGACTTCAAGAAGACAAAATGCAAAATGCTAACACAATGGAATGTGCTACTTTGTATTAAACAGAAAATTAACGGTAGAGCAAAGCCAAAAATGAAGAATTTGCATCTTTTCAAAAGATTCATATTGCAAAAAGACGTTTCTTGTGGGTAGTTGAGGCCCAATGAAAGTACTACTTTCCTAAACAATTACAAATTTCCATCTTAGAATAAATGCTTTTTTGTCTCCTGGCGTTTGAAAACGAGGTACTTAGAAAGAACTTAGCTGCAATTTGAAAGTTCAATGGCTTGATTATGAGATTGAATTACAAGATTTTAGTTGCTAAAGTTCATTTTGAATCAAACAGCAAGTTAGAAAGCGGTGATTTTTCTTTGTACAAATAGATCTTAAAATATTAACAGTCATAATATTCAGGAAATAAAAGTAAATTTTGACTTTACACTTTGGAAGCTATTATCATTTTTGCGTGATTAGCTACTCCAATTTATAATGTTTGCCTCAGTGCTTTTCTTTCTTTCAATAGGTTTTTTTTTTCTAAGACTCCGAAAACTTAATTATGGCTTATGCAAATATCATTTGAGGGAAAAGAAGGTAATATTAAATCTTTAAAAGCATTGTTAGGTTAAATGCTAGGAAAGTCATTGTAGGTATTAAAAATGGCATTCACAGGAAAACTGGAGTGGAAGAGAGAAGGTCTCTTGGACAGTTTTCTCATTCCTTCCTTTCAGACAGCTGCAAGGATTTGTTCGTCATGGAAGGTAAACTTTTTAGGACACAAAGGGAATGAAGGCAGAGTTTTTTCTTAAGCATCATGTACAGATCAAAAGCCACACCAACGCCGCAAATTCCAAAATCGCTGAAATTGGGGACGTGAAACTTGAAACTACTTTCCTTGTAAGTACAGTGTAAAACATCCCTTTTTATTCTGTTATTGGCTCAGATTTTCCCCTTCTTGATCGAAAGTGGTGTGCTAAACCTATAGAAAAATAGACAGGTGAGTTAGAGTAACAATTCTAGCAAAATTTCACTTATTAAGAACTTAAGTCAGAAATTAGTTATGTATTTTTAAGTGAATCACGAAGCTGTCAGATGATAAGAATAAGAATGTTTCAGAGAAGTGAGGTGTCAGGAAGAAGGGCAAGGGAGATAAGAGAAGGGGCAGACTGGATTGCATGGGTCCATGCAGGTGTCTGCAAGTACTCACCAGCTAGCTACGGAAAGCAGTGAAACAAAACTCAGTACCTGGGATGTAGGAAAACTTATAAAAAGAAAAATTACATTCTGGGAAGTTCAGAGAAAAGAAATGAAACTGAAAGTGGTGGTCAGATTTGAGGATTTATACAACAAATTAACAAAGGAGAAGTGTTGGGCTTCAAGGGACGATAGATTACAGGAACTGACTAAGAAAAAGTAGGACATAAATGTTATTTCAGTAGGGTCTGTTTAATTCATCTTGATGTTGACTCTCATCTTTGCTGATAAAAGGTGCCTTCTCTCCCTGGTGGGAGAGGTCTTTTCTCAAACAAAACTTTTTCTCCTGCTTTTCGGCAGATAAGATGAGGCCAGAGAATTCTTCTTGCACCTGTTGACTCTCATTTGCCTTGAGCTCAAAATAATCCTTATGCCAAAGTGGTATATTTTGGGATGGCATTTTCTGATTCCCCTTCAGAAGCTACTATTGTACTTTCAGAAAGAATAAGGAGTGCTTCAAGTTAAATGGACTTTTAGTCTACGATTTTCTTTCCTACATTTTTAGTTTTTTTTTTAAATAAACATTTTTACTTTTAAAATAAACTTTCTTTCATGAAAAGAGGTTTGTGATCTGTGGCTTTTCCCTTCTCCATGTCATGCTTTCTGTATTTGGCAAACTGAAACCTGGGAGACTCAACGGCATTCTTTACACTTATGTTACAGTTTTATTTTAGAGGCCCATGATTTCCTGAGCCCTTGGAAACACTGCTCTCAGACACCACCACCAGAGGCAACAATATCAGCAATCACTGCTTTGGAGTCTCAACGTGCAGAGAGAGCCGCAAGCATTCCCTTTAAGGAGAGGTACATGGTGTTGTACCGGTTTAGCAAACGTAATAACCAGGTGGACAGAATCGAGATGACATTACTTGTCATCTACCCGTCATATAGGAAGTTTTCTTCAATAAAGGTGGGTCCTGTTAACAGTTCCACCAGGAGAAGCTATATAGTTACTGACAGGATAACCTAACGCAATCACCCTACAATGCCACTTTACAGGACCAGGATATAAACCAGTTCGCAACCGAAGTCCATGCATGCTTCTGTCATTGTATTTGGCTGTCTCTGTGGTTTTGGGCATTTAAATACAAAAATAAGGATACTCCACTTAGAGAAAGAGAATTCCCAGCACTCTGTGGTGTCAGAATATATAAAACAACAATCCAGTCAATGCTGTGTTTAGGATTACTTGTGTCATAGAACATCTGCCCCCGTCAGTGGTTTCACACGTGGCTTGAGAATGAGAAGACTTTATAAAGAACATGGGCAAATATTAGGGCTTTGTGCTCATGCCTACTCTTAAGAAAAGAAATCGTTCATTTCCCTCGTGGAGACATTAAATACGTGTAGTGATTTTGTGGGACTCTGGTTTCATTTAATGGCGCACACATACAAAGATACGAACAGCCTGCCTGGTTGTGATTTACAGCAGACTGTCAATGGAACCCCATAGAAGGATCTGGGATGGATCCAGCTCACCCTGCTGAAGAGAAAAGAAGTTTGGCAGCTATTTGCCTTCAAGAGAGACCCTTCATCTACAGAAGCTGACGCTGTGTACTTAACTTTCTCTCCGTTATCTGGGAAAATGCAGGGGAAAGCTGCACGTCCTGAATAGATCCAGAAGTGTGGGAATAGAGCTCAACTCCACTAAATCAAAGTGATGTATCATCATTTCCATCCCCGCTGTGGCGTAATGAATGAGCGCCGTTCAACTTTGAGGTCGACTCCCAGTTCCCCCACCTGCACTGCGACCTGTAACTTTTTAATTCTGAGAGCAAAGTTCTTCCCTTGCCAAAAAGTGCTTTCTCCGTGTGAAAGAATATGTAAAGTAGCACCAGGTGAAGAACGACTTTTTCACCCAGTCTTGAAACCATCACAAAGAGACAAATTTTGCTGCTTTTGCTTTATGTGTGAATTTTTTTTCCACATAGCTCTATTCATTGCCTGAAACAATGGGGCTAGTGTTGGCCAGCAAAGAATGGTGCTATTCATGCTCTGTACCCTGCACAGTGCCTACACTTGTTAGTCTTGGCTGCCCTGCACGGCTGGCTGCTGGCAAGAAAGTCAGGTCTATGTCACTGGACAGAGAAGACAGATCAGAGAAGCAACACTGGCAGCCAGATTCCCAGATAACCTCAGCTCCTCCAGCAAACTCTGTTGACATAGGCGTGTGCTTTGAGGGGTGTCTTGGAATTCCAAGAACTCATGCCAGGTGCAAGGCAGGTGGCTCTGGGCTCATTCCAGCTAGCCCCATCGTGCTAGCACAGTTTTATTTGAAAGGTTCAATATTTTGTTATGAATCAGACACCTGGCTTGAATCCTGGCTCCAGAGATGACTGGCAGTAGGACCTCGAACAAGCCTTTTAAACTTAGTGAATCTCCATGCCGTATCATAGAGGTAGCACCTCAATGCCACTCACTTCACGGTTACCATGAAATTAATTCACTGCTATATTATGTTAGGATCAGGTTACCATAGATGTTCAGTGCGATTTTTGTGAAAGAAATACTGAGAGAGATATTAGTGTCCCTGATGGAAGACTGATGTGCTGCACCTCATCTTGGTCAAAAGTTAACCACTAGAAAATCGTGGGTGGCATCCTTGCGGTGCTGAGGAGAAGGCAGGGAGGGAGTGTTGGAGCAAGAAGACAAGGCACAGAGCTGTACTGTCCTCACAGCACCAGAGCAGGAGACTGTTTTATACAGGTAAGAAAGCATGCACTGGAGGAGGCCACTCCATCTCCCCCAAGGACTGAAGAAGCAGACTCCTTGGATTTCGTTTGAATTTATCCCGGAAGGACAATTCTGCAAATGTGTGCTGGAGACCGTCTCACCTCCTGTCTTCTCTTGCTCTGACCTCCAGTGGGTATAACACAAAACCTAGACTTGGTCCTTAATGTTCTTTCTTTACCTTTGTCTCTTAAAGGAAGGTTACATCTGAAAGCTTCTTTTTGATTTCTGTGCATGAAGCAAACGACTATTTGCGTTCAACCTGTGGTAAATCTGCAGATGCTGTGGGAGGTGCTGGCATTGTCAATTGCAAAAGCCTGCTTCTCCCAATCCAGAATCAACCCGATGGTGACTGGCAGATTGCTGTGGTCCAATGTGTTCTCAAGATCAGGGCTGCAGAGAAATGATGATTCTGAATCAAGTGGAGTTGAGGATGAGTATAAGGCTGGGAGGAAACCATCTTTCAAGGTCCTTCCAACCCAAGATACTGTGATCTTTTGAAGTTTCTCTTGCAACAGATGTTGTTTAACTACTTTATGATCTTCTGTGAAGTTGCCACCATGAAAGCTGGGCATGTTTGGCACCAATTTCCATTGGCATGGTTTCCGTACCTGTAGGCTTGTTGTGGATCGGCACATTCAGATTCTGTTAATGTGCTATACAAAACACAAAGAGTACTAATCACAAAGGCAGTTTTCTAGGTTATGTATATCGTAGAGAAAAGATAATGTATCTTTGGTGATTGCAGACATTTGAACCAGTACTTCTGTGAACAGCAGACTTCACTTGGTATAATCACATAATTAGAAGACATTATTGCATTTCATAAATGGAATTAATTAAAATTTTAATTAAATTTTCAAAAGCTAATTTAATAGAAGCAGGACTGATTAGAAAATTATCAATGAATTTACAGATCCATTTAAGACATTTGTCTCTGTCACTTTTAAATTTTATCAAAATCTATTAGAAGTGATACTAAGTATCTCCATAGTAAAATCCAATAGTCACCATATTGTTTGAAGAGAGGGAGGGTGATGGGGCAGAGTGGCTTTGGCTGTGGTTTGAATCACCTAGGTTCCACATCTGAGTGTTAATTTGGGTTGCAGCTGCTCCATTTCTCTCCCATCTCTCTGCTAGAGTGCCTGGGAGAGAGAAGATGATGGCTCATGTGCCTGGGTCACTGCTAGCCCTGTGGGAGACACAGACAGAACTCCAGGATTCTGGCTTCGGTCTGGTCCCATTCTGGAAGTTCTGGGTGTGAACCAGGAGTTGAAGGTACGACTCTAACTGGTGATGATATGAGATGCCAGTGTTGCTGGTGGCGGCTTACCATGCTATACCACAAATACCAAATGTATTTTTAAAAAAATTATTAAGATGTGTCCTTATCTTCCATTGAGAGCAAAATTTATTCATGACTTTTACTCAATATTTTCCTGAATTAAATTGACAGAAAAATATTAACTAACCAGTATTCATTCAGAAATGAAAATTTTATTTATTTGGCTTAAAATATTGTTCTTGAAAAACCTAAGTAAGGATTTCTTAATGAATATAGAATGGAATGACATCAGTGAATTTGTTAATAGCCTATTTCAGTGTCAATCAGACAGTGAGAGAGATATTTGGCTGATTTATTTCCCAAATGACCACAATCACTGAAACTGGGCAGGTCAAAAGCCAGGAGCTTCTTCCAGGATGCTAACATGACTGGCAGGTTCAATATTTCGTTATGAATCAGACTTGTGCCATCTTCTGTTGCTTTCCTAGGTGCATTAGAAGGGAGCTGGATTGGAAGTGGAGCAGCTGGAACCTGAACTGGCACCCATATAGGATGCTGGCTCTACAGGCAGCTAGACTTACTATGTTACCAGCCCCAGAACTTGCCATTCTTCTGACTGCATCATCTACTTCTCTTTTTCCATTCACTTTTCCCCATTCACGATGCATAATTTTAGTGATGGTGTCTATTCCTATCACAGAGAGAGTCATGGTTTTCCCCACTGTATCATTCAGGTCTCTGGTCCTTCCTGGCCCACCTCATCTCATTCAGGCACTCTATTTGTTCATGTTTTTTTTCCCACTCCCCTCTCTAGAGTGTAAGTTCTATGAGAACAGTGGCCTTGGTTATTCTGTCTGATTCTATAGTTGCAGAATTCAAGAGATGTTTGTTAAACAAATGGAGGTGCCAACCTCAACTCTCCATTCTAATTTAGCTGAAAAGAAAAAAAATAGGCACCATGCTAATTTCATATGGCCTGGTGAGAGTTGTTTATCACAGTGGAAGTAGAGAGCAGTGGAACAGTGAGAATGAATGGGTGCTCTAATGGAAGGATTGTTTAGGTTGAGTTACGAAGCATGGGTAGTAATAAGCCAGGCAGACTTCCAAGAAGCAGCAGAAATATCTCTATTTTCTTTGTTTATTTAAATACTTCACTTTGTTCTGGTTGTGGCTTTCTATCTATATCATTTTAATTCTTAGGGTACAGAGTAGCTTAAAATGAGTGTCTGACCCAAGATTAGGAAACACAATAAGCCACATTCTACGATGGGTGATAGACAAAAACAAAAAGACTAGAATTCAAAAAAACCTTTGAATAATAGAGTATTAGAGGATACCATAAAACATTTTTAAAATGATTAATGAAAGGAATTAACATTCCATAAAATCATAATACATATGAGTAAAAAGAACACTAATACTAATTTAAATCTCTAAATCTCTAAAACTGAAAAAGATAAACATTGAAATGAAAAACCCCACAGGATAATAGAATATTAAGTAAAAATTCCTCCCAAACTAAAAAGTGATTAAGACATATGGAGTAAAGAAAGAGTACTCTAATGAGACGACAAGAGGAAGTTAATAGAGTGTGAGACAGCAAACATGTAAAGAGATTAGACCTCAAATTCTCCAGATTTTGTGACAGACAAGAAACTCCAAGTTTTGGAGGCCTCCAGAAAACTAGGCCACATGTAGACACATCTTACAGATATGCCAAAGACCACCAGAGGATGTAGGGAGAGAAAAGATGATTTGTCATACAATAAGCACAGCAACTTGTACCTCCTCAGCAATAATAGGCAAACAGAAGACAATGGAACAATGTATCTATAAGACTGAGGAGAACAACAATGTAGACTTTTACTATAGTACTATAGACAGCAGTGTCATTCACAACTAGAGTAAAGAGATAGCCAAGTAGAAACTGCTTAGCCCTGCTGGACCCAGAATGGAAGAACAAAACTAGAATGTGAATCAAACAGAAGGAATTCATACAGCTAAGGTTGGAGTAGTGCAAGGTCAGGAGAAAATGGAAAACGTGGGTTTATAGAAAGTAATGATGGCATAAAACTATGATGATTGTAGTTAAAATGAATAATTTGGTTGCTTTAAAATTGAATTAGGAGGAGAATCAAGATGGTGGAATAGGGTAAGAACACATTTACATGGACGGAGAAATATTATCCAGTGTGAAGCAGAGAGGGCACATTCCAGGAAATATGAGAAAAATGAACAACAGCAGAGGGATACCTGGAGACTGACAGACACAAGAAAGCAGTAACACAATGGTGTGGTGTTGCAGTGACTGATACCCCAGTGGCATTCAGTGAACAGTGACCTGAATTACACCGGCAACCAGAACTCCACCAGCAGCAAGGTGAGAATGGACATCTACCAGGAGCTCAGGAGGCGAACCCAGACAAAGAACTGCTCATCCTGCTAGTCTGTTTGATTTGACTAGGAGCAGAGACAGAGCAGCAAACCTCAGACTAGCAGTGCAGGAACAGGGTGGATTTCACCACCCAATCTGCCCCCTAGAGCCATATTGGGCACCATTTTGTTTAAGGAGGCAAGGGCTATGGACAGTACTGCACATGCACTGAGCTTGGAGTGACTCACTTCTGGCTCAGTGAACTGCAACAACGTGGCATCCTACATATTGCACCCAAGATAGGTCCAATTAGCCCTCAGACCATATTGCCAGCAGATCAAGAACTCTAGTAGTGGCACATCATATGCCATTTTGTATAGTGTGGCAAAGAATTTAAGACTGTAGGGACAACAGTAAGCTGTGCTTGTGCTGAACTTGGTGCATTGCACTGGACCCAAAGGAAAATAATACTGACTAGGGCATTGTATGGGTCAACGTAGGTCTGTGTGGTCCTCAGACCTAATGGCCAACAGGTTCTGACAAGATCAGTGCCATCAACAACAATAGGACTCCTGATGTCTCCTTAATCCTGGGACCTGCTCCAACTGGAAGTGGGAGAAAGGTTGTACGGCAACGGTGCAGCCTCAGCACGGTATCACAGGAGACTGGTGAGGCAGGAGCTGGAGCTATGGAGACCGTGGTGGAGATCTAACATAAGAACCCAGACCTGAAACTGGCTGGAGTGGCACAAGTGACTGCAAACAAACAGCCATGTACCAACAGCAATAAATAAAATAGAACTGTAGACCTGTTTGTGACCTTAAAACCTTCCCCAAGAAGATTCTACTAAACAGAAGTACAATGACCAAAGGCAAAAGAAGAGACAAAGGCACAATGAATATTACTGAAGACTCCCCTGCAAAGGAGCAAAAGCCTTTGCCAACCTCAGAGTTAACGGAGGAAGACATCGAAAAAATGTGGGATACAGAATTAAAACACTTGCTTTAAAACTTCTTATCAACAACGAGAAACATGTAAAGCAGGCATTCACAGAATTTAAGGAATATGTCTCCCTGGAAATGAATCAAATGAAAGCTGAAATATCAGAAATGAAGAATAAGTGGATGGAGCAAATTAAAAGTGCAGTGGAGAGTCTCCAAAATAGAATGAAGGAGGCAGAAGAAAGAATCTCAAAGTTAAAAGATATTTCCTGTCACCCAGAAGGAAACAAACAAAAATCTGGAACCAGAGCTGGATCAGGCAAAAAAAAGTATTCAGGAATTGAAAGACACTATTAAAAGGCCAAATGTAAGAGTTATGGGAGTCCCAGAAGGTGCAGAAAGAGAAGCTGGGTTTAAAAATGTATTTAATAAAATAATTAGGGAAAATTCCCCTAATCTAGAGAAAGAATTTGGAAACAACATCTAGGGGGGACGCAGAACTCCCAACAGGGTTGACCAAAAATGAACTTCACCACGACACATGATAATCAAGCCCTCTTCAGTTGAACATAAGGAAAAGATCCTTAAATGTGCACATGAAAAAAATCAACTGACATATAAAGGAATGCCAATTGAACTCATAGAGGACCTCTTAGAGGAAACTCTACAGGCAAGAAGAGAATGGAGGGACATATTCCAGATTCTAAAAGAAAAAATTGTCAGCCCATAATAACATACCTAGCAAAACTTTCCTTTGTCTTTGAAAATGAAAGAAAATTCTTCCATAGGAAAGAAAAGCTCAAAGAATATACCTCTTCCAAACCTGCTCTACAAATGATACTTAAAGATGTTTTCTTGACAGAGAAAAGGAATAGTGCCCCTAAAACCAAAGGCAAATGGGAAGAACATCCCAGTAAAATAACAGAAGATTAAACCAATGAACAACCCATTGTTAAAATGACAGAACCAAATTACCACCCATTCATAGTAACCGTGAATGTAAATGGCTTAAGCTCATCAATCAAATGTCATAGATTAGTAGACTGGATTAAAAACCAAAACACATCTATTTATTGCCTACAGGAGACATATTTCACCAACAAAGATCAGTGGGAACTATAACTCAGGGATTTTGTTGTTGTTAGTTTCATTTCTTCAAAATACTTTCTTCTGATTAAATTCTTCATGACTCATAGATTATATAGTAGCATCACTTTCTTCAAAAAGGTCCTTGATTTTCTTTTTCATTTAATCGGCGACACATTAGTCATTCAATAGCATGTTATTTAACTTCATGGTCTTGCTAATTTCTTATTTTTCTCTTCCTGTTGATTTTGTTTTGTGGCTTTTCTTAAGGAGATATATAATAACTGTAATGGAGACTATCATATCTAGCATCATGTAATTTAACTTTGTGGCATTGTAAATTTTATTTTTCTTCCTGTTGTTGATTTTGTGTTGTGGCTTTTCATTTAAGGGGATGTATAGTAACTACGTAATGGAGATTGTCATATCCAGATGTGAGGATACAGTGCAGTGTGCATCTCTATTTCCAGACAAAGATGGACTCCCAAAGAAACTGTTTACTATATCTTCACAATAGGATGCTGGACTCTCTCTGCCATTGTCCATGCCTGCAATAATGGACATATGACTGTGTTTGAAGAACTATACTATGGTAATGATATAAGGGAACTACCTTCACAGTAGAATCACTTGGGGAGCTTTTAAAAACCACTGGCCCCATCCAGAGGTTCGGATTCATTACTTGGGCGTGGGACACTAACATATTTTAACACTCCCCAGGTGATTGTAACATGGAGCTGCAATTGAGAAACACCTCCTTAGGCATCCAGCAGACATCTGAGATGGGAATTTCAGCAAAACAGCTGAGTCTTCTGCTCCTACAACTGAGACTCTAACAGTGGCCATACCTGAAGCAATAGTAGATGCATTTCCTTGCCTCCAGATGGCAAGAGAGTCTGTCAAGATCCACATACCTGGAAGTGGATTAAAGAGGCAAGGTTCCCATTCTGCACTAGCCCTGTAGCCTCTGTTAGACATATTAAAACCATGCTCAACCTCTCCTTTATGAGTGTAGTTCCCTTCTCTTGAATGTTCTTATCTCCTTATCATATTTATTTACAGGGGGTCTCCTCAGCTGACATAAAAGGGCTGCATCTCACATTTTCCAGTCTTACTTTCTGTAAAGAATAGAGAACTAACCATAATTATTTCCTTTGATGTCAGGAGATTATTAGACTAATTCTGTTTCATCTTCTACCATTTCTCTATTTATTGGGTAAATGGAAAAGTTTAAAATTTTCATGCTCTTTATCTACACAAGTTAGAAAGAATATCATCTATCTATCTGCCTTTCAATCAGATCCCTAGTCTATCATCTATCAATCTATCTTCTGTATATCTATCAATTATCTATGTATAACAGTATTATCAACTGATATATATATCCATCATCTATATTTATTTTGTTTCAACTTGTTCAGTTAGGAATTCTGGTTAAATGGTTCCAAATTCCATAAAGACACATAAGATTCAATATATATCTCAGCTTCTAAAAGTTTCTCTTTTTGAATGAATATAGCTAGTGATAATAAAGGTAAACAGGTGTTTGAAAACATAATGCTGTAAAATTCCAACCTGGTAGAAAACCTGTAACATTTATAATAAGCATATAATCCAATTGAATTTGTAATTAGCACTTTTGAAATGTGCTCATTATTATTGTTATTATTAGCTACAAAACTATGCTGCTTTGGCTCACACCCATTGGCATTTTAGGGTGTGAATCTAGCCAAAAGCACTCAGTATAGAACTTAAAAAAAGAAATGCTGCAGAGTTTATGGAAGTAACTTTAAATTAAATATGCAAGTAGGACTATCAGTTAGCTGGAAATTGTTTATTATTCTGAGGCAGAGAACATTCTAACATTTGAAAATGGAAGTGTTCATGAAAAATGTCCTAATGACTTAGAGAAAAGAAACGGAGTCATGACCGTTAACGCATGTGGGGAGTAATCCTGAAAAAAGTAGTAGTCATGGTTGAAGACAGCAGAGGGAATTTCATATTCCAGGGACTTATTTCCAGTGAGTTTTCTGAAGAAGCTATTCCACACACATTTTCCAGACCATAGGCAGACACCGACTAATTCATTCCTGATGACTCATATAGCAAAAATGATTGGATACCCAGGAAACTTGCAATTAATTTCATTAACAAACCTTTATTGAGAAACCACATGCATTGCCTTCAGTGTTCACAGGATTCTCAGAAATCTCTTTCAATAATTTATCAAGTATTTTTAAAGAGCAGTTTTCTGGAGTAAATTCACCTTGGGTCTGGTTCTAAATGATAGCTGTTTTCCTAATCGGAAGGTAGGTGGAGGGGTTGCCTTTTTGGAAGAGAATAGAGAGTAAGGCATGAACTTGGTGTCGTTTGAGCCTTGGGGAGAGATGGCCAACATTATAATTTGATTAGAAGAACCTTCCTGGCTGTACACTTGGCACATGGTCAACAAATGTTTGAAGGTACTTAGTCACGATGTACTAAAAATATTAAAGACACTCTATACTCAAAGAAAGCAGATGCGTTAACACACCAAGTAATTCTGGGCCACACTTGGCAATAACTTGATCCAACACATGATAAGACATGGTCATTTGTGGTCCTTCATGAATCAGGCAATAGTTCAGTACTGCACGTTTATATAACCTGATTAGCTTTGTTTGTGTCTGTATGATTCTTTGGGCAGAAGAGACAGAATACATGCCAACTTTACTTTAAGGATCAGCACCCTGAATTTTTGCAATACACTCATATTCTTCAAAAGACACAAAATAAGCACATATGGAGGTGACGTTGCATTTCAGATAACTTCTTGAGTCAACTTCACAGATGGATTTTGCCTGTCATACTTCTGTGCAATGATATTGCCTCCCAACTGACCTACCTCAGTTCTTTTCTCTTTTCCAAAAGTAGCTATGAGGGTCGGCACCATGGCATAGCATCCTAATCCTCTGCTATGGTGACAGCACCCCATGTGGACACCAGTTTGTGTCCTAGCTGCTCCACTTCCTATGCAGCTTCCTACTTGTAACTTGGGAAAACATGGAGAATGGCTCAAGTCCTTCTGACCCTGTACCCATAAGAGGGACCTGGAGGAACCTATGGCTCCTGGCTTCAGACCAGCCCAGCTATAGCTGTGGCTGGATTTTCTCTTCTCAATTTTTCCTTCCTATATGCTGTATATTCTAGGTCTTGTGGGTGCCAATTCACTGCCAAACTGAACAAGTATTCATGTAGGAACTCAACCTTCTTCTAAGTATTATCCAGAATTCTTTTTAAAAAGTGCACAGCAGGGTTCTTGGAGCCTTTGAGGAGTCAGGAATCCGAATCTGAAGCACTGCAACAAATAACATGGTGACAGCATGAGCTTTGTAAGCTTCAGGCACACTCAGGAAATACAAGAAGCGCAACCCTAGAAGGCTGCAGGCAGCGAGGTATGCAGGAACTGAGGGAAAAGACTGAGTAGAATTTGGACTAGCAGAAGGACAGAAAGAAGTTAGGAGCAAAGAAACCTTTTGTGTGCATTTGTGAAGACATGAGCTGAACCAGGGACACTGTGCTGAGAGGACCTCAGCTGTCTCCTGTTGAGCTCTCTGAGCTTTCTGCTGTTTCATTCAGACAAGCCAACTGTTTCTATTTCCATTGCCTTTATGCAAATCTAAGTTTGAGCAAAATGACTTTACATCGTGATTAGTTTTTTCATGTGAGGGGCAGCCTACAGAAGCGGCAGTAGAGGAGTCTGAGGATGGGGTTGAGCTGGCTTAGTACCTCTGCTTTTCCACCTGTTCAGTGCAGAACTTAAGCACTCTAAGCTTCAGCTTCTTTGATACAGTGAGGTCAATGCATTTTGCCCAAGTTATTTTTAAATTTAAAATAAGCTCACGGATGAAAAACAGAACAACTCACCACAGAAGGAGAGCCTCAGGTAAGTCAGAGAAATTGAGGGTTGCCCCATCTCTCCTTTGAATTGGTTGGATAAGAAGGGCAGCAATAACGGTGAAGACAGAAAGCTGTGTTTTCAGAAGACCTGGACTGGACACCATCTCACCCACTCATACGTTGTGTCATCGTAACCATATAAAGGAACCTTCTGCATCCATCTGGAATCATGTCATCACACACTTTATGGGAGTATCCTGAAGAGTTAACAAAGTGATGTATGTAAAGCGGTTAACATGGTGTTGGAACATGCTAAGCCCTTGATAAATGCTGGTGTTTCTTAGCTTAGGAAAACCTGTCTGCCCACAAGATATGGTGCTGGTGCAAACCGATGATCTTTGAGGAAGTTTTTCAACTCTCTGAGAAGCCTCGCATGGTGGAAATCTGGGAACATTCTACTTCTCTTTTGCTTCCATAACTTCGTTCAGTGCACGCTGTTATCATTCCCGTTACTAATTCCAGTCTCTATTGTGAAAGAGCAGTCCAATCACAAAACGAATTTTAGAAATGCTTGTTATAGAGTACATGATGGCCGACCTGGGGTATCCCTCTTCAGGAAAGGTAACCCTGACATAGAGTCCAGGCCTGTCTCCAAACCAATACCTCAATTTTCTTTTATCACAAAGGTATATGAGTAATGAAAACAATCGAGAGTCCAGAGACAAGTGTTCTCATGCTCCGGATGCCCCTCTTCTCACCCCTTCCAAGCCCCTCCTACAACTGAAGTGCTCATTTCAATGATTTTCAAATCCAATCCAGGGACAACATTTTCCAGCTCATTTACATACTCCTTAAAAATGCCAAGTTTGGTTCTCCCATTGTTACTTGTGCACCATAAAAATAAAAGCACCGAGCCATCAGGGCCTTAGTTCTGCTCAAGCCCTTCCTTTCCATGTTCTTTGCTTTGCATTTTACCTCTTACGATTTTACACTGAGCTGTAGCTCTTGAGACAACTACACATCCCCCTGTAAACCTGTATTATTGATCATGTACTTACATGGTTGGCAGCATTTTATGTAAGAGGAATAAATGATATAGTTGTTGCTATCCATGAAACTATATTGTTATCAAGGGATTGAAAAACTGCCCTGAACACAGCCATTACTTCTGAAGGTTCTATAATGCTTAAATATAATTGCCTAGTAATCTTGTATTTACTGTGTGGTGGCAAGGTAGAGCTGGCTTCACGCTTGTAGTTTATAAAGTACAAAGGCATTTAGAATGTTTCTATTCTCTCTTCCTTTCCTTCCTGCGTTTCGCTTCCCCCGACACTCCATCCCCAAGCATTTTGCTCCATGGCTTTCACAGACTTCTCCAGTGCTGTGATTTTTTTTCCCATATTAACTCAACCTTGGAGATGAGTAACTTCCTGCTTTGGATGAGGTGGGGCTTCCCAGGCTGTGGCTGAGGGGGAGGGCGATCCGGGTCTCTGAGGCACAGAGAGGCAGGGAAACGTGCCTGGTGAGGACACGTCTCAGGCTGCAGGAAGCTTAATTATAGTCAAGGGAGACTATTCCTTCCTCAGTGGCAGCTGCCTCCGCCTGTGTGTTAACACGTGTGAACACACGTGTGTGCGTGCAAGCACACAACACCCTCACGCACCGTCCATATGTGAATTCTCTCTGGAAGCTCATTTGTTTCCTCGCGCTTCCTCCTCTTGGTGGGTCCTAAACAAATTTAAACCATATCCTTTCCATCTTTAGCTTTCTAGCCAAGCCTATCCTGACCTTGCTTTAATTTTTTAAGCCCTTGATGGAGAAAGCCTTGAAACCTTCAAAAGCCACGTGTAACAGAATGACTCAAATTAACCAGGAGCTGGGGTCGGGAGCTGTTGAATATTTTGCTGAAGTCGGGCTAGAGTTTTTAGGATTGTTTTTCTGTTTCTTCTTTGGAGGCACCAGGATTTTGCACGTGTTTCTCTTACTGGCTTATGAGTTTTCTAAGGGACTTAATTCTGATGGCTGTCACAGGGAAACCAAGTGCCCAGTTTGTTCTTTCTAGAGGATTCTCCTGCTCCAACCAGTGGAAGGGGACGAGAAAGGGGATGGCATCTTGCTCTATTTCTGTAAAGTAAATGTGCAAGGGAGAGCCCAGAGAATTCAGTTAATTTTATGAGAAAGCTGGTTTAGAGCACTGTGTTTTTTAGAGCCTTCTCAGGGTGCAGCCTGTGCCTGCTTCTCCTTGTCTGAGATTCAAGGTGTCCTGCTTGGCTGCCTTTCCAGCCCCTGGGAGGCTGTCTGCTTCTGCTGGCCCCATCAGTGCACTTGCATCCATCAGCCAAATCTGGGCTCCCCTTCGTGTTTCTTGTCTCCAACTTGGTAGAAAGTAGCTTTGCAGCTGGTCTTACCATTTGTGACGTCTTCTTCAGGACAGGACGGTCATGGACTGGCTCTTCTCCTCACGGAGGGGTTGTTCTATCAGGTCACCTAGCCTCCTTGCTCCTCAACTTCCCATCTGAGAACGGGGCAGAAACAGGAACCACACTGAGGACCATTTCTTGGCGTCCACACAGGGCGTTAGTTGAATCACCTTGAGCAAAGTCTTAGGACAGCACTTGCTCCTGCTGCTTCCTGACATCCTAGTCTGCATGTTTCCAGGCTTTCCTATGTCTGGTCTCCAGCATCCATCCCTTTTGATCTTGGTGGCTATCTCTGTTTATAAGCTTTTGTTTTAACTTTAGCAAAAACAATCATTTTACTGACTGAATCATAATAGTAACAAGACAAGAGACACTTTTCCTTCGTACTTGAGGACCTAAGTAGATCAGGCCCAGGGATTCCTGGCTGGAATTAATTTCTTATCTTATTTAATTTAGTGAGCTGGTTTTTCAAAGTTGACTTCCTTAGCCATCCCATTTCCATACTTTGTCCCCTTCAATAATCCCACCCTCCAAGGAGTCCACATTTACCACAATGTCACTCTCCAGTCAGGCATAGCCCTACACACATGGTTTTCTCTCCTTGGTTTTCAGAGAGTCTGTGAACATTTTTTGGAATAATTTCCTCTCCCTCAAAGATCCTTAATGAATTAAGGAAAAACAGCCCAGGAAAGGGCAGGAAAATTCCACCTCAAAATCACATGATTTCTTCTACTGCTCCAAAGTTTGTGTCTGGA